>NC_071595.1:661000-986500 GCF_024509145.1 Vidua macroura | reverse complement strand
TTTTCAATTACAGTTCGCTGCTTCCGCGCGGCCGGAGCCTTCGCCTCTGCTTTGAAACGCAATCTGAGATAGAAAATACCGATTTATGCGTTCAAGGGTGGTAGTGGAACCCCGGCGCCAGCGTGGGGAGTCACGTTCAGTCTGTTTTGTGTCAAAAGTCGGGCAGGGAAGCACCTAAAAAGAGCCCTGATTTGGAACAGCGATCCGCAGTTACTTTCCAGATGCCCTAGAAAAGCAGGACACAGCTTGGTGCGAACAAAAAGCAAGGCCAGCTCCCCAAAATGTCCACGGTGCACTCTGAAGTGAAAAATAAAGCAGCTGTAGCGAGACCGTAGTGGTTACAGTCCTGACATTCCATGTTCCATTACAGAAAACAGGCCAAAAGCACATTCCAGCTCTTTAGCGTCCCTGCTTTCAGCAGTGCCACGCGGGAGAAACAACACGGCACCAGCACGGCGTTTTTATACCTTCCCTTCAGCAATATTTCCGTCCATCCTCCCCCCAAGCTCCCAGGAATGTTTCACATTCAGTTTCAGGTCTGAAATAAAATCAAACGCCGTGTGAAACTCAAGGGAAAGTCCCACGTAGTTTTCACAGACCTGGAACTGTGGCAGTGCTGTGGTAAAACATCACCAATCGCATAAATATTTCTGATACCCTGGGGAAGTCAAAGGCCAGTTTCATTCTTCATTGAATCATGGAATCCCAGAATGGTTTGGGTTGGAAGGGACCTTAAAGCTCACCCAGTGCCACCCCCTGCCATGGGCAGGGACACCTTCCACCGTCCCAGGCTGCTCCAAGCCCTGTCCAGCCTGGCCTTGACACTTCCAGAAGAATTTCTTCCCAATATCAATCTAGCCGTGCCCTCTGGCAGTGGGAAGCCATTCCCCTTTTCCCTTGAAAATTGTCCCTCTCCATCTTTCCTGTCAGCTCCTTCACATACTGGAAAGAATTAGGTCTTCCCAAAGTCTTTTCTGCCAGCTGAACAATCCCAATTCTCCCAGCCTTTCCTTACAGGAGAGCAACAAAATAAATGTCTCAGTGGCTTTATACATTTTAAATTAAAAAGGAGCCACAGATTGATTCTGGCCCCGAATCAATGTTTTACTGGCTGTGGGACTTGAGCCACTTCCAAGCACTGCAGGATGGGAACTCCAGGTTGTTTTAAAATGGATTCTGGCCATGGCCCTGCTGCCGGCAGTGAGTGTTTCCACCACGAGGTGTCTCAGAGGTTAAATCACGGCAAGAACAAATTTGGGACTGGCTCTTATCACACACAAACAACTGGCATCGTCTTGCTGTCACATCTGGTTCTGTCTCTTCAGGAAACAAATAACAGTGAGTGGGAAAGGCTTGAGTTTGCCTGTGTTGTGTCTTAAGTATAAGTGAACTGTATTTCCAGGAGTTACTAAATTTTATCATTCTTCAAAAGAAATAAAGAGTATAATTCTTCTCCTAATTCTGCAAAAATCTGCACAACAAAGATCAGAACAGAAAAAGGGAGAGGCAGCTCAGATCTCTGCTCTGTGTGACCAGGGACAGGACCCAAGGGAAGGGCTGGAGTTGTGGCAGAGGGGTTGATGGGGTGTCTGGGCAGGACCAGGAACTGGACTCGATGATCCCTCTGGGTCTCTTCCAACTCAAGATATTCTGTGATTCTATGACTCTATGAAAAATCTATACAAGAATCTGTAGAATTTATCTGAAGTCTGCAAAGTGGCTTTGAATTTCTCCAGATGTAGTAGAGGCCAGGGTAAGAGTCCATGTTTTACAGCTGCAATATGAGTGTTTATCCTGGTCTTCAAATCAGAGAAAAACTGATGCCTGAACAGGACTTGAAGTAAAAACAGCCTCTGGTAACAATCACCTGTTTTGTAAGTGTTCGTGCTGGGCAGCTGACTGGTTTCATATAAAAACAGACACTGGGGGAAAAAAAAAAGCTTGGGATGTTCTCCCCAGTATGCTGCACTGGAAACAAATATATCTGAGACTGGAAATGCTCTGTGACACCTGGGGTAAGAGTTGAAGTCTTTCTCCATCCTTACATTGATCTGTTTCTTGGGATGTTCGGTGCACACGTACATTTGTTCAGTTTAATAGGGGCCGTTGAGAGAAGCAAGAAAGGAAGAACTCCAGACCTTTCTCACCCTCAAAATACGAATCTATTTAAAAATAACACTAGTGTTACTACTTCTGAGGATTTTTCATACTGTACAACTGATCTAAAAATTGAATTAAGCCATGGTAAGAAGCAGTCTGTGACTAATGAGGAAAAGGCCTTGGAGGAATATGACAGGGAATCAGGCTGACACGGAGGTGCCCAAAGTTCTGAATGTCTCAGCAGCCACAAGCACAGGATAATCCTCAAGTAATCCCTGTGTGGAGCTCAGCAGGTGATTGATTCAGACACATTTTTTTCCTTAAACTGTTTCCTCCTGTTATAAACATAAACACAAGCCTGGAAAGGAGAAATCTGAATTATGTCTGTATTATTAATTGCAGATTGTAGGAGGAAGGAGCAGCGTGTGTCCAAGTTGCTAATTAGGAATAATTACCCCATGAGGTTCTGTAAGTGTCCCAAGTACAAACAAACATGAATCCACTAACATCCCTTCCTACTGAAGAAGCAATTAAACATTGTGAGGAGATGCCATGTCTGCACTCCCTGGGCATTCCCTGGGGAAATTCTGACCCAGAAGAAAACAGTTTAAGGGCTGTGTGCACAAATTCCAGTGTGTCCCAGAGCTAGAGGCGCTCAGGAATTTTAAGAATCAGGAAGCAAAGGGAGGAGTGGGAAGGGAGAGCAGAGCAGGGAGGCACCCAGAAGGTGCAGGGTAGAGTCCTTGTCCTGCTGCAAGCTCTCCTGAACCAAGTCTGTGGTGCACTGGGATAAACCTGTCTGGAAGAATAGGGATTCCTGCAGAACATTTCATCATTCTGGGGCTCACCACAGTGTCATGAAGAAGCGTGACCTTTGACAGAATAAAGGAGGAAGGAAAATGCCAATAACATCACCTGGTATCTGAAGCTGAGGCAGATTGCAGGAGTGGCCAAGAGCTGCTGCAGAGGCTCTTCAGCTCACAGCAACTTTCCTTGGCACTCAGTGATGAGGGTTCTCGTCTCCCTCCAGTGCTGTTTTCACGTCTCCTTGAGCACAGATTAAAACTGCTCTCCAAGAGGTTTTTCTTCTATAACATCACAAATATGCCTATAGGCTTAAAAATAGAGAGCTCTGAGATTGGGAAGTTCCATGACTTGATGAGATCACACAATCTGGATAAAGTGGTCTTCCCCTCCTCTTGCTGCCTGTGTCTCCTCTCTCAGCAGTAGCTGCTCTGCAGTGGGCAGAGTGATCCTTGGACGAGTTGAGCATGCCAAGACTGTCTTCCAAGAGGCTCCAAGAGCCCTCCATTCCCAGTGATGTTAATTGGAGTTAAGGATGCTCACTGCCTTGCAGGAACACTCAGCACAGTTGTACGACAAAGCTGTCAATCCAGACATGTCCTTGAGCTGTGGAGAGAAATGAGATAGACATAACTAGAATTTATCCCACTGCCCTACAGTTAACAGCATGCATGCCATCTATTAAGAGAATTTAATTTTCTGTGGCTCTCTGCTATAAAGAATTTAATTTTGTATTTCTTTGATTAAGAGAATTTAAAACTTTGTCATGTTTTGTCACCTACTGGCCACGGTCCTTTAGATGCAGCCCAGAAATCCAGCTGTGCCCTGGGCTGCATCCAAAGGAGCTGGGCCAGCAGGTTGAGGGAGGGGATTCTCTCAGACTATCTGGGAATACTGCATCCAATTCTGGTGCCCCCAACATAAGGGGAACATGGAGCAAGTCCAGAGGAGAGATGTGAGTTTAATAAAGGGGCTGGAGCACCTTCCTTATGGAGACAGCCTGGGAGAGCTGGGGCTGTTCAGCTGGAGAAGAGAAGGTTGTTTGGAGAACCCACAGCATCTTCCAGGATCTGCAGGGGCCTCCAGGAAAGCTGGAGAGGGACTCTGCATCAGAAACTAGAGTGTCAGGACAAGGAATGGCTTCCCACTGAAGAGGGGAAATTTAGGCTTGGTATATGGAAGAAATTCTCCCTTGTGAGGTGGGCACAGGGTGCCCAGAACAGTTGTGGCTGCCCTTGGATCTCTAGAAATGTCCAAAGATGGGTTGGATGGGGCTTGGAGCACCCTGGGATAGTGGAAGGTGTCCCTGCCATGGCAGGGGGTGGAACTGGATCAGTTTTAAGGTCCCTTCCAACCCAAACCAGTCTGGGAGTCTGTGACAAAAAGTATGTGGCAAGAATGGGATGTAACTGTTACAGAGATTCCTGTTCTTCCATCTCAAAGAGACAAGCAGGGAAACAGATACATGAGCTCTGCAAAATCCCTGCAGTTCTGAGCTGAGCTCTGGTTAATGTTTGGCTATGCATGGAATGTCAGTGGGGCAGAAGGGAGTAGACTCACAAAGCTGTATTTCATAAGGCTGCCATGACTTTCTCAAAAATCTGAAGACTGGCAGTGTCTTCTCTATAACTATTTTTTTAATACACTGCTATTTCCAAAAGACAAACACAAAATAAACCTTTTTTTCTTTGTAACACAAAAATGGTGGAAATTTTAAAATAAACAGTTTTATTCTGCCTTTGGAAAAAGTGATGTAGTCACAGCACAAATTCAGGATGATACTAAAAAGCAGCAACCAGAGTTTGTGAGTGGGCAGTAATTGCTAATAAAGATTCGAGAGGAGGTCTCCAAACAACACAAATGGCCACAAGAACTCCAGAGGTTATTCATGTCATTCTTCAGTGACTCTCAGAAGACAAAGATAAAATTAATCCTGCTGTAGCAGCAGACACTTGAAGAGACTTCCCAGGGGAATACTGCTCTGACGACCTGACACCTATCCCAGGCCTTGAGCACAACCAGATTTTGCAAAAGTCTAACAGTTCCCTTTTTGAAAATTACTTTTGGCATCTTATTACAGCGAATAATAAGATCTAAACATGACAGTATCACGATGGCTAGCAGAGCCTGCAAGCAATCTGAAATGTCTTGTGCAGGTTTTACTGATCTCACCCCGTTTTACTCTGGGGGCTCACAGGGTGAGCTTGGTGCCAGCATGAACTCTCCCACTGCCAAAGGACCACGGGGCTGTCACAGAGAGGAGGTTTACTTGGAGTTTGGATTTTCTGCAGGGAGACAAGAGCAGATAGAAAAACAAAAGGAAAGACCCATAAGCAAAGAGAAAACTCACATTTCCTTTCTTCTGCTTCAACAAAATAATCTACCGTGAACCTGCTACAAAACTTCTGTTACTATAAATTGGATTTCCCTTAGAAAAACTTTCCAATAAGTCTGTCCTGGTAGCACAAGAAAGGCATGAATATAGCTGGAAAATAGATAATGACTGTATAATGAAACCAAGTGCAACAAAGAGAAATTTTTGCTTGCTCTTATGGCACCCTCCAGCCACCAGTATGATGTGGATGAGATGCACCCGTGTCCCAAGAGGGCATCGAGCTGGTGGTCCACAGATAAATAAGAAACTCAGTTCTCCATCTGGGTTTTGTGCTTCTGCCGTAGAATTTTTTTTTCCCAACAGATCACCCAGTGCAAGAAATAAGCTTCAAAATGGTGCACTGACAATTTTTAAGGCTCCAGAATAAGAAAGATACAGAGTTCCTGACGCAGAGCAGCATCAGCTGTTTGTAACACAGAATTAGCTATAAAAGTCTGCATCCCACATCTGCACGCTGGTCACTGTCTGTTTAAATATTTCATGATGTTTGCAATTAAGTTCTTTCCTCCCTGTTGACTCTGTGACTTTAGAAATCCAAAGTACTTATCTTGACCCATGTTCTGGGCTTATTTTCACATTTGCACACCAACAACGAAGCAAAACAATTTATTTTTTATTTATAACCGGATTCACTTTGGGAAGCTGAGAGCTGCCATATTTGGTGTGCAAAAACTGCTGTCTGGCATGTTTGGAAACAAAAGCCTGTGTTATTGAGACTTAAAAAGAGGATGCAAAATAGATTTATAATTATTGTAATTAGAATAAAAGCATGATTGCACTGAACTTAAATCCTGGTCCAAATTTCATACACATGCACAAACCATCCAAACAGAAATTAACTTCATAATTAATATTGGATCATTCCTATTACAAAAAAGGCACTATTAATTATTGATCATGCTTGTGCTTTTCCTGAGCTGTTTCCATCTTTTCCCCTCCAGTTCACGGAGTGCTGGGGGTAATGCAGCATGTACAAATAAATCACTCAGAGGTGTGTATGTTACTCCACACTCCTGCACGCAGGAGGACCTGCTCCTGGATGTTCTTATCAAGCAGAATACAGAGGGGCATTTGTTTGTACGAGCAGAGCTAGAATATTCTCTTTAGAGTTCAGCTTCCTCCTTTCATCCCACCCACCACCAGACACTTCCTGACATTTCTCCTGCAGGCAGAGCAAGGCAACTGCCTTTTTTTTTTTTTTTTTTTTTTTTTTTTTTTCCTTTTTTTCTTTTTCAGCGGCTGCTCCTTCAGTTATCTGTGGGTGGTGGGGGAAGGGGATGTTACCAGCAAACACAGCCAGAGCAAGTCTGGGAATGAGGGGGAGTTTCAGGATGGAAATAGGCCCCTGCCAGCCCTCCTGCGTCTGTGTCTCTATGACTAAGCGTTTGCTTTTTAAAACTTGGCTTTTCTCTTTCCTTGATCCTTGTTGTTTCCAAGCCTCCTGTTCCCCTTTGTCCTGGCAGCTCCTGACATCACCAGCGCCAGGGAAACGCAAATCCCACCCAGCATGTGGAGGGACAAACCAGAGCAGCCCCTGAGCTGGGACACAAACCCACGTCCCCACAGTCCCTGGGTCTCCCCTGTCTGCTCAGGGCTCAAGAGGAGACACCACTGCAATTGTTTTTCCCCTGAAATATTCCCTGTGCTTCTTACAACATTACAACTCTGCTTCGGAGGAGTCTGCAGTACGAGAGCACCTAAAATTAAGAGGTGTCCACAGTTTTGTCCATCTCTGGGACAGAAAAGGTCACTGGCTGCTCATCTCCACATCCCTTTTCAGTCCATGACAAGGACATGGAAGTGCCCAAAGCACCACATGGTTTAGTGGTGAATGTGGTGGTGGTGCTGTGCTGATGGTTGGATTTGGTGATCTTAGAGGTCTTTTCCAACATTATCAATTTCATTATTCTTTGTGGGTACAACATCTGCCACAGCCATGTTTTTCTCCACTCATCTCCCAAAGCTGTCCTATTTGGATGCTCACTGGAAAGGAAACAAGATTATTTGTTGTTATTAATTCATGTTTGGCCTGAAACACACAGCAGGGCTGTTCCACCTGCAGCTGGAATTCTCTGCAGAGAGCTTGTGCTGGAGCAGAGGCAGGAGTGCCCAGCCCCAACCCACGGGGCTGGCAGGGTTGCAGGAGTGCCCAGCCCCAACCCACGAGGTTTGCAGGGTTGCAGGAGTGCCCAGCCCCACTCTGTACGGCTGGCAGGTTTTCTGGGTGATCTATATTCAGCTGTGTATGCCCCTGGGGATGTGCAAAGATCATTCATCCAGTTCACTGAACTGCAGACTGCATGTGGAGGGGGTTTTGTGGTTCCTTTTCAAATGTCATTGGTTTAAAGAGGAATAGTCTCATGCAGGATTGTGCAGTAGATTGGAATATGGGCACTCCAGAGGTGAATTAAAAAGCAATTCAAAAACAATAGTGTGGAACAATCTTATCTTTTCCCTGCCTTATCCAGGCATTCATCTTGGTCTGTTCTGCCAGAGTCATCACCACATTTTCTACGTATTCTGCAGTGTCTTTTTTAGCCACATTCGTGCACAGACAGCTCCTGTAGAATCACAGAATTGTGGAATGGTTTGGGTTGGAAGGGACCTTAAAGATCATCTTCTTCTAAACCCTGCCATGGACAGGGACAACTTCCACTAGCCCAGGTGGCTCCAAGCTCCATCCAACCTGGCCTTGGACACTTCCAGGGATCCAGGGGCAGCCACAGCTTCTGTGGGCAACCTGTGCCAGAGCCTCCTGTGAACACACAGGGCTCCCTGTTCCTTTACAGGGAACAATTCCTTCCAAATCTCCCACCTTAGCCTGGCCTCTGGCAGTGGAGAGCCATTTCCCTTTGTCCTGTCACTCCAGGCCTTGGAAACAGCCTCTCTCCATCGTTCCTGTTGTCCCCTTCAGGCACTGAAAGGCCACAGTCAGGTCTTCCCAAAGCTGGGCCAACAACACCCAAGAGTCAAGAGTCTGAAGAAGCTGAAGAATGTCCTGCTCTGGTTCCAACACCCTGCAGGGAACAGGTTTGGACATCTCAGCCCACACCAGGGTTGATCTGGCTTTAAATGGTGGCTCTCACTGTCACCCCCTCGCCTGTCCATTGTGGCATCACCCTCAGCAAACCTGCAGCAGGCAGAGTTCCACAGCACACGGCTGATTTAGCACCTGTTGTAGTGACAGGATCTGTTTCTCACACAATTCTTCGTACAGTCGTCTGAAAGCATTTTCTGTTGGATGTTGAAAGTTCAGGTTTTTCCATCACTCCCTGGTTTACTTAGGAGAATCAGGCAATGGCACAAAGATGTCTGTTCCCATTAAAATGCTTGAACAAGTTCATTTTATACCACACTATGGAAATCTACAATGTAGCCCCACGTTTTGTCCAGTCTTGTGATGCCACTGGAGTTCCCGTGGTATTTGAGGTTATCCTGAGTGGCTGAGCATTTGGCACTGGGATGACATGAAAAAAGAGGTTTCTGTCGCCCTGTTCTTCTGAGAGTTTTAAAGTTCTTCTAAAAGTTTTCTATGCCTTCTGATGTTTACATATTTCTACTGAATTTTCTCACACCGTTCATGTAAATAATGAATGTTTTGCATTCTTCTTTGTGGGTGGAGAGAACTGATGGACTGTTGGTTTGACCAGTGTGGTTGGAGAGGTGGCAATTTCACCCTCCAAGCCACTGTCACTTTTGCTATTCCATATGTAGTGGAGTCAGAAAATAAAATCTCTCTTTTGGTTCTTTTCTTCCCTCTTTTGCGTCAGGCGTCTGTGTGTGAGATATTTCGTGTCATAGTGTGACACAAATCCACCACAATTTCTAAACTTCAGCCTGAAAACATGAAGGCAGCCTTTGCAAAGCCTCAAAAACCAGAGGGCAAAAAGAAAAAGCAAGTTTATTTCCCTAAATATCTTAATTCCTAAACCAAACTCAAACTTTTAAGGCCTTCCTCAAACTTGAATTCCTCGGCATTTTAGTTAATAAATATTTATTCTTTATTATATTTATTATGTAGCAAATTTATTTCTCTATTTTCTGTCTTCCTAGAAAATCCCTTTGAGAAATCTGTGCATTTTCAGCTGGTCCACACACGTACATCCCATGCTTTTGGGACACCTGTGTGTTCACAGTGGATTTTTGTGCAAAACACCTGGGGAACCCTGATGTGCAGCCCTATACTGAGACAGTATTAGAATTTCTAACTCTTAAAAAATTAAATATAAATCCATATTAAATTTTATTGTTATAGTATTTTGTCCCCATTTAAAAAGTATTAAAATATTCATTCTTTTCTTTGTAGCTATCTAAAGATGAGATTATTTTTTAATAAAATTTCACATCAGGCTCACAGTTCACATATAACATCTTTTGCCATTAAATTTTTTGAGAAACGTCACAAAACAACTCATCAACTATAATTATTTTAGACTTCAAGATAAGGATTATTTTAATTTAGACTTGAGGATGAGGATTATTGCATAAGTGAAAAGCGTTAATTATTAAATTATCACATTAATTATCTTTCTGTCCTTGGAATGCCGTGATTTCTAAGAAAGACCTGACAGATTTCCTAAATGAATCCCAATATTCTGCATCCAGCATTTCAGGCCAGCTGAAGGACAGTGTTTATATAAGGATCACTTCAGTCACCATTGAAATGCAGCTGCAGCTCAGCACCAGCCTATAATTGTGCAAATCAGATAAACTGGGAAGTGGAGATTTCCTTTAAGACCAAGTTTTAATTAGCAGATAGATTATTTAATTATTAAAGAGACAAGAACCC
Source organism: Vidua macroura (assembly GCF_024509145.1). NCBI lineage: Eukaryota > Metazoa > Chordata > Aves > Passeriformes > Viduidae > Vidua > Vidua macroura. The sequence continues at coordinate 976,412 of NC_071595.1, read as the reverse complement.
ACTGTCCTTATCAACTTCTGGGCGCTGGCAATGTCCGACGCTGCTCACAATAAAAACCCGTCAATAATCTGTAACTCACATATGGTTTCAAAGGTTTTTTCTTAATGGGCCATCAGTGTTCATTGGCTACATGTTACATAGTTCTCTTTTAATTACTCTTCTACTGGGTAATGATTCTGTTCATGCTAATGAGTGCCACGCTCGGTGTTTCTCTTCCTTTGTGTCGGTGGTTTCTGGGGTCAGTGGTGCATGAGCTGGCAGTTGCCATGTCCCCCTGCCAGAACCAGCCTCCAGGCAGCTGCAGGTGATTCAGCACAATTGCCGGGTGGGGTTTATTAGCTGCTCCCTCCTCTGGCAGCTCTGCCAGGTGTCTTTGCGGCCCATCAGTCGTGCATTCCCCGTGCCCACCATCACCGGCTCGTCCTTCTCCCCAGCCTTTGTTAAACTCGCTCCAGGGCTGAGAGCACGAAGCGTGTCCAGGCCTAAACCTTAACAAGGCAGCTCTACCAACAATAACTTGTTTCTCTAACACCTGGACATCACTTAGATCTTGTGAGCTGCTATTTGTTCCACGGATTAAACCTCCTTTCTTGCTGACGAGGCTCAAAAGCGCACACGCATCAAACATCACAGGACACCCTCAAGAAAATTTTTACACATTCCACATTTTGCAACGGCACCAACAAAACTAAACTAAAGTCAGTTTAAAAAAAAATTACTTAATTCAAAATGAATTCATTCACGAATGACGCAGCAGAGGTGCAATAAGCAGAACAGGTGAGGCGGGCGCCGTGAGGGCGGTGCTGTGGCCTGGCCGGGCCCTCACCCCGGCGGCGCCAGAGGAGCCGGGAGACCACCGACCACCTGCCGGCGGCCGCGCCACGAGCTCGCCGCCGCCGTGCCGCCGCCGGCGGCGCCGTGAGGGCGGCGGAGGAGCCCCCGGGGGCCGCTCCCGCCGCGGGATCCCGGAGCGCTCCCCGCCCCCCGGCGCCCCGGGGGCACCCCCGACCCCGCGGCCCCGCCGAGCCCCCGCCGCGCCTGCGCGGGCGCGCGCAGGCGTGCGGCGCATGCGCGGAGCGGCCCCGCGCTGGGCTGGTCGGGGCAGCTCCGGGAGCAGCGGCCGCGGCCTGGCGGGTCCGAGCCCCCCCCCCCCCCCCCCAAACCCCTCATCCCCCCCCCACCCCGCCCCGCCGCCCTCGGGGAGCCGCCGGGCCCCCCCCTCAGCCCCGCCCGCCGCGCCGCGGAGCCCCCCGGAGCCGCCGCCCGCCGGAGCGCGGGGGAGGCTGAGAGGGAGTGACCCCCCGGCTCCTCGCCCCGGGCTGGGACAGCTGAGGGGGGGCGCAACATGGCGGAGGCCAAGGAGGAGGGGCCCGGCCCCCGCGGCAGGGTGAGTGGGGGGCGCGGGGGGCGCGGGCGGGGGCGGGATGCGGCGGGCGAGGCGCGGCCCCGCCGGGGGTCCCGGGGGCACCGAGCCGCACGAGCTGCCCGGCCCGCAGGCCGGCAGCGCTGCCCCTCGGGGCCCTTCAGCTTCCTCTCCCCCAGGGCAGTGTCCAAGCATCATCGCCACGGGCGTCTTGGCATCACTTAAATAATAAACTTGCAGCTAACCAGGAGCTGTCGTCACCGTCCGTCTCCTTGTTTAAAGCACGATGTCCTTGCTGCTCCTTCTAATTTCAGCTGTCCATGTCAGGCCAGAGTGAGTCAAGATGGCAGCAGCATCCAGTTCTTGGGTGCTCAGGCTGTAACCATTGAATGGCTTCTGTTAGCCGTGGCCATCCTAGGATTTGGCTGCAACCCTTGTGTGACTTCTGTTAGCCATGCCCCTCCCAGGACTTGGCTGTAACCCTTGTGCCAGTACCTTTAGCCATGAACATCCCAGCTCTTGGTCCTTCGTTGTCACAACTTGGGCCATCATTGTCACCTCTTGGTTTGTAAGCACGCTGTCCATTCTCATCTGTTTGGTATCATAGAATCAGTAAGGTTGGAAAACACCTCCAAGATGATCAAGTCCAACTTTACTTGAGGAAATGCTTCATCTCTTAAACTGGTGGAAGGTTCTTTGTGGCCAACACTTTGTAGCTGTGAAGGAGCTGTGGGTGAATGTTATAGGCAGTGCTGAAAATAATCTTGCCATGAGTCCAGTCCTCTTTCCTGCACACATGTAGCATTTAGTTGAAAGCTTTTTGCCAGGAATGAGTTTTAAATCATGTTTCTTCTTGTGTGGAAGAGTTCATAGCCCACTGTAAGACTGAGCTGTCCAGTTCCCTTTTCCCAAAGATGAAGAAGCTTTCCCATTCTCCAGCCTTGGGAAAGACAAGAGCAGAGGCTCAAGTTTTCCACTGACGCATGGGAGAAAAGTTCAGTCGCTGAATTTGTACCAGGGAACTTGAAACTTGTAAAAGTAATTATTGAAAAACATTGAAACTAATTGTTACCAAACAGAACATGACCTCTCAGGGTCTCACTGAGTGAGTTGTGTAGATGTCTGACTACTCTGCAGTTAGGGAGTGAACATCATCTGTGGATTTCTTAAACCTGTGTCTTTCAAACATTACAGGCTCCTGGAATTTTGTAGAATTGCTCACAGGTAGTGCATAAACATGCAGGTCTTTGGGGGAATCAAATATTGGCCAGGTGCAAGAAGTGTGAAGGGAAATGGCTGCATGTAGGACGGTAGCTTGAGAATCTTGAATTAAGCTTCATTGCCAGTGGTTGAAATGTTAGTGGACATAAGGAAACACTTGTACACCATGAGGACAGTCAAGTGTTGGAGCAGGTTGCTCAGAGGTCGTGCAGTCTGTCCTGGTGTCTCTGGTTTTTTTGTGCTCATTGTCTTGACATGCTCCTTTTATCTGTACAGTTACTTGGTGTTACCTGCAGAAAAAGAGAAGGTTGCCTGTTTTCTTCCCAAGCTTGTCAGTTACCCACTGAGGAATAACAGATTTATCATCCAGTCAATGTCATCCTCATTGGTCTCAGGAAAAATCATTTCCCTCTCCATTGGCTAATTATTCCCTGGGTGCCAAGTCTGGAAGTCTCCATCAGTTACTGCTCCACATGTCCCTGTAGGTTATGGAAAGCTTCCCGTGCTCTTGGCATTGCCAACATTCTCTGCTCCTGCTGAAGCAGAGGACTTCAGTAAAATTTAGGAATGATCCAGGAAAGTGCTGTTGCCCTGGGCAAGTAAGTCAGGAAAGAGGAAACACAACTTGCCCATGAGGCACCGTCCCAAAGCTGGTTTTGCCACAAGATGTTCTTGAGGAACACGGGGAGAAGTGAATCCTGGGCTGCTCCAAAGGCTGATGGAGCCTGTGAGGAGTGAGGTTAGCAAACTGTAAATCCAGCACACAGAGATCTCCTAATAATTAATGAGGTCATGGAAGACCTGCATATCCCAGTTCTCTTCCCCACAGTGGCTCAGTTCCCATTCTACAGGAGGTCATGATTCTGGATTCTTCCGAGTCTTGTGCCTAAGGCATAGCAAGCACTTCTTGTAAAAATTATTTTCCTTTGTGTGGAGAAAATAAAGAGTGATTTAATGATTTCTTCAGACAGGAGCTTAGCAGTTGGTGGTGTTTTCAGAATTGTTCTTTTCAGTATTAGAATCTCTGCAATTATTCCAGAAGCACATACACTGAAACTGGCATGTTGCAAATCCTGTGGATAAGCAGTCACCATCTTTTAACTTAATCCATGAATGAGCAACAAACTAAAGAATAAAGTTTTTGCCAGTCTAAGACTGACAGAAATTTATCTAAGTTGACTTTTAATAGGTTTTGGTAAGTTTTTATGGCTAATTTGTTTTAAAGCAGGTTAATTTTTGCCCTAAATCAAACTGTTGTGTATGCTAAGGAAAACATTTACTACATAACATCAATATTAACTTGAAGGATATCTGCTAGTATGTTTTTAATGTAGTTTATAAAAATATTTTTGGCAATTCGACTTTAATTTGTGTATAATATTGTTTTGATCAGTTAATTGTTTTGACTGCAATGTTCATTTATTTACAACAGTTGTCTACAACCCCCTTGGACTAGGCGAGACAGTTTGGGCCGTACTGAAATTTGACACTTGGACTGTTGGAAATTAATGTGGTGTGAACAGGTGAACACTTGGGTGTCCACATTAATAAAACAGATGTTTGCAAAAGATTTTTAATTTTGCATGACTGTAATTAAAAATTGAAGGAGTTCATCTTATTTAGAAAGTTTTGTTGCCAAATAACTCCAGAATGGTACAAAGATGATAAAAATGTTTCTCTGCCAAGGCTTGTGCACCTCTCAAAGGATGTTTTAATGTCTTAACCTTTGAATTCTCTTTCCAAAAATTAGCATAATGGATCCCAGGCATTTAGGTTAAGACTTTTCACATTGTGTAAAATACAGAAAGTTAAGTCAGCTCTTTGTGCCGCATTCAAGGCCTTTTTCATCTTTAGGATTGTGGAATTTAATTCTGAAATCACTCACAGTGTTCTTGAAGTGGCTATCTCAACTTTTCTTCATTAGGGGTTGGAACTGGATGATCGTTAAGGTCCCTTCCAACCCAAACCATCCTGTGATTCTACGATTGATAACTCCTGTACCCCATCATTCCTTCCAGAATGCCCTTCCCTGAGCAAGTCTTACAGGAAGATTTCTCTCACAAACTCCAAGGTTTTCTGTCAATGACTGACCCAGTTCAGATAATTTCCATCATCCATTCCATGAGTGTGGTAAAGGCCTAAGAGCTCTTGGACCTCACTGGTGCTGTTGCTTGTAACACTTGTTCTGTGGGATCCTCTAAGCTCTTCAAAAGAAGGTTTCTGCAGCAGAGGACGTGTCAGCAGAACTGGGGGTGCTTGCAGTGTCCATCCTCTTAGCCTGTCTTCTGCCTGTAGTGTCATCCTCTCTTCCTCTGGAAGTGCTCCTCAGAAATTCCAAGGGAAATTAAAAGTTTAAGAGACTGTAATTTGCTTTACCAAACTGATATCTCTCCAAAAAAATATGTGATGTATCTGTCCTTTCTGCAAATAATGATTGAAGAATGATGGTCATGTATTTAATTTTGGTTGCCATGTTTTCTACTGCTTTAGATAAATTTGTTTAATTTTAAAAGTAGCTGGAAGTATTATAGAGGTTACCTCTGCATTAGATAGTTTTAAAGTGTGTTGTGTCTAATGCCTTTGAATTTTTTAGTAAAAAAAGTGTCATGACCAATTGTTGTCATAACCAAAGTTTAACACATCAGATTTTTGGTGACAAAGCCAAGACTTTAATTCTACATTTGGTCCTTTTCCCTTTTGATACCTGGTCCACAGTCCCAGGGCAGGATAAATTGCCGTTGCCAGAATTCCTTAATTTCCTTTGGAAAGAGAGGAAACTTGAATCATTAGCCTAATAAATGAATGTTTAGTTGTCTAAATTTAGACGAGAAGAACTTGAAACAGAATTAGCACAACTATACAGAGTTATTCCCACAGGAGACATTTTGGAGTACTTCCTTTTTTTTTTAATAACTTATTTGTGTACTTCTGTGAATCTTGATATTTCTTAAAAGACTTGAAAGTACATGAAAAGATTTAATCTGTATTGAAATTCATCTTTATATGGTGCTGTTTACTCAGAAAGCTTTATGAAGTACAGTTAATGCAGGCTATTAACAGGATTTTGTTGTGTTTAATCGTGGAAAAGGCAAAAAGGAAGCCAGAGTTAGGAAGGTACTTTGAAGAATGAAGTAGATATTTTGTCTCTTTAAGGACAAAAATACTGAAATAGAATTGGATGTACATCCAGGCTCTCCCATTTGTACCATCAATTGCTGTTGGCACTGAACTCTCAGGAGAAGGGAGAGGACTTGCAGTACCTGATGGAGCTGAGCCCAGTCACCAGAGTGGGGCTGGGAACACAAACCAGGCTGGGCAGGACATGGTCCTTCTGGGTCAAGCAAAAAGTGCTACAGTTGTAAATTTTCCCAATTTGTGCACAAAACCACCTTGTGGATTTCTTAATTGAGGACAGATTGTAATGATGAGCAGAGAACTTCAGGTTCAAACAGTTCACTCTCTTTAAAAATTAATTACAGTGGGTTGGGTTTATTTTTTCTCCTATTAGTAATGTAGCTAGTAGCAACTAATTGCTAACATAGTTAATCGTATTTCTGGGAGAGACACTGAGTAGAGTGATCATCCTGAGGTTCTAGTGCTGCTGCTCCACCCTGGATTGTCACCCTTGGCATTTCTCAGTTGTATTCCATGGGCTGGCTTTCCCTAAAGGACATGGTGATGGCTCTCTCTTAACGAGCTGTTCAGCTTCTGAGCTGAATGGAATTAAGGGGATTCCATGCTTTGCTTCTCACTAGCCATACTTTTGAAAGCTTTGGCCAAAAGCACACATTTGTGATCTGGACAGTGCTGGCCTGCTTGTGGAATAAGCTGAAATATGTAACTGAACTGAAACACTTGGTTTGGAGTAAGTAACTGCTGAGCATCACGGCATAAACATACATAGTGTGACACAGACCCTGCTCTGATATTGGGGATTTTAGCATCCTTTTAATTCCCATTTAGTTGTCCTGCCTTATGCTGTGAGAAACTGGAATTATTTTTATTTCAGCTCATTTACAGGCTTAGTGTAACCAAAATCCCAGCCTTAGTGGTTGGTTGTGTCTTAACCAGCAGCAGAGAAGTTCAGCACAGAGCCAGGAGTGAGGTTTTGAGGGAAGAAATTCTTTGTTTGGAAACAAGTTTTTCTTGTGGATTTGTTTGCTTGCTGTGTGGTTTGTGTCTGTGTGTGTTTCTTAATTGAAAAGCCCAAAACACATCAAAATCTGGTGTCTTTGCAAAGACATTTGCAAGGAAATTTGTTGTTAATAACAAATATTAGGGAGAAATTCTTCCCTTTGAGGATAGTGAATGCCTGGCACAGGTTGCCCAGGGGAGCTGGGGCTGCCCCATCCCTGGAAGTGTCCAGGACCAGGTTGGACATTGGGGTTTGGAGCAACCTGGGGTAGTGGAAGGTGTCCCTGCCATGGCAGGGGGTGGAACAAGATGATCCAAATCCAAACCAGTCTGGGATTCTGTGACTGCAAGGTGAAACCATCACATGTGGAGCTGCTTCCTTCTCAAATCCATGATTTTGTGTGTGAATGGGAGAAGAGCTTGGATCCTCCTGTGGTTTTTGGAGGTATAGATTAAACCCACTGATATTCCAGAAAAAAGAAGGCTCTCTGCGACTTCTGTGTGTTTGATAAATTCATCTTGGCTCCATATATGTTGGTAACATATGCAGGTTCTGTGCGTGTGCTGGGTGGGTATGGAAACTATAAGGCTTGTTTGGAATTGGCCTGTAAATATTCCAAAAGCTCAGGAATATCAGAAAAGCCTGGTGACAGAAAGGGACTGTAAAATTCCATGCTGAACTGCTCCCTGTGATTTCTGGTAAATGATCCAGAATTCTTAAAACGCAGAAATGAAAGGGGAGCAGCACATGCCTAAATCGTCTGTCTTGCCACTTAAAAATTGAAGATGTGTAAGTGAGATGCAAGGTAAAACCGTATTTCTTGAACAGAATTTCCCACAAGCAGCTGGGAAATGCCTGCTTTTTTACATGTTTGGGATTTGCCTTTAAAAACTCCCATCACCATCTCCACTGTGTTACCCTCAGAGCAGATTAACAGCAATCTTTTCAAGTGTTCAGCACGGCTCAGGGAAGCCTCAGAGACAGCCACCCTGCGGAGCTCACGCTGTCCCTGTGCCCAGGGGGACTCGGAGCGTGTCCCCAGGCAGGGAGGTGCCGTGTGGCTGGCGGTGCCGGGGGTCCCGGAGCCGGCTAGGGGGGGCTCTGCCGGCCCGGCCGCGCTCGGCTCTATGGCTGTGACCCCGCCAGGTTCTCTTCCTGCCGCAGCCTTTCTTTTCCTGTGGCAGGTATGTGCAGCAGCCTGGCTCTTTGTTACCCCGTCTCTTCCCTCCCCAGGTGCTCCGAAGGTACGAATCCGTAGGGCCGGCCGTGTTTCAGTGGGAAGCAGCTCCGGCAGGACCCGCTGTGTAATTCTGTGCGTGCCGCGGAGTTTTGCGGTGGCAGAGGTGCAGCGCCGCTGCCTGCCTGGCATCCCTGCCTGGCATCCCTGCCTGGCATCCCTGCCTGGCATCCCTGCCAGGGCCACGTGGAAAAGGTCAGGGGATGCTTCCTGAGCTCACCCCACCTGCCTCAAGAATAGCAATTGAAATTTTAATTCCTTTTTGGTTTTTTGGTTGTTTTTTTTTTTGTTTCGAACGGTGTCTTGTCAGTTGAATGAATTCTGGAGTGGGGGTTATGCTGTGCATAGAGGGGCAAGGAAACTACAGACAAACTGACTGTAGTTTTTATTTCTGACTATTTTTAATTGCAGTTCTCTTAACATCTGCTTCCTTTCCACAGTTTGCTTATGGGTATATTAAAATCTAGGATCAAACTTCAGCAACTTAGTAGAAAGACATTCTGTGTGTGTAAAGTAGTTACACTGTTTTGTTCATTTTTTAATGGAATTCTCTGTTTTGCATACAAAGCAATACTGTAGCCATAGGCAGCTTCTCTCTTTATATTGCACAAAAATAATCTATGAATTGTTTGATTTATGGATGCCATGGCAACGTTGAACACCGTGAAGGTATGGATCAGCTTTTAGTTATTTCAAATTAGCACATAGTATTGAAGTGTAAATATGTGTCCTTCTGTCCCCTGCTCCCAGCAAAGGCAGGTTAGTGCTGAGGCTGTGACACTGCTCCCTTAGAGTCTCATGTACATCTATAAAAAAACAGTGACATATCTGGTGGAATTGTAATTTTTGTTATAAAAGCAATGCTGTCTTTTTTTTTTTTTTTTTTTTTTTTTGGAGTAGTTAATTTTAAGCAAGTCACATGTCTTTCAGAAATACCTCATTGTTTTGTCACCATTTCTGTATTCTTGTTTCATTTCATTTCATTCATCCATTTATTTGTTTTTTACAGCCTGAGTAGGCAGAGCACCACTTTGTGTGCAATGCTAGCTAATGAGGCAGTCACTAAAAAGGTATAGCCTAAAACATTGAATTTCACTAATACCAAACACAAACTGTTCTGTATTAAACTCTTACAGAGTTAAATGATGAAAAACACTAAGAATTATTATTCTCTGGCAAATAGTTGCCAAGGTGATTTAATGAAGATGGTTTAGAATATTGTATCTATATATATATATATAGTATATATATATATATGTATATATTGTTTTGTTTTGTTTTACAACTGCAAGTGTGTTTTGAGGACTGAGTTGAAGAGTTGAAGCCTCAGTATTTGAGCAGAAAACTCTGTTCCTGAGACTTCCCTTTGGTAGTTATCAAAGACTTAATGCTGGCTGTTGAGGTACCTTTCTCCTTAGATCTGGCAAAAGTGACCAGAGGAAATGCCATCAGTTCCATGTTTGCCCCTCAAGTTCTTTTGCTCTACTTTCACTAAATGTTGAAAAATCTGAGCAGAAGAAACAAAAGGAATTAACAGCAATGAAAGGAGGAAGCATGAGGACTGGAAAGAGGGAATTGCCTTGCAGAACTGTAATAGAATATAGAAATACTAAGTTGGGTGTTGTTCACATTTCTGGGTGATACAAGACTCTAATCCAGTTAAAAGCTGATGTACGTGATTTATTAAAGTGATACATTTTTGTAACTGGTGATACACAAAATTTCCTCCTGAGATGGCATTAAACAAGACTGTAGGGAAGGGACTAGAAGTGTATAACTGAGAAAATACCCCACATTAATGCTGGGGAAAAAAAAAAGCTCTAATTTCAGGGACAGGCCAGTTATAGACTTATAGAATGAGTAATTTGTTGGAGATATATATATATATTTATGTGTATGTAGATACATATGTATACACACACACACGATGATCCCAACACTTTTCCTGGTTTTCTCCCTTTGAATTTACACTATGTGGGAGTTCTGATGCTGTTCACAGTCAGAAACTAGATGGTGGCTTAGATAAGGCTGCTGGTATTGTCAGATGCTGGAGTTCTTGGTTTATAAATATTTCCAGGGAAAGCTTTTGACCACAGACACAGATCTTCCTCTGTACTCAAAAACCTTTTGAAAGAAGAAGATATCCAAGATGATCTCTCCTTTTCATATCCTCACAAAATAATGAGTGAAGAAACAAAACAGGGTTGTTTTTTTCCCTAGGATGACCTTGTGTTTGGGAAGTGTCTTGGGTTCTTTCCAGGTAGATGGTAAATGTTTTCCAGCTTCTCCATAATGTTTATGGGAGTCCCTCAGGTTCTTGCAGGTGGCCCCTTGTGCTGACTTACCTGTTAGTATTTCTTTGAATGAAACAGTTAGAGAGATACACACTGCAAAATGTATCCCTTGGTAATGCAAGCATTCCTGGGGTTGTCTGCTGTTGGCAAAAGATTTGTTACCACCAGAAGGGGAGAAGAAATACCTAGGGTTTGGGTGTGTAAGGGGGCCAGGGTTGTGTAGGACCTGGAATACTTTCCCCCAGGTACTTTGTGTCTCAAAAGAGTTAAAGAACTACTTTGATACAAATCTACACTGAGAAAATGATGAGCTCATCTCAACTGAAAACTCCCTTCGTCCTACCATCAAATTCTGTTGTGACATTTTTGGAGAGGACAGAGGATTCCTGAAAGGAAGCAAAAAAGGATCAAAAAAGGGTCAGTGTAGAGTCAAGGACCTGGGCTATTGTTTTTGCCTCCAAAAACTTAATGCTCTGATATTATTATCAAATGGCAGCAAGTTCCTTTCCATGTTCTTCTCTAAAAGCAGCCCACCCCTGCTCTCCCTGTCCTCAGCAGCTTGTATGAGCACTTAGTATATCCAGTATTTATGGGGATTAGTTTTACACCTGTGTAAACTTAGTTGACTGTTAATGGGCTTCTAGATCAACATTAAACTTCCCTCTTCCAGACACTGCTGAGATCATTACAGCAGGAACAGACTCAGGCCTTGCAAACCTTCCTGGGAGGTGTTTCCTTAGTCTTTCCCTGTAGATAATTACATGGAGAAGACTTGCATTGGCTTTGTGGAACTGTAACCTTTTTTTTTTTTGTTTTGGTTCTGTTTTACTTTTTGCTTTGGTTCTGTTTTACTTTTCCAGCCTCAAGTGTCTGCTCAGAGAAACTAGAAAGTTCTGGTGCAGTATCCAACTGACTTAATGCCATGCTGGGCATGTCCTCACTATTCCATGTGTGTCCAGTTAAGCTGAAGGAGCTACCTTGTCTTTGCAGACCTGCAAGTGGTATTGGAAAGGGACATTTTGCCATCAAATGACCTCTGTTGTCATCCTTTCCTAGAGCTGGCTGCTACCAAACTGATAGCTCCCATCACACTCCTGAGAAATACCGGATTTATCAACTAAATGACTTGAGTTAAATGAAATTAGGGCTCATCCCTTTGCTATCAAATCCCATTACTTTCCCTAAGATGGCTTAAGAATTGCAGTGTGAGCAGGATCTACCAGGAAAGAAGTGTAGAGCTGGCAACGCAGAGAAAGGAGAGAGGGCTTAAATGAATTTCTGTTACCTCTTGGGCAGAAAAGAAGGCTGCTAATGAGTTGGACATTCTGAAGGAAACTTTAATTATCCTTCTCCAGGCAGCATCCAAGTATGCCAACAACTTCCACATCTGTCAGAGGATGTTTAATGCAGACAGATGTTTGTGCAGCACTCAGCATCTGGGTCTTCTGTGCTTACGTTCACACTGACACTCGCTGTGTTGGGAAGTTAAGCATTGTATTTCCCTGTTCCTGGAAAGGGGAAAATTCCCTGAAAGAGAGGTGAAACCCTTGGGCCTGTGCAGCCCATGGCAGTGGGAGCTGCCCGTGCTCCTGGTTTTCATTTATGATGTTCAGAGGGAATGAAGGCTCGTGGAGTATCAGGGCAGAATCTGTGGCCTTGACCTGGTACTGGTATCCCAGGTAGTAGAGAAAATTGACATTCCTTTCCCTCTCTCCTCTGGGAAGCAACACTATTTCTAAATTTTCCTTGTGTGCCTTTTCTGTGTATTCTGAACTCATTAGGGTTAGTGTGGCTTCTCAGTGATGTAACAGTCTTAATTCATAAAAATTTCCTTGGGGCAAGGAAGGAAGGAGGAGGAGGAATTGTGATCCTTCCGCTTGGTTTTGATCAGATACTTTTTAGCAAAGTACATGGCAGCTGACCAAGACAATGACACAGTGCTTTCCTTTTTTACAGTTTGAAGATAAATCTGATGCGGTATTTGATATTACAGAAAAATGTAAGTATTTCTATTTATTCTCTAATGTCATAGTTTCACAAAGCCTTTCTTGGAAGTGTCATTGCTGCTGAACAAGACTGTCTTGCCCTCGTCCCAGCCCTTCCTGCTCATTCCCTCCTGCATTGCCTTCTCCACAAGTGCTACAAGTGAGGTGAATGGAAATGAATGTTTTTTCTTTCTTTGGTTAGTTTTACTCAGTTCAGCTTCTGCTTCAGAGTGGTGAGGGCGACTGAACCATTTCTATGTCAGCAATGTTTTCACAGTAATGTTGGCCCAAGAAGGCTGAGAATATTCAAGGAATTGCAGCATCAGCCAGATTAGGACACTCACACTTCTCCTTTGTTACACATGAAATAGGTCAATTTTCTGACAGTTCACTGGGATTTTTTTCCCCCTAGGTGGTGAAATTCTGGATGCAGAGATGTCTGAGGACGCTGACCACAACTTAACACCGGCCCTCGACAGCTTGTCTTATGGAGTACCGAATCGAGCAGGACCTGAGAATTCACTGCAGGGTGATGATCATGATTATTTTCTGAACTCTGGGGATCTTGCAGGCATACCTGTTGTTGGGAGTGACAACGAAGATGATCAGAATTTCACTCCAAAAGACACTCTTTCTGCAGCAATTCATGATGAAGATCATCTGGAAGAGGGCAAGAGAGTTCCAGATCATGAACTGGACAGTGAAAAAGAAATTCAGGTTCAGAATGCAATCCAGAAGGATCTCACTTCCCCCTTTGAGCAGGGCCCTGTATTTAAATCACTTCGAAAAGATTTTAGCATAACACGAGATAATGGCAAAGAGACTTTTTCAGCAAAGGACAAGAATAGAGAAGGACATTTTCAAGAACGTGAAAAACGCTTGGAAAAAATCCCTAAAGATATGGATTCTAGATTGAAAAGCAGTTTTCTTGACAAAGCAGGTAACTGTTGACATAATAGACCTGGCTGCCCAGCAAAGAGGAAGAAAGAGCTAGAGAGAAATCAGCAATAGGGCTAATTATTAAAAACATCACCTTGTTGAAGAGAGCAGGCAGAGCTGTGTGTAGGGGAGCATTTTATGAAGAGCCCTGAAATCCAATGAACTCTTGTGTTAGGAGAAGGATTTGCAAAGGGCTTGGCAGTGTCAGGGAGGTCTCGTCCTCCACAGCTTGTTACAGAGCCTCAACATGTGCTTTGTTGTTGTGGTTTCCTAAACCAAGCTGCGTGACAATTCAAGCTTCCTTTTGGTTTTTCTCACTGTTTTTTATAGACCATAGAGCTTCTTAAAAGACAAGGTGATAAAGTTTAGGTTAAGTTGATGGCCAGTAAAGATTTTTCGAGCAAAGCACCAATTCTTCACTAATGCCTAGGCATTTAAAGCAGTATGGATTTGATAGTATCAGGGAAAGGCTTGTTAGAAAGGAGTTAGTGTCTGCAGGAACTAAGCCAGAACATAGCTTGAAATCTGCTTTTCCTGGGAGACTGCTCCCCTTCTTCCTCAAATACTTGTGTCTTGGACTTCATCCAGCCAACATGGAGAGAACCAAAGAAGCCTAAAATCCCTTTCTCATTTGACAGTCTCCATAATCTTGCTGCCTACACACTTATTTTTGTCTTTCCAAGCTCTTGAAAGTTACAGCAGAACAGTGAATGAAGGAGTTAAGAATAACCAAGCAGGAACACATGGTTTAATCTTATTCAGCAGAGGGAGGGTGAGCCAGCACGTGAGGGACTCCTGGCTGCTTGTTCACATTCACAGCTTACAGTTCTGAGGTTTAAACTTTATATGTTCAGCAGCAGCATCTTAAAATCAGTGCTTCCAGGTGGCACCGATGATAGAGAAGCAATAAAGATATCTTTTAAAATAAAGCAAAGTTACAGATGTACCTCTACTTTTACCTTCAGCTAGAAATCAAGGGAAGAATGTTTCTGTACATAAGATGTATTTCAGAAAGTTGTAAATACCTACAGTTAAAAGATCAGGTAAAGTAGTCAGTAGTTGAAACCAGAATGATAAATGCTCATGGTAGAATCCAGTATCTAGGCAAATCCAAAATTTTTAAATAATACATTCTAAAAAAGCAGAAGATGCTATTTCCTGAGAAGAGGGGAAAAGCAAAAGATCAGAAAGCAAAGAAAAGGCTGGAAGATGTTGCTCTGAAAAGTATTTTGTGATTTAAATGTCAAAACAGGGGAGTTCAGAACCTGCTGAGGTGTGGAAAATCCTGAATGAAGAATTTGCGTCGGAAGCTTGCAACTATTTTGCTGGAATGGGAAAATAATGATCCAATTGAATAATTTAAAAAGAGTCAATTCTCTTTAGGGATTACCACCTTACCTACAGGGAGGAGAAAGGGAGTAGTTTAATAGTGGTGAGGTGCTGTCAGACACGGGTTGGGGAGCAGGATGAGACTCTGATAGTTTTAAAGGAAATGCATTGGAACCTGTATTCATTTCTATTTAATGTATATGTTTTCCTCAGTTCATAATCAAGTAGAAGAAACATTACGGACGCAGTTAGCGCCACAAACTCCAGAAACTAACTTCAGGGTAAGCTATAGATCTTTCAACCACTTTTGCAAGTGCAGCGATATGCTGGAATAATTCAAAATACGTATTTTGTATTTGAGTGTAAATTTGAGTGTTAAGGAAACTGATCTTCTGACTCTTAGACATCTTTGCTACTTAAACAGTACATATAATTTTGTAAAAATTTCCTGAGCCTCTCTTTGGATTGAGGATTCTTTTGGTAGCCACTTTCCTGTTCAGCATGGTTGGAGTGACCGGTGAGCCGAACCTACAGCTGGATGCATCCACCTGACCTGCTGCCTTTTTTCCACATGAGCCAGGGAACAGCTGTATCCACAAGAGACACTCCCAAACAACCAACTTACAGAGCTGGGTGTCTTCTGCTTTGGCCAGAGGAGTGGAAAGCATTGGGGGTGGGATGAGAGAGGGGGCTGCAGGGAGGTTGAGGCAGCAGCTGCTGCCCAGCATTTCTCCCACCTTGGCAGGACCCAAATCTCTTGGTCTGCAACACAAACTCCCCTTGGCAGCAGCCCAACTCCTCATGGCAGATGCAGGAGGGTGAATTCTTTTTCATATTATTGTTTCAGGAGTCTAGCTACCTATTTTCTAGTAAGGAATCTATTGGACAAGAGCTGGGGAATTCCTTTGCACCAAATATTAGAATTAAGAAGGAGCCTTTGGATGACGAATATGCTAAAGCTATGGCCCCACAGCAGGGACTATTAGACAAAATTAAAGATGAACCTGGTAATTCTGAGGTAAGTTTCCCATTGCATTTCTCATTTTGGTCTGACAGCTGACCGCTTAAGCTGAACAAAAATTCAGCCATTTATTTGGTTTGTTGACCGAAATTTAACTTGAAGAACATAGTTTAGTAGAAGGATTTTTCCCTCTTACACTACTATGAAACCCACCCCCCCTCAACTTTTTGATGTCTTGTTACCTTGTCTCTGAAAATGTTTTTCTTTTCAGTTAGAAACAAAGCCCAGTGCTCTAAAACTTCTATAACTAAATCTGTGGCAACATAGACACTTTATCTAACTAGGAAATAAACCGTAAATCACATTTTGTTAAATAACTTATGAGTGGTCACAATTAGAGATATGAATTAAAGCAGCTATTGCTGCTACGTCCCTCTTAAAAGCTGCCTTTGCAAGCACAGTAGTTTGTTCTTGTTTTAAATGAACACTTAAAGGACTTAGCAAAATATTTAAGTACTTACACATCAGTGAAGTCAATTTAAGTGTATGTTTAAGTGACTTTCTCATTCAAGACTGACACTTTTTATGATGATGCAGGTAAAAAACTCAGTAACTGCAACCTGGAGAAGGTCTGACCTATGGATTGAGCAGTGCTGGGGCCAGGGTTGCTGAGCTCCAGCCAATCTCTGTGCCACTGGTTTGCTGTGTGACACCAGGGGAACGAGCTGTGCTGCAATTCCTGTCTCTGCACTGCTCATATCTAGGTTACATACCAGATTTTATATGTTAAAGGTGTGCAAGACTTCCCAAAATGATGCATCCCTTTGCACCAACATGGGAGTGTTGGTGTTCTTGTGCAGGTGTTAGTTTTTGGCATCAGTCTTTGTCCTTCTGCTGAACCTCCTCTGCTCTCCGGGCCTGTCTTCCCAGCACTTTTTCTTCTTTTCCCATAATACTCTCAATTTAAGAAGTAAAATATTTGCAACTTGAGATTTTACTGTCCTTCTGATTTGTTCAGTCTCTGTGGGATTGTTTGGGTTTATTTTTCCTTGAACCTGTAGAATGTCAAACCACGTGTAGATTAGTTAAATCTGTCTCTTCTTTTGTCCTCCCAAGATGGCATCTGCTGTGTGGATTTGTGTGGAATGCAAGGCGAGATGTCTGTGGTTATCAAAGATCATATTAATAAGTAAAAATGAAGACTTGAAGAATTTAAATGTCAAATATCGTATGGTTCAAAAAATTCCTTCCTGGAGTAAAATCCTGTGATTATCAACTCTGCCTGATACTGGAAAAGTAGGAGAACTGAGTTCATTTTGTTTTGCTTTAGATTGGAATTACTATGGGGGGGATTTTATGGATTTTTTTTTTATATTTCCTGAAAGATAAGAGCATTTCTTGCTGTAACCAATAGTTGGAGCTGAAGGTTTTTGGCTTTCAGCACTGTTATGCTGCTGTGAAACTGCTTGATCATGCACAGTTGATGTCAGGATTTGCCTCCATTTCTTTTCCTACTTTTGACTAATGATACAATTGCAGTTAAAGTGCTTAAATAACTGTATGTCTGCAAATGATTATTTTTTAAATGGTAGTAATAATAAAAATGGTGCTTAAGAATCTCATCACAGCATGCCCATACCCAGCTTCAAGCTTCTCTGAGATTTGATTGTTTCAGTCTGATGCTTCACATGGTCAAGGAATACCATTGCCTGTCTCCTGGGAAACACGTTGAGAGATAGTTTAGTTGTCTAGATTAGAAATTCCCAATTTTCCCACAGGAGTGAGAGGATTGCTCAGTTTGAGCATGTGCTCAGTGGACGTTGTTGTGGGTTTTTGGGAGCTGGTGGAAGCTGGGGGAGCATCTCACTGCCACTGGGAAAGGGAGAGCTTCCTTTTGCTTAGTGATTCTGAATTGGTTTCCTTGGCAGCCAGGCAGCAGCTGTGAATTTAGCTCAGTCATAACATGACATCAAGCCTCACTACTCCCAAACTGTAAGTAGGCTAAATCTTATCATCTCTGTAGTTCCAAGAGATTATGTTATTCAGCCTATTAAAATGTACATGTGGAGTGTTCCAAGCTGCTTTCTGGCTCAGATTTCCAGGGAGAGCAGGGGCAGGAAGCGTGCTGTCAGTGTGAATAGCTGCTGGGGACTTAGCCAGTCATTTATAGCATGTCAGCTATTGCACCAGCAGCTGTCCAGGGATTTTCTCATCCTGTACCAAATGTGAGGTGATTTCCCTCGTGCTGGAGCTGGGACTCTGATGGTCTGGCCCTGGTGGTGCCAGCCTTGGTCTGCTGCAAAGCTTCACCTTAGGCTGCTCCAAGGTCCTAACTCCTGGTTAATGCAGAATGCTCCCCTGCGTGGTCCCAGCTCTATTTCATTGCTATCCTCCTTTATGTGAAGATAAAACTTCTTTCCCAGAACAGGGGCAAGGGCTGCAAAGCACTTCCAGCTGGAAAGATTGAATGGAAAGCAGAGATTTCCTTAAGCTTTGGCTGAATTCTGAGGTGTCTTGGAGTGCAGCTGGAGAGGGGGATGCACCAGGCAGCCCCACCTGTCCATTTGTGTCCCCTCAGGTGTGGTTTGCTGTGGAGCTCTGAGCAGGAGCTGTGTGTGGTGCTCACTTGTCACCCAGCCTTTGGAGCAGGCTTAGGAAACCTACTCTTCCCTGAGGTTCATTGCAGCATTGTGAAAGAATGGAATCATGTTACCTGTTATTACATGTGTGTATTTGTTCTCCTTTTCCTTTCCCTTTGTTTTAGGAGTACGGCCAGCAGCCAAAATCTCAGGAAGGGGAGCTGAAAATCAGTGCTGTATTTTCAGTCAGTGGCAATCCTCTTGGTAAGGAATAGGCAAAACTAATTTCATTTAAATCTGTAAAATGTGTCACCTTTGCAGATAGTCTTGCAGGTCACTCTGCATTTCGTTCGTTGTGTCTGATCCCAGTAGGAATGAAGAACTAGTTTGGTTTGGAAAGAATGAAAATGAGATTATAAAATAATTGTGGTTTTGAGGCATAGGAAAATTGAATGTGAAATGCATAGGAGAACTGAACGTGTTAAATAGTCTTAAGGGAAGATTTAGAACACAAATGTTCCCCTGTAAGGGTGGAGAGACCCTGGCACAGGTTGCCCCAAGCAGCTCTGGCTGCCCCTGAATCCCTGGAAATGTCCAAGGCCAGGTTGGACATTGGGGCTTGGAGCAACTTGGGATAGTGGAAGGTGTCCCTGCCCATGGCAGAGGGTGGAATGGGATGATCTTTAAGGTCTCTTCCCACCTAAACCATTCTATGATTCCATGAAAGGGATGTTAAAAGTGCATTCTCCATCTTCAGAGTGGGTATAAAAATCTGCTATGCAGAAAACCAGCACAGGGCATGTATTTGTGGAGAGTTCATCTGCTATTTGATTCTCCTCTAGACCCTGACAACCCAAATAAAGCCATGAGTCTTGTGCTTGCCCCTGCACACCAGTGAGTTCTTTGTAATGGATCTGTAACACTTACTCTGTGTTTTCTCTGTGTGTTTTTTTTTTTAGTTCCACAGCTGTCATCAGGTTTCCAGCCTGCTGTGGCATCCTCTGGCATGAGTAAAATGCTACCCTCAGTTCCAAGCACAGCTGTTCGGGTTTCCTGTTCTGGCTGTAAAAAAATCCTGCAGAAGGGGCAAACTGCCTACCAGAGGAAAGGCTCAACCCAGCTCTTCTGCTCCACACTGTGCCTCACTGGATACACCATTCCAGCTTCTCGCCCACCAGCTTCTACCAAGAAAACCTGCTCAAGCTGCTCAAAGTAGGACAGTGCTTTCCTTTGTTCTACTAATAATTGATATTCAAGCAGATAATGAAAGGCTTCAGTTCTGTTCTTGTGCCCCTCGCTGTGTCGGAAGCGCTGCTCCTCTTATGCTTTCCTTCAAAAATTGGTGGCTGATGCTGTTCCTTGTTAATTGGTCTGTCTGCTTGCAGTTCCATTTCCTTAATTGGGTTTTATACACACATAGATTTAAAAGCCTCTGTGGTACAGAATGCATCTTCTCTTTTTTTGATTTAAATGAGCCAAATATGAAAAACTGTATTTCAGAGGGTCCCACATCTTCCTGCCATTTCAAAATGTCATTGCACTCTCAAAATTACTAACTAGAGTACATTTTCAAAAAGTATTTTATGCATTATTTCTTCTAAAGAAAAATAGATTTATGAATCCCTAAAATGAAGTAAAACATGAGTGAGTTAATGTATTCAAGGTTTTAATTAAATGGATCCACCCTCTCCTGGAGAATGTTTAGTCTCCAGAATAAGGAAGAACAACAAGTTGACGTGAAACCCACATTAATCCTTTATCTCTGTGTTTGTGTTTCTTTTTCCATAGAGAAATTCTAAACCCAAAGGACGTAATCACTGCCCAGTTTGACAACACAGACTCCAGTAAGGATTTCTGCAGCCAGTCTTGTCTGTCCACATATGAACTGAAAAGGAAGCCCATTGTCACTATCCACACCAACAGCATTTCCAGCAAGTGCAGCATGTGCCAGAAGAATGCAGTGGTAATTTCCATTTTCCTCATTTGAATTTCTTTAGCTCAGCACAACTTGCTGTCTCAGAGATGGACACACATATTCTTCCTGTCCTTGCTGTATATTCCTTTTCTTCCAGATCAGGCACGAGGTGAATTACCAGAACGTGGTGCACAAGCTCTGCAGCGACGCCTGTTTCTCCCAGTTCCGCTCGGCCAACAACCTGACCATGAACTGCTGTGAATACTGTGGAGGATACTGCTACAGTGGCTCTGGCCAGTGTCACATCCTGCAGATAGAGGGACAGTCCAAAAAATTCTGCAGTTCCATATGTATGACAGGTTACAAGCAGGTACATGTGATGGGACGAGGGGGAATGGATTCCCACTGCCAGAGGGCAGGGTTAGCTGGGCTTTGGGAAGAAATTCTTCTCTATAAGGGTGGGCAGGCCCTGGCACAGGTTGTCCAGAGCAGCTGTGGCTGCCCCTGGATCCCTGGAAGTGTCCAAAGCCAGGTTGGACAGGGCTTGGAGCAACCTGGGATAGTGGAAGGTGTGTCTGCACATGGCAGGGAGTGGAACAGGGTGGGCTTTAAGGTCCCTTCCAACCCAAACCATTCTGGGATTCCATGATTCTGTATTTGGACAAAATACTAAAAATAGAATCCATCTAATTTTTAATTTGATTTTAGGTGCTTTAAGAAACACCCAATTTACTGGTTGATTATTTCAGTTGCTGTATTGGTCTAAAGTAACTGCTTTTGTCATTTCAAGAATAACAGAATCATTAAGGTTGGAAAAGCCCTCCAAGTTCATCAAGTCCAACCTTCAACCAAATACCCAATGCCCACTAAACCATATCACAAAGTGTCACAGGTCAAAGTAGGTTTTGAACACTTCCAGGGATGATCATTTGCTGCCTAATCTTTGCCCAAATGTGTTGCTCTGTTTTTTTCTCACCACTGGACCAGCTACCAGAGAATTCCAGTGTGGGAGAAGACACAGTGGGATCCCCCAAGCAGCAGCCTCCTGTGACTATTTTCAGCCTTGAGATGCTCCTTAAAGAGTATTCTTTATTACATTGTAGCCTTTGAATTAAGTGGAAAGGGAAAGTAATAATTAGCTGATAATTATGGTTTTAACTTTTAAACTTTTCATATTTATTTTTGATTATTGAAGACCTGAGCATTTAAGAGAACCTTAATTTATTATAATAGCTCAATTATTGATTGATTTATTGTAATGCAATTACTTTAGGAAAAATTGCCCTCTGATAAAAGAATGGAACTTCATTTTATGACTTGATTCTGCTGTCCCATTATCCAGGCCACTTAGGTCAAAAAAGGCCTAATGAATTTAAAAAAAAAAAAATTATGGTAAATGTATTTCATCCAGAAAATTACCTTCAGAATTAGTTGTCCTCAGAAACAAATCTGGAGATAAAATTAAATAAGCTGGAAAGATTTTCATGCTGCTTTTATATCACACATCAAAACCCCATATGTGATAGTTCTCTTGAAAACAGAGTATGTTCAAAGCTTATAAGATTAAGTCAAATCTCTTTTTAATTGATTTTTAAACAGCATTCAGCTCAATTGCCAGGTACATTCTGATAGTTTCTGGAGACTTGTGGGTGTTTTAAAATCCCTAAAAGCTTGTATTCTGTTCTGTCCTGTGAAGAGCTGGAATAGCTAGTGATAGAACAAAGTGCATTTTTAAGGCTGTCATACTAAAATAATCTGGTGCACTAATTCTCAAAGTTTTTTCCAAACTTAAAGACCTTAAAAAAAAACCTTAAGCACAGAAAATGTGTCTATGAAAATCAGGCTTTTTTCCTGTGTCTCTCTTCAAAAGAAGTTTGTAGACCACACACTGAAAATGGATTATTTCTAGCAGATGGATCTCTTTCCCATTTTGCTATCAAACATCATCAGGGGACCTGCTTCTCCCTGTTCATTGTTTCCTCATCTCTTCACTGGGAATATTGTTTACCTACACAGCTGATGCATTAAAGACCACAACCAAAATGTCAATCCCCTCAGCAAGATGTTGGAAGTTGTCTGCTACAAGGTGCTGATCTGTGCTAGTACCTGCAGGAGTGTTTGCAGTACCCAGACAGCCTGCTACTGGTTCAAGTGGCCTGGGAAGGAGCTCAAATCAGAGCTCAAATCAATGACTCTGCAACATACATAACTCAGCTGTAAAACAAATGCTGTTTCGAGCACACCGGCACATTTTATAAATATTTTATATATTAGTGACAATTTCCAGGTTAATAAAACAATGCCTAGTTTCAAATGAACAAGCAATTTCCCTGTTTTCACAGAAGTCAGCTAAAATTACACCCTGCACACTGTGTAAATCTCTGAGATCTTCAGCTGAGATGGTGGAGGGCGCAAATAACTTGGGGAAGATGGAACTGTTTTGTTCTGTTAACTGTTTGTCAGCCTACAGAGTAAAAATGGTCACTTCTTCAGGTAAGCTTATCCTTTTACTTCTATAGAAACTTCATTTCCTGTGGCTCATATCCCAACTTTCTTTGCCTTGAAAGTTAAGGCTGATATTCTTTTTTTGGGAGGGTGGGAAGTGGCTTCTATTTTTAAGGGAAGTGCTGAGATGGGAGTGAAAGGGCATTCTATTGTAAATAAATGTAGCAGTGACAGTACAGCTATTTCAGTTTTGGTTTTAGGGAGCTCCACACGATAACCAATATTAAATCTATTTTTTTTTTTTTTGCTCTTGGAAGTGCAGCTGGTGGATTTCCCAGCTAGACAAACCTCCTGTGTGGACATGTGCCATGCCACTGCTGGGACTCTCCTGGCCCTTATTCCCTGGGGTGATCAGCTTTATTACCTCTGCCCAATGTTGCGTGGAGCTAGGCAAACATTTTCAGCTATTTTTCATGTGGAAATAGAAAAATGCTTACTGACATCCTAGGGATACTGGGAGATTAATTAAATTTCTGGCAAGCAACAGGCACAGCAGCTGCAGTGTCTGCTTCTGAATCTGTGGAAACGTCGTCTTGGGCTTCTGTCTGTGCCTTGGCTCATCATTCAGACTCTGTTTTTGTATGCACGGTGCAAAATTAGCTGCAATACAACTTGATGTTGCATAAATCACTTTTTCTTCTCTGTTTCACCCTCAGGTGTTCAAGTTCAGTGCAACAGCTGTAAAACCTCAGCAAACCCTCAGTATCACTTGGCTATGTCAGATGGGAGCATACGCAATTTTTGCAGCTACAATTGTGTAGTAGCTTTTCAGGTGTGACATCTAGGATTTCTTCTTAGCTGAATTAACAGAATGCTAAATTGATGGTGGAAATACCCAGGTGCAAGATGTAACCCTGTAAAGTGAAGCCTGTCTATTTGCTTTCCCACAGAATCTGTTCAACAAGCCTGCAGGACTGAACTCCTCAGTGGTGCCCCTGTCTCAGGGCCAGGTCATTGTGAGCATCTCCTCGGGGACAGTGGTCTCAGCCACTGGCACCACCTCCACTGTGTCCCCCAGCTCCACGAGCACCCCAGCTGCAGCAGGGCTCCAGAGGTTGGCTGCCCAGTGCCAGCAGGTCACCTTTACCCGCTCTGTTGTGAAAATCAAGTGTCAGCACTGTAACAGATCATTTGCCACCAAACCAGAACTGCTTGATTACAAGGTAATAAAGATCAGGGCTTTCAATGCTCTTTTTTCACAACAGAAACCCAAAGAAGTGTGGTTTATGTGCACTAGTCTGTCAGTACTGCTTTGTTGCTTGCAAAGACCTGCTGCAAAGGGTTTTGAAATTGATTTGGTTTAACCAATATCAAATTAATACTGATACTATCTCTATGGTCTTAAAACCAGAAAAAAAAAAAAAAAGAACTTCAAAAAAAACCCCAAACCAAACAATTGCCTGTCTAAATAAACACATCCCTGTCTCTTGGACCCAGGGATGTAGCTTTTAATCCAAGGACAAAGCACATTGGTGAGGGCTTTCTGCAAGAAATTTTGCTTTATTATAAAACTAAATGGGGAGACTCATCTGCCAGTGCTCTGTTCTGATTTCTAAGGGTATAAATACTCTTCTGCATTTCTATTAACAATTTAAATGTATTATCTGGGATGTGACTCATTCAAACACTGAAACCAAAATATTCTGGCTGTGTTGCAGGGTAAAATGTTCCAGTTCTGTGGGAAGACCTGCTGTGATGAGTATAAGAAGAAGGGCAATATGACAGCTTTGTGTGAATACTGCAGGTTTGAGAAAATTATCAAGGAGACAGTGAGAGTCTCAGGCATAGAGAGAACATTCTGTAGTGAAGGTAAGAAAGGGCAAAACCCTCTTTCAGAGAAATCAAGTCACAAGTGTTTTGCCTTAAAATTATCAGTAATACTAAAAGAAATCTAATATTTTTAAGTTAGGAATCTGTTTTTTAGGTTTAGGAACACAGAACCCTGTACACACTTTACATTTTAATGGTATGTTTCAAGGAATTATTACAGACATCACTTAGTACAGGAATTAGGAGTGCTGAGGGATTATCATATCGGTATTAAAGAATGTTTTTGTTGTTTTCTTTTAGTTTGTAAACTGCTCTATAAACACGACTTGTCTAAGCGCTGGGGAAACCACTGTAAAATGTGCAGTTACTGTTTACAGACTTCCCCCAAACTGGTCCAGAGTCACTTTGGGGGGAAAACAGAGGAATTTTGCTCAGAGGAGTGCATGTCTAAATTCACGGTTTTGTTTTACCAGGTAAGCTATATTCTCACATCCTCTAGGTTTTTGCACCTATACCCCTTGTTGGTGTTTCCAGATGTGTTCAATTCCTTCCTCACTCTTATTTTCCTAGATGGCAAAGTGTGATGGTTGTAAGAGACAAGGTAAACTCAGCGAGTCCATAAAATGGCAAGGGGAGATGAAGCATTTTTGCAATCTGCTTTGTATTCTGTTGTTCTGTAAACAGCAAGGTGCTCCTGACCCTCCACTCCCAAACAACACAGGTAAAGCAGGCTGGGGATGGTGTTGCCTTTTGATGTGTGGGGGAGTGAGATGGATGTTTATCTGCAAATTCACTCCAGTGAACTCTTTAAGATCTGTCTTCTCCTGGGGAGCTTGTCTGTTGCTGTTGAGTGGGCTCTGGTTTAGATCACTCTTAGTTGAGACCATTTCAGACTTCCATAGGTATGAAATGCAGTTGCTTCATGTACCAAACAAATTTTAGAGAAGATGAAGCAAAAGCACTTGCTTTCAGTCACTTTCATGAAACAAAGGCGGAGTTCATTGGAGTAAAATGTAATGATATCTACTGCAGACATGTTAAATATCTACCCTGTCTTCATAACACCTAGAAGATAGGGTAGAATGTTAATATTCTTTTAACAATCAAGTGGTGAAATTAGTAGATTAATGGTTTTAAATACAGACTCCTATATATGCACTTAAACCAGCCACTTCTGTGCAGTCTGTAGGCATATGAAGACTTCCCATTTCTGTGTCATTAAGTGTTGATTCTTGGGAAGTATCAATCCCAAGGTGTACGAGTGCTGTAGCTGTTCCCTTGTGCAGGTGGAATGGGAATGAGGGTAGGAATGAAGTCCACAGGATTAGGAACTATGAGTTTCTGTAGGGAATGAGACACAAAGAGTTGAAAGGCCCTCAAAGACAGGAACAGAAAGGGAGACAAAAGGCAGGGATATCACTGATCCTAAAGAGGGGCATCATTTCCCACTGAGTGGCTGCAAAAGTAGGATACCCAAAACCAATAAAATATTAACTGGAAGTTTTTAGTGTGCACTAAAGGCCATGTTCAGCTTGGTGCACGTTGTTTCAATTTGGTGCAATCTGCTGCTTACGTTGGTGGGAGCTCTTTTCCCTTCTTGCTTGATTTGCTTGTGGAACTGGCTCCTGCTTAAACCGAAATGCTACAACTTGACACCTACATCCCCTTCTCACACAGCAGCCTCTTTCATCTGGAGACAGATCTGAAGGGTGGGTGTTGTTTCAGAAATGCTTTTTTTCTCAATTATCTTACTGCTTATTCTCATTTTCTTCTGTCCACTGTGTCCAGCAAACCTTTCCATGGCACCAGCCTCCTCCTCAGGCCCTCCTTCTTTAAGAAAGGACTCAACCCCTGTCATAGCAAACGTGGTGTCCCTTGCAAGCACCCCAGCTGCCCAGCCTACTGTTAACTCCAACAATGTTTTACAGGGTAAGGCAGCTGAATACGATGCCTGTACTTTTACATCTCTATTCCTGAACATTTATATTTGCTCAGGGATTTTACTGAGAACAACGGCCACTTCTTCATTATGCTTCACATCGCTGCAGATGATTGCTTTTGTCCTTCCTTTATCTAGGTATAAATAATGACTTAAATTTATGTACATACATCAGGGAATGAGTTTTAATTGGAATTTTTTTTTCTTGACCTTGGCAGAATATGGATTATGGTTCTTGATGATAAGTAGACATGTTATTGTATTGTTTTTTTCCTTCACAGGTGCAGTCCCTACTGTGACAGCAAAAACAATAGGAGATGTAAGTTTTACAAGAGACTTTTTTCAATTTTGCCCAGATTGTATCAATAACAAGTAAAGTATCCAAGAATTTGGCACTATCGTTTTGTAACTAATTTTTGATGAGGATTTAAAAATCATCCAGCTTGCAGATGCTTTTTAAAAAATGGATAGAACTTAGATGCAAAAGTCTTGTGTCCACTGGCAGATTGGATGTGTTAAGGCAAAACTTGTCAGATTGTAACTCTTGAGGTGTCTGTGGTTCCCAAGTAATTCACGTGTGGCTTCTGCACTTGAGGCTGCCTTTTGTGCCCAGAAGTGGGATAGGATAGCAAAAGGACCAGCCTGGGAGGAGGGGACCAGCCTGTGCTGCTGGGACTGACGTGACCAAGCTCCTGCAGCTTCATTTTCCTTCCCCACTCCCTGTCAGTGTGGTAACAGAGCTGTGGGGAGCCACTGTCACCACTTACCTGGGGATAATTCAGAGAGTTCCTATTCCTGAGCTCTTTGAGGTGTGTGGTGTAACATCTTGCAGCTCTCCTAAAATACAGAGATGCTTTTATGTAGCTGTAGGTTCTGGAAGACTGACAGCTTTGCTTTTAGCTGGAGTGTCACTTATGGATTAGAGTATGAGTTTTCCCTCTTGAAACAGATCCTGTTATTTGAATGCATGACTGAAAATTACAGTTAGCAGGACATTAGTACAAGCATGAATAGTCAGTCAGGAAATGATACTGCTGTTGCCAGCATTGCTGTTCATTTTTTACATTTATTTGTTTTCAGTGCTTTCACATTAGTTTACTCAGTTTCATTGGTGTCTGTATCAGCCAGACTTTTAGTCATCAAAAGTATCTTAATATAATTCCTCTTTATATCTCTGCCATCAGTAAAATTCCAAGGTCAAAAGTTTATAGCAGTTATTTGACGACAGAAAACAAATATTCTTGCAGATTTGTTCACTGCACTGTTAACAAAATAAGCTTTATTAGCAAAATTAGCTTTAAACAACATTATTGCTGGATCAAAGTAAATTGAGATGGAGACCAGAAAGCACCAAATAAGCAAGCTTATTTTGCAGTAGTTTTTAAGTGATCATTTTTATCAGCAAATGCAGTTTAAAATTGTTAAGCTTCCCCTAGTATAGAACAAACTCTGGTCTTTCAAACCAATACTGACTCAACCCTCGTTTGTGTTTTCCAAACAGGCAAGTACCCAGACAGATGCCCTAAAGCTCCCATCATCAAAACCACCCAGGCTTCTGAAAAACAAAGCTTTATTGTGTAAGCCAATCACCCAGACTAAGGCCACCTCCTGCAAACCTCACACACAAAACAAAGAATGCCAGACAGGTGGGTGTCTGATCTCCTAGCCCTGTTGGAATGGTCTGTACTGCAGTTGAGAGAGTAATACATGATTTATGTAACAGAGAGTATTTTTGAATGTATTACTAAACCTTAACTAGTTTTCAGGTTGTTGTATGGTATTTTCCAACAATTTTTGGTCTGTTCTGTTTTTGGTATAACAGAAGAAGAAGCACCTGCTCAACCCCAGATCATTGTGGTTCCTGTTCCTGTACCAGTGTTTGTGCCAGTGCCCCTCCACCTCTACACCCAGTACACACCAGTTCCCCTGGGAATGCCAGTACCTGTAAGTTATGCTGCAGTTCACTACAGAAGGCAGTGGTTTGCAGGCTTGTTTTGCATCCAGCACACCCTGCACTGTGTCACTGGGGGCTGTGTCTGGTCGTGCAAGTGGTGTTTGGAGCCCTTGGTGCCATTTCCTTCCTTATTACATCGTATTTGGTTAAACATTATCACACAAAGCTACCAAATTGTAGGGAGAGTACAGAGCTGTCCAGTCTGGAGTTATTTTTAATTTCATTTTAGTAGTCCTAAAAAATACATAAGGTTAAATGGGAAGGACCTCCCTAGTGTATTTGCTGTATCCCTTCACCCCTAAGTATGTTCTGACATTTTCCACATGTTCCATAGGTACCAGTTCCCATGCTCATCCCAACTACCCCGGATAATGCTGATAAGATCATTGAAAATATTCAGGAAAACAAGGAAAAGATTTCCATTAATCCATTTGAAGCTGATCTCCTTCAGATGGCAGAAATGATTGCAGAAGATGCAGAGAGAGAAAAAACACACTCTCATGGTGGTAGGTGGTGGTTTTAAAAAGGATATGAAATGCAGTGAGATGAGGGTCCTCTCACCACAGAAATTTCCCTTTGCCTGATTCTAGATGCTGATTTGACTTGTGGTGACAGGGGCAGGTTACCAGATGTAGAATCCTCCACATCAGTACATCATGTGTTAGAAGGAAGAGTCAAAATCAAGAAGACAGAGCAGCTGCCTTAAAAGAAAATTTTCCTGTCAGGCTTTATGGAGGATTCTTGAAGGATGAGGCAGGGCAGAGTTTGTTAGAGAGTGACCAATCCATGTAATGAAAGTGAAACAAGCTGGAAAGAGATAAACAAAATATCCTACTGGTCTACAGATGACTCAAATAACAAACAGGGAGGGATGGAAGCCTTTGGAAAAGCAAACCTATGTTAGTTGTGATTTCTGCTCCCCTGCAATAGCATAACCAAGTAGAAAGCTGCTAGGAGAGCTCCAGTGGAGGAGAAGGCACAGCATGTGTGTTCATGTTATGACTAACACATAGGTTTTTGCTGTTCAAAGAATTTTGTATTAGTTGTGCAAACTGCCAGTCGTGTAGATACAGATTTCCTTCTTTTTCTAAAGGATCTCAAACATCCGAGCACGAGCTCTTCCTGGACCCCAAGATATTTGAGAAAGGTCAGTCAGATTTCTTTATTTTGCAAATGGATTTTGATCCATTGCATCTTTTCTTGCAAACTCCTGGTTCTGCCTTTCCTGTAGCACATGGTCCCTGTGGTCCCTCTCGTTGCAGACCAGGGCAGCACGTACAGTGGAGATCTGGAATCAGAAGCAGTGTCCACTCCACACAGCTGGGAGGAGGAGTTGAATCACTACGCCTTACGATCCAATGCCCTGCCAGAACCTGATCCAGAACTCAAGCAGTTCTCCAAAACTGATGTGGAACAGGACTTGGAGGCAGATTTCCCATCAGGTCAGTGTCATGTGGAGAAAAACTCGTTGTTTTATAAAACCACACACCATTTTCTGCATGAACATTGTCCCAGCAGCCTGCTTATGTGTTTTCATGTAGTGACAGTGGATGTTTAAAGCTGCAATAGTTGATCACATCTACAAAATAATACTATTTTTAGAATATTACTGCTGCCTTTAAAGACAGCACTCTGCAGAACCCCTGACAGGAGTAGCAGGAAGTTCTTGCTTACCTCCTTTGAATGCATCACTTCTGTATCCCTGGGTATAATCCATGTGGAGTGGCAGCTAAGCTCATGTTTGCCTGAATAAATGCACCCACTGTTTTGTCCTACTGAGAATTTACTATCTTTATACAGCAAGCACACAGATTGCTAACTTAGTCAAATGGCAGGATTACTTGAATATACAGGTGTGATTGTCAGCTGTGAGGTGTTCCATAGTATCTCAGTGACAGTGACACTTCTACCTGGGCTGCTAAATCACGTGATTAAACTCTTCATGGTGTTGATTTGACTTCAGACTCATTTGACCCTCTCAGTAAAGGACCGGGTTTACATTCACGTTCACGGGCAAGACGGAGACACAGGGATGGCTTCCCACAGCCAAAAAGAAGGGTAAGGAAGTACTTCTGGAACACAAACCCCTTACATTTTGAAATAACCACATTATGTACCCTCATCTAACCACCCATGGATGAGGAGCTGATGAAGTGCTGCTTTGTTTGGATGTCTTTGCTTGCCTGTAGGGACGGAAGAAGTCTGTAGTTGCTGTGGAGCCCCGGAGTCTGATGCAGGGCTCCTACCCCGGCTGCTCTGTTTCTGGGATGACCCTCAAATACATGTATGGGGTAAATGCCTGGAAAAACTGGGTCCAATGGAAAAATGCACAGGAGGAACAAGGGGACCTGAAGTTTTCAGGTAAATTTGTCTCTCAGTAGAAACAGAAATACTTAGTTTAAGAGCACTTGGCTTGATTCATTGTTCAAGTAAAAATTAGGATTAGATACCACTGAGTTTTGCAATGCCCATTAATAGAGAACAGATTTTATAGAATTTTGTCTTGCATCTTTCCATGCATATAAAATTCATAGCTATTGCATTCTAAATTCATCTGTTTCCTTTAAAAAAAAGTCTCTAAAGCATTAGAAATCTCCACTTTGCCTTCCTTTGCACGCAGTAGTTCTTCATTTGTAGCACAGATGCTTTATGCAGCTGCAGAGCTTTTCTGAGCTATTATAGAACCATGAAATTACAGATCTATCAGGCCATAATTCTAAGTTGACAACACCAACTTGGCCCCATCCATTTTATCTGTAGCTGGCACATTCCCAAAGTATTTGTTGGTCAGCAGAAATGTGTGCTGTAAAAAAACTGTGTGATCCAACATCAAAATCTTAACACCTCATTTCTAGGCTTCACAGCTGGAAAGAAACATTTCAAGTCTGTCCATTCTGTGCTGCAACCTGCCTGAATCTAACTTTATTGCACCTTATGTCTGTCTCACAGTGGTGATAGATAATGACAATTAAATACAATTTTGTTTATTTTTCCAATGATGAATTATTTTATTTTTTTTTACAAAAGCCCTCCAGAACTGGGATTTGGCAGTGTCTAACTCCCCTTTTCCCTGGTCTCAGATCTTACATCATTGCACTGAGTTTTGTGGGCAAATTTTCAGAATCAAGCCAAGAATTTAAATTAGGAATAGAGTTGAGCCCTTTGGGAGTGGTGGGGAAGAGAGCAAACCATAATAAATACTTCTGCAATTTAAAGAACTAAGCATGGCAGGACTTTGATAAGAAAGACTCGCAAAGGGAAAAACTCTAGTTAGGATGAGATCAGCTTTTTCATCTCTTACTTGGAATTTTTGCTGTCACTCCATGAGAACAGATGGGGTTTATTTCCCAGAAGAGGAACATTCACTTGAGTTACTATGTTTTCTTCTTGAGGCCAAGGAAGTAAATATTACAGTCATTTCCAGGAAACTGTGCCCAGAATGAGTCCCTGCTTATTCCCAAGCAGGCATTTCCTGGTAATTTCATTGCAGATCATTTGATCAATCAATTCCTGCTTGTGCTGCTTCCCTTTCCAAACCCCCTGCACGTCCCATTGAACTCTTCCTTCCTTCTTCCTTTAAGAAGTGGGATATGCTGCACTCAACTCATGGCCAGAAATGCTCAGGGTCTTTCTCTGACTCTGGTGAGCCTCTCACTCCCCTGAGTCCATCTGGAGTGGTGAAACCCATTTGTCAGCCCCAGGCTGCCTTAAACTCATTGCAGCCATTGCTGTCCCAAATTTTGGGTTCAGCAGACTCCCAAACATTTACATGTCTGGCCTCTAAATTCCTGCAGCCTCCACTGTAACATTTATACTGATTGCACATGCAACTGATCTGGGTTTTATTGGCCAAATCATTCAGTTCTCACCAACAGATAGGACGGGGTTCACCCTTTAGTCATACAGGGTAATTAATGTATGAGACAGAAATTTAGGAGTTCTGCCTACATGAAATAATAAGGAATTTGGGAAGAGTTAATGTGCTGCATTTATTTTTCTAATTTCCTCGACCCCAGTTCATCCTGTGAAGCTCAAGGAGGACATTCTCTCATGCACATTTGCTGAGCTGAGTTTTGGCTTGTGCCAGTTTATTCAAGAGGTGCGGAGACCAAACGGAGAAAAATACGACCCTGACAGCATCTTATACTTGTGCCTTGGAATTCAGCAGGTAACTCTGGGACTTAGAGCACTGCTGAGAACATGCAGAACTTGCTCTGGTTACTTATGGGACATCCACAGTTCCACAGAGCAGCTTGGGCTTTAGAGAGGAGGCAAGAATGTCTCTTTTTTGTGTTTCATTGTTTGCCTTAATCCTATATATGACCCATTTTTCTGGGCTTTCTTAAAATCACAGTGACCAAATCCTTCTGTCCTTATAGAAATGTGGTGTTGGGGCTGAGTGTTTCTACCTAGACACAAGTACTTGAATTTGGAACTTTTTTGATAATTTTTCATGTTTAGGAAAGATAGAAAAAGCTTTAGGAAAGCTTTAGATAAGCTCCTCAGAAATCCTTGGTTTAAGATGGAATGGTTTAGATGTAAAATAATTGCACAGTGCTCTTCCAATATATAACTTCATGTGGAAGAGGTTGCCCAGGAAGGATTCTCAGTGCCAAGACAGATACCTGTTGTGTTGGCAATATTTACAGGGAAAATACATTAGGAATAACTGCATTGTAATTAGTGACTACTAAGAATAATGTAGTTATTACCAACCTTGCAGCAGTAGCAGTACAAACCCTGAATAATGCTAATTTGTGGTTAAAACTCAGTGTTCAGTACATTTCTGTTTCCTTTAGAACAGCCTGCTTGATCCTGTTCTGAAACAGTCATTTTGAGATAAAGAGTCAGCAGCTATTTTGACGTAAAACCTATTTAATTAGACATGGAATTATCTTAATTTTTTTTCCTTGCTATGCTTGGACAAAGTGTAGAAAGAGTTAAAATTCAAAGTGCCATTGATAAGTTCTAGGAGTATCAGGGATTATTGACTTACTTATTGATACAAACTCCTGACTTTTAGGAAACTTTTTTAAACTGCTCCTTGAAAAGTTCAAGGAACTTTTCTTCCTTGGTGCTGCAAGTTGAGCAATTTCAGCAGCCCGTGTCTCTTGTCAGGAGGTATTAACATGTAAAGTTCATTTCAACAGAAAAAAATCTCAATTACTATTCTGGTTTTTATAGGCAGACTCTTTCAAAAATATTAAGAGGGAGATGGTTTTGCAGAAGACAGCTCTAGAAGTTGAAATATTAACCATAGTTCTTGCCTAGATATTTCTTTTCATACTGGAGTGGTCCCAGTCCCTGCAGAAAATTTGATTTGCTGTTTTATTGGAGATTTCACCAAAGTGTTTGGCCCTATAAGACACTGGGACATAGGAAAGGAAAAGAATTTGATGTGCTGTATCTTCTCTACAATGTTTTATAATCATAAACTGTTTGTCTTCCTGGTTTTTTCTCTTGTAGTACCTGTTTGAGAATGGTAGAATAGATAACATTTTCACCGAGCCCTATTCCAGGTTTATGATTGAACTTACAAAACTTTTGAAAATCTGGGAACCTACAATTCTTCCAAATGGTAGGACAATTCTCTTGTTTTATGTAGCTGCATGACAAAGCTGTATCATAAATTAATGTTTTCTCAGGGCCAGGAAGAGAATGTGATCTGAGGCTCTCACTACACCATGGATTTTATGTCTGTTTCTACCAGTTATGATTGCACTTAAATGTATCTTTGCCTCTGATCAATCCTTGGAAAGAAAGGATTCCCATTCTGGCACTCAACACATTAGTTTTCTTCTTCCCTCAGGTTTTAGCTCTTTTTTTAAATACAAGTAGCCAGAATTTAATATGTATTTGAGATGAGGTACTGCACAATCTGTGTACAGTTGCACTGATAGTTCCCTATTAGTACTGGAAATACTCCTGGTGAGTTTGGGGATCACATTAGCAAATCATTGGAATCTTGTCTCAGCTCCAAATTAAGATTTCCCAAATTCTGCAGATACTTTTAATTGGTTTTCAAGCCTGATTATGTGGTTTATAGAGCTGGACACCAGCCCTATGAGCACACAACATCTTTAGAGTATCAGTGAAATTTGAATGATGTTGGCAACTCCACAACTGCCTTTTCATTTAGAAAAATGAACTTTTTATTTAATACAGAAATAATCCAATTACCTATAGTTTGCTGCACACAGTGATATTTTTTTACAACAAATTTCTTCTAAGCCCCCACATCTCCCTTCCCTAAATTAGGATAATCACAATGGACTATTTATACATAAAATGGGCCATTTGAAACTCATACTTCATGTTGTAGGAATTACACATTGTTGCAGTTGGCTGACTGTGGTTTAATACAGTGAAATTAGAACTTAGTGAGAATCTGCTGGTGTCTGCAGTTCCTTTTTATCCTTCTCTTCAGGTATTGGAAGATCATGCTGTTGCACAGCTTGGTTCTCCATGCTCCCTCTTATGTTTGCCCATGCACTATTCTGGTTTTATTGGATTACAGTTGATGATAGGTGTGATTTTGATTTGATCTGTGGTTCATAAATAGAGGTTAGCTAAAAGAGGATTTATATGCATAAATAACTATTTTCTTTTTTCTTTGCCCATCCTTTGTAGGTTATATGTTCTCAAGAATTGAAGAGGAACACTTGTGGGAATGTAAGCAGCTGGGTGCATATTCCCCCATCGTTTTGTTGAACACCCTTTTGTTCTTCAACACCAAATACTTCCAACTAAAGAATGTCAGTGAGCACCTGAAACTGTCCTTTGCCCATGTTATGAGGCGCACCCGAACTCTGAAGTATAATACTAAGATGACATATTTACGTTTTTTCCCACCCTTTCAAAAACAAGAGGTAGAATCAGGTGAGTGCTCTCTGATTATTAGTGTTTGGGCAGTCACATTTGTGTGGTCTGAATTACAGAATCAGAGAATTCTGTGATTTTGTATTGTCTGCTTCTCTTTTAAAAAAGACTGGGGAGAAATATGTTATGCAGTAAACAGAGCTAAGCATATGCTGTTATCCTGAATACATTTGCAGTATTTTTCACTGCTTTAAGGAGAAATTCTCAAAGAGCCAAGGCACCCAGGAAAAACTTACAAAGGTGTCACAGATTTGGCTGCAAATTTGTTTAATAGTAGTTCATAACATCTTGCATAAAGCTCTATTAATACTGCAGGAGTTAAAGGCCTTTCCTGAAGTCCTTTTCTCAGCACTTCATAATCTTGGGTTTTGCAGGTCCAAACCTTTATTGTGGCTTTTATAATTCCCATATTTGCCTCTGAGTGCAAGCCCCATATTGTTGCTCTCCACTGGGGCTGCCTGGTCTGTTCCCCACACAGACCCAGGACAAAGACACACAGATTTTTGTTCTCAGTTAATTTTGGCACTTGGGAAAGGGAAGTCTTTGATCCTTTTGGCTTCTTCAGTTCATAGTTCCAGTGCATTACATGAATTCATATTTAATAAGTAGAATTGTATCCTCCATGTTTACCTGCTAGTTCTTGTGGGTTTTCTAGATGAGGAATGGGCTGTGGACCTGGCTTGTAGGATGTGCAGATCACACCAGGTGACCATGTTAGGATGGTGACATGTGACAGAACCGGTTCAAGGAGTGGGTTTGGGTGATGCAGTCACCACGGGGTGCTGGGCTGACACACCAGGCCTTGTTTCTGAAGGTGCTGCTTTTCACTGAACTTCTGTGATGCCATTTTTGTGTATCCAGATAAATTATCAGTAGGCAAAAGGAAACGCAGTGAAGATGAGGAGGTTCCAACAGCAGTGGAAATGGCTGAAAACACAGATAATCCCCTCCGGTGTCCAGTCCGACTTTATGAATTTTACTTATCAAAATGGTAAGTGACAGAACTTGAGTTTTGGTCTGTGTGTAGACTAGAATAGGCATTTGGGCAAGGAGCCCACTCAGACCTTCTGTGCCTGTGCTGTGGTTCCTCTCCCCAGTTCCCAGTCCCTCAGTGGGAGCAGAACAGGAATTCCAACAGCAGCACTGCTGTGAGACCCCCAAACAGTTTTTGTTTTTTTTTGTTTTTTTGTTACTGGTGTTAAGAACAGAGTTACAGAGAGAGATGTATTCTTTAAATAAATAAATTCTTTGATATAAATGTGGGACATTACTACAGAGCCTGTTGCTGTTGAGCAGGACGGGAACAGAGAACTCCAGATCAGAAGGCAAAGAAAATGAGCTCTGATTTATTTCAAATGTACCCCTCTATACACAGAGAACATCGAGAAGACTAATTTCATTGCTCTTAGAGTGAAAACATGTCACACCTTGGTGTGCAGTGAATGACACACAGTGGCAGAACATATCTATAAACATGTGAATAACAAGATAGATTAGAGAATTATTTACATTCTTTCCCAACTGTTTTGCAGGCTCTTGCCTGGTTAGAAAACCTTTCTCTTTCTCTCTGACTGAGCTGAGAATATCC
Source organism: Vidua macroura (assembly GCF_024509145.1). Classification (NCBI taxonomy): domain Eukaryota; kingdom Metazoa; phylum Chordata; class Aves; order Passeriformes; family Viduidae; genus Vidua; species Vidua macroura. The sequence goes on along the minus strand of NC_071595.1, from coordinate 939,819 downwards.
ACAAGTGCCCATGGCATTCTCATCTCCCTTAATTCCCATACACCATCCTTGTTGTGAGGAGATTGTAATTAATACCCAAGGAACATTATGTTCCTTGTGAAAGAGTGTAAAGAAGAGTGAATTAGGTAAAACTCCTGATAAATTTTGCCTGCTGAGTTGTGAGATTAACTTCTGTTTAGGAGTTAGGAAGGAGACTATAGCAAGGACAGAGATATAAATAATTTTTCTCTCCTGTTTCTATATAAACTTCAGTTAGATCCTTGAGCAGGTGGAAGATGATGTTCTTCTCTCTTCAAAGGAAAAACACATATAAAATGAAACAGCATCTCATTAGTGTCAGCTGAAACTCAGATAAATCACCCTCAGAAATGTACTGAGCTTACAACCAATATCCCATTACTGAGGCAGAGACAGGCATGCAGCTGTCCAGACTCTTTCTCTCCCTCTTCTTATCTTCCTTGTCTTCACTGGCACATTATTAGAATCTTTTAGTTGTTCTTGGGCTGGGAAAGCATTTTCATGCTCCCCATCATATTTCATAGCTGAGCCTCAGCAGTGGTGCAGGCAACAGGACAAATTCCCTTTGCTATTTTGGTGTGATTATCCCAAAACCAGGCAGGAGGGATCCTGGCTCTAGAGACTTAGAATCCTACCAGAGCCTGAAAGCTGCCTTGGAGTCAGTCAGGCTTTCAAACAGATGGGCTTAGCATTGCAGCATGGCCAGGCAAGCTGGGATTTAGTTTTATTCACTCTTAAACAGCACCTTAGAATCATTTAGGTTCAAAAAACCCTCTAAGCTCATCAAATTCAGCTGTTCCCCCAGCACTGCCAAGGGCACTACAACCCATGTCCCCAAGTGCCACATCCACGTGGCTGTTAAATCCCTCCAGGGACAGGGACTCCACCCCTGCCCTGGGCAGCAGTGCCAGGGCTGGACAACCCTTTCAGTGAAGAAATTTTCATTTATATCCAGTCTAAGCCTTGAGGCCATTTCCACTTGTCCACATTATGCAGCAATTCTGGAATCCCAGAACCAGTTTCACTCAGAGATTGCATGTGAAATGCATTTATCATTCTGCCATTAATTGGATGACACTAAAGAACCTCTGCTGTGAAGAAGTTTACTTTGATTTTCTTTGTTTCTTTATAAGCAACTAATCCTGAGTGACCTGGAAACAACTTAACTGTTCCCTGCTAGGAAGGGGGAGACAGTGTTGCCATGCCAATGTAACTTTGATTTCTTTGCTGACACTCTCTTAAACTTTTGGTAAGATTGTAAATGCAGCCCGACGTTCCTAAACCTTGTTTGCTTTGTGTTGGCAGCTCGGAAAGCGTGAAGCAGAGGAGTGATGTGTTCTACCTGCAGCCCGAGCGCTCCTGTGTTCCCAACAGCCCCATATGGTATTCCACATTGCCAATAGACCCAGGAACCTTGGACATCATGTTAACAAGGATTCTTATGGTGAGGGAGGTACACGAAGAACTTGCCAAAGTCAAATCAGAGGACTCTGATATTGAGTTATCAGACTAACTGCAGTGGGGTATTTTCCTTTGAATACACATCAGAAGCACCAAAATGTGAATACGTCCAGCCTTTGGAAAATGTGTATCAAAAAAAGCCAAGATAATGTCACCTACAGGCAGATTTTGTACCACAGTGGATGTACAAACTGGAACTGGAAGGAAGCAAGCTGTGTAAGCTGCAAGTCCCAACGTCCTGCAGCACCGATCAATGCTCAGAACAAATCCAAGTTGAACTCACCCATTGGATTGGTGCATAAATCCTTTATCTGTTTAGGATTTTTAAAAGTTGTGAGATATTTTTAAGGAAAATGGTTGTGTAAAATCTACCCTCACACTGGTGGGCATGGAGAGCTAGATTGTGGCTCAGGTGACTTCCCAGCCTGCTGGCTGGCAGCCCTTGCTGCCAAGGAACGCGTGGAGATCCTTGAGCTCTTCGAGAGGATACGAGAGAAAGGGGTGAGGTTTAGACAAACAGACACTTCTGTTATAAATACACCTACACCTACACTTTTATAATTATTTTTTTTTTTTTGGAAACTGGGATCAAATGGTAGGAAGGCAGGAGCCACTGGCCATCCCAATGGACAACTCTGGCTGCTGTTAACTGGTCACACGAGGCCGGACTCCAGCTCCCGCTCCGGGTTCGCGCCAGCTCTAGCTGTGTTGGAAGAGGTGCTGTAGGTCAAACTTCCGAGTGACCTTTGGGGAATGTCCAGGAGGGGATGTCCTGGGCTCTGTGCAGAATTCCTTTCCCAGCCCAGTAGCTCTGCAGTCTGTCCATATAACCCAGCAAATACTGTGGTGCACGGAAAGTTTATTTCCCTTAAGGCAGCTTTCCTTTCTCCTCTTTCCCTACTCCTATGGTTTTGATTATTTTGTAAAGCAAATCTAGAGAGGGCTTTGTCATTTCAAACAGGAATACACACACACTCTTTCTCTTTCCACCTTTGCAACATGGGCAGTGTTGTACAAAGGATGCAGTATTACTTCTGACAACAGAACTGTGGTAGAAAATGACCATGTGTGTTTTTATCCCGCCCCACCCAAAGAGATTTAGTCATAGTGTTGGAAATTGAAAGAGATTTTTTTTTTTAAGGCTTGGCTGTTACTGAGTCTTTTGGAAGAGAAAAGCTCCCATGTGGTGTTTGGAGGACAGGACTTTATCAGATACTGTCTGTATCTCTGTTTTCTCAAGCTCAAGGTGTGTGTTTCTGGTGACCAGTGGTCACAAATTCATTGGAAACCCAAGCTATTTTTGAAGAGGAGAATTGTATTGTTTTTATCTAGCTCTGGTCAGTTATCCATCTTCTGTAACAAGGGTCTGATATTTGAGCTTGTCACTAAAATTTCAAGAGATGAAAATCAACAGCCTTGAATAATATTTCAGGTTTTTGTTTTGTTTTGGTTGGTTGGTTTTTTTTATTATTATTTTTTTAGCAGTTACAAAAGTAATTTAACAAAAATAAAATCAGAAAGTAGTCTATTGACGTTGTGTACTCGGTAGTCCTGTCCCTGCCTGTAACAGATTTCACTGATGTATTTTTTAATACAGAAAATTATGTGAAAAGTAAAACCTGCCCCTGATTCTGTCTGACCAAAGCCCATCTGTGTCTGTCATTTCTGAGCAAAGGTTCTGCTTTCTCCATGGCCTGGCATTCCCAGGGGAGATGTTTTGGCCACTCCTCAGCACAGGGATGCTCCTGCAGGCTCAATTCTTGCTCCATGAACACCAACCTGCCCCTCCCCATTGTTACATTGAATAGTGAAATTGCAGGCAGAGTGGATTGGATTGGGAAGCTTCAGGGAAAAGAAAATCATGCTGGAAAGATCAGTTTTGTAGGGGATTAAGAATGTCTGAGGTGTGTCTGCTGCTCACAGGTGTGCCCAGAGCCTCGGTGGCCGTGGCACAGGGGAGGCTCCAGGAATTCCTGTGTCTCCTGGGCAGCTGCTGGGGGTTTTCCCTCCTTCCCTGACCCCCCTGGGAATGAGCAAGGCAGCAGTGAGGACAGGATGGGGGTGGTGTGAAAAATAATCCCAAAGTTGAGTGTTCCTTAATAGCAGTTAACAGAAATATTCCCATAGAATAACACAGGATATTTGTACCTTATAAGAAACACTTTTCTTCCTCTGAACATCCTCACTGTTTCTTGTCTGGGAACACTTTCATTGAGGTCAATTTTTTGCAGGCATTTAGAATGAAAGATTGTCTCAGCAAGGCAAGTGAAATGACTTTAACTTTGACTGGCTGAGAGCAGAGTTGTTAAACATTGTGTAAACTCCTTTGGTGTGGTGACTGTGACATGACAACGATTTCAGTGCAGTTCCATGGTAATAATTAACACAGTAAGTAGTTTTAGTTTCTATTTCACTCCTGCTTGGAGGCCCTTTGGCTGCTTTTCCCAGGGCCTGCCTGGGCTGGTTTTGCCTCAACTCGAGTCCACACTGATAACACAAGAAGGATTACCTTGAAGGATTAAAGTATATACAAATTATACACACAGGCTCAAAGTTCTGAACACGAGCTTCTTTGTAATCAACATTTCTGACTGCTGAGCACACAAGATTTATTGAAATAGTCTTTTAAACAAAAAAAAATCAACTGTGTCCTGCTGAATCCTAGATTTAACTGGGCTGGAAAAGACCTTTAAGGTCATTGAGTCCACCCTGAGAGCTAACACCAGCTTTTAACCAGACCATGGCACTGAGTGCCATATCCAGTCTTTTCTTAAACTGTAGTTTCAGTGTGGACAGAGAAGCAATAAAGATGGATGTGAGAAAGAAAAATGGAAAACTTCCTGCTACCAGGGTTCCAGCAGCTCCCAGTGCAGGAGGTGCTCGGTGCAAACCTGCTGCTCCATCCCGGCCTCACTTCACTAAAGAAGGGAGCTGGGGGCACACTGAAGGCCACAGAACTAGGTGCAAAAGGAAGTTAAATTACCTTGGGAATTACTCTGCCAACTACTGCTAAAAAAAAAATCCCAGGATTTCTCTGGAATAGTTTCCAGCTCCTCGGAGACTTAAAACAGCAGCAAAGTCCTCATCACGTGTCCCAAGCTGTGCTGCTGCTTCAGTGCCAGGGCTCACAGAGGTGACTCAGAGGGAAGTGCAGTAAAGTCATTGGGTTTTTGGTAACAATCTCAGTAACTCCCCAGTCCCCTGAGCAGCAGTTTCTCTGTTGCCTTAACAACCAAAAAACCCAGAACAAATGCCCGTGCACCCAATGCTTACTGTGCTCGTAAATCTGGCATGGCTGGAACTTTGCTCCCATCAGCACAACAGGTTCCTCCCCAATCTTCCCTGACCTGTTGTTCTTTTTAAACATTCCAGAGACAAAACAAAGATTTGCTGCCTTCATTAAAGAGCTGCTCCCTGGCAGTACTTCTCCCTGTAGTACTTCTGATATGATATGCAAGAGATAAGTTTTGAGCCCTTGAGCTCCCAAGCATTAACTGTTGGGGTTTGTTTTTTCTTTTTCTTTACCTGTGTATGAGCACCAAAAGTATGTAAAAATCACTGAGCATTGCTGAGGAGAAAGGCTAGAAAGAGTTTTGGGAGCACTGAAATGGGTGTGTTGTGCCTCTGAGAGCTGCAGGTCTTGTCTCATGTTGCCAGAGTTTCACTCCTGCAATGGGTGATGTGACAGAGGGGTCCCCACAGGATCCCCTCCTTTGCCTTACAGGGAAATCCCTTTGGTCCAGCACCACAGAGCTGGGCAGGTAGGACTGACTCTGCTTTTGCATCTTCCCCAGGAGGAAACAATTGGTTTGGAAATGATGTGGGGGTCAAATGGTTTTGCACAATATTGCTGTGTTTGGTAGGAAGTTGACCCCAACCCTTTTTTAGGTGGATTTTTTTAAACTAAGGAAAAAATCACTCAGTCTGACCACTGGCACCAACTTCTTCCAGCAGCAGAGCTATAAGAACTTGCCTTTTTATCTTCAGTTTCCTCACCACAATCCCAAGGAGCATTCCAGAAGTTTTCTGTTGTGTTGTGTTTTCAGAGGGAAAAATTTTGGACATGCCAGGAAGAGCAAGTGGCAGAAGAGCTGTTGCAAGATTCTGGGAATGTGCTTTGGGGAGGCAGGTCATTGATGGGACATGGCAAAACACTCATATGAATATTAAGTCCCTAAGATTCATGGTTTTATATTGCAAATATCTCACAGAGGAGGTCCTTGGTGTTCAGCCACTGGCACCAGTGCTGGCTCTGCTCCAGGGAGCGTCACACAGATGCAGAATGGTTTTTAAAGTCATAAAGGCTCAAAAGAACTTGGGCAGCTTGGATTCCTCTAGCCACAGAACTGAAATGTCCTTTGGACATCACATTGCCTAAGCTGATGGATTTTCAGCAGACATTCAGCTTTTATTAAAGAAACAAGACCTGGGATACCTGACTTTCACCTGCCAGGTGGGAGAAGGGAATTTATGACAATGAAGCAGTGAAGTTAGAGCTTTACACCCCAAATCTTAAAATTAATCCCAAAATGAAAATTTTGATCTTGGAAGATCCAAGTGGATGTGGGCAGCACAAGCCACACACCTCAGCTTTGTTGCCTTCATTCTTAGTCAGCCTTTGGATATGTCAACAGAGGGGCTTGGGCCTCTGAGTGCTGGGCTTTTTATCCTCTCTTTTGCATATTTATGGCACAAACAGCCAGAACAAAAAAGGTCTTTTTGACCTGCTGGGAGGCAGGCTGCAGCTTTGGAGAGAAGGGTGAGGGTGATGGCACCTGAACTTTCTCCCCAGCTAAGCCACGGACTGATCCCCCAGCCCCAGCCCACACTCCCCATCACTCCTGAGGATCGATGACACCTCATGTCTTGTCCCTTCCAGTCTGTACCCTCTGTAAATTGGCCAGTCTTTCCTACCTCGTTTGGGCATTATGAGGCAGAATTTGCAGCCCCATGGTGAAAGGTGCTATATAACTGCAAAGTGTTACTTCAGAAGATGTAACCAGGTCACCAGTGCATCATAACCTATATGAAACAGACATTTTCTAATACGAGAATTTATAGAGTTCAATGTATGGTATTCATAAGTGAATTATTGAGACCCTCAAAAGAGTTCTTGTTTCAATCGTTATCTGTACTCTGGAAAAGTGATTAAAAACCTTTAACCTTAATAAAAGACTGCATCCATCCTCCTTTCCTCTATGATGTTGGAATCTAAAAGTACACAGTTTAAAAGCAAAATCTCACGGATTTCATATGGGAAGGACTCACTAGTTTCTAAACCACAGTTAAAATTGCAGCTGATCACCTGCACAGCAACATCTGATGGTTTCCACCTGGTGTTCCCACTCACACTGGGTTTTGTTGCTCTGGCATGGGCTGTAACTGCTCACCTGCCCCAAGCTGGGTGCAGGGGAACTGGGGGCACCATCACGAGCAGGTCAGTCCTGGGGACTGAACATCCCCTGTGCTCTGTCACCCTCTAATGCCACCATCACCCGAGAGCTGCAGCCACACAGAAACACCATCTCTGCTGCAAGCCAAGCACGTTTATTGGCTTCAGGGAAATCTCTGCTCACAAGAACACAAAGCTTTTAAAAGGGGAGTCAAAGCCCTGAAGGGTCTGTGGGGGTTTCCCAGGACCTGACATTGTGCATGGCAAAGACTTGGGATCAAGCAGCTGCTTGGCTTCTGTTGGTTGCTTGTCTGGAGTTGTCTCCTCCTCATATTTATCATCCATATTTATATCACCCAGGGGTTTTTTTGGGTTGTTTTGTTTTTTTTTTTTTTTTGGTTTTTTTTTGGGGGTTTATCACTTGGGTTTTTATCCTTTTTTGGGTTGGTCACTTGGAGGTTTCTTTCACCTGGACAGCCAGTCACCGCTTGCTGCACCAGCTGAGCCCAGGGCAGCTGTCAGTCCAACTTTGGCACCAAGAGAGAAACCTGCAGCTCCTGCAAAGACAAATCAAGATGTGAACTCCCAGGAGCATCGAGGCTGCCTGCTGAGGGACTGAGCACTGGGCACAGCCAGCCAAGGACTCCTCCTGGGCAGGGAGAGCCCCAGAGAGCTCGGAGCAGCTCAGACCAGTGAGGAATTTAAAGGGCTGCTTTGCTTCTAGACCCAGCCCATGTTCCCTGCCGTGGAAACGAAGCCCAGCTGCCCTGCCCTCCCCACTCACCGATGGACTGCAGCACGGCCACGGCGCTGCCGGCCTCCACTCCGCCGCCGTTGGCGATGGCAGCTGCCGACATCATCTTGGCAGCGACGGAGCCAGCGGCGATGCCGGCCCCTGTGAAGCCCAGCGCGCCGATGCACACCGGGAGGCCAATCAGTGCCAGTCCTGCCGGGAGGACAGAGCGGCGTTAGGGTGTGCCCTGTGACCCGCATCTCCCCCTGCCACCGGCACCGGAATCACCCTCCCCAAAAGCGCCCAGGGACCAGAGGGGGAGCGAGGGCTGGGGGTGCAGGGATGGGGGCACCCATGGGCGGCAGGAGAGGGACAGTGTGCAGGGCTGCAGCAGCGGGGGCAGGCAGAATTCCAGGCAGTGGCCAGAGCTGACCCTCCTCCTCCCGCCTGCACCGCAGCTCTCCCCAGCCCTGGTACTTGAAACCCCCAGCCCAGGCCAGCCCCCAGGACCAGGCGGGGCTGGGACCGGGCAGTGAACCCGAGCTGTTCATCCAGTGCCAGACCCTCACCTACTCCCACGGTGGCTCCAATGACAGCTCCAATGCCATTCCCATTCTTCCCTGAGAAAGAAAATGGCAGGAGGGCAGGGTGGACATGAGCACAGACAGCAAAGCTCCCCGGAGCAGTGCTGAGCACTCTGTGCCAGGCAGAGCAAAACCTCAGAGCGAGCAGCAGCTCCTCCAGCCGCCCCCGGCCCCTGAAGGCCCCCGGGAAGAGGCCACTGGTGGGGTGGCTCCCCCTGCCCCCCCAAGGCTGGGGGAAAAAGAGAGAAGGGGCACACCCCAGAATGCCCACCCACCCCAGAATGCCCACCCACCCTGTCCTGCCCTACCCACTGCACCCTCCAACCCGGAACAGCACAGGACACACGGCACGCGTCAGCCCAATCTGTCACCTGCACTGCCCATATGGCCCCTGGGCCCACAGCCACCCCTGAGCACGGATTTAGAGCCGTGGCCAAGCCACGTGTGCCTCGGACCCAGAGCCCCTCAGTGGCCGCAGGATGCTCAAGCTGGCGTTTTTGAGGGAGGCTGCCCTTTGTGGTTAATGGGAGGATCCAGGCTCAAAGGTTTGGGCTGTGGGGTCACCTGGAAAGGTGCACTCCACTAAGGGTCTCCCCAGACTGTGCCAGAGAGTTGGCCTGCAGTGAGCTCTGCTCCTGGAGCACACCCAGCCCCTTTCTGCCTCTGACCAGTGCTAGCAGTGGACACAGGAGTTCTTGCCACAGAGCAGTCACCTCAGAGCCCCTGTGCCCCCTCGTCTGTCCCACTGCACGAGCCACCCAACTTACCCATGGTGGGCTGGGCAGGAGAGAGAGCTGCGATGAGTCTGCTCTAATCCCGGTCCCTTGGGAAGCAAGAATAGGATTTTTTCCGTGGTCAGCAGGTGAGGTCAGCGGGGCTTTGTTGCCCCGCACGGTCGCCCCCAGCCACCCCTCTCCCACCCAGGAGACCCCGGCCCCCTCCCCTCACAAGAAGAGACCCCCCCCCGCCCGGCCCAGGGCTCGGTGGCTGCTTCGCAGCGAGATGAGCATCCCCCCGTTCCTGTGCCCCCCTCAGGGAAAGGGAGCCGTCCCCAAACACCCACCGTGGGACAGCGGCACCTCACGCCACCAACCTCTTGTGAGTCTGCTGTGCTCTGAGGGACCAAGGGCTGCCGGAAAGATCGAGCCGGGGGCGTGCCTGGTCAGCTGATTTCCGAGAAATTCTGAAGCCGTTCGCTCAATTTCGCTCTCTCCTTAGCTCTTGATGTTGCTGCCTCTGCTAGAGCAGGGCTGTGGCTCTCCCGTCCTCGGGGTCGCGCCCTGGGGGTGTCCCTGCAGGGAGCCCTTTCCCCCCAACACCTCGGGCGGGAGCTGCGGGAGCTGAGGGGAAGGACGCCCCGGGCTGGGGGCTCCTCAGGCCTGTCCCAAGCTCCCCTGTCCCAGCCCAAATCAGAGTGGGTGTCCTGAGCCCGAGGCTGCAGAGATGCACCCACTTCAGCCCTGGGGCTCTGCCGGCCCTGCAGTGCAGTCCATGCTGCCCTGAGGATTTGCTGGAGCAGTGCCGGGGTCCCAGGGACTGCCAGGCCTCAGTGGGAGCAGCCCCTCGCTGTGCAGGGGGACAGGGAGCAAGGCTGCAAACACTGCCTGCTGCAATCCCTTCCTGGAGCACGGCAAATCCCCAGGGGTGGGGCAGGTACCTGAGCCACGACGCACACCAAGCACCACCACACACAGCCACATCATCAATGCACTTTTATTAAAGCTTTCTCAGGATTTAGAGCTGAAGGCAATCCAAAACATTTGAAGGGGCAGCTGCGGTTCTGTGGGGGCTTTCTTGTTCCAGCAGTTCGAAGATACACATCAGGCTGCTTGGAAGGAAGGAAATCTGCTTCTGTCCACTGGCCGTGGTAATCAGGAGTTCTACTTCTGGACAGTAAGGGATCCACTGCTGCTCGGAGGACAGGGCATTTCTCCCCCCCCTGTAAAGACAGCAGTGTCATGCCCCAGGAGCATCGAGGCTGCCTGCTGGTGGACAAGCACAAGGCAGGGGCAGCCAGCAATGACTCTCCAGCAAGACTCCTCAGTCTGTGCCAGGCAGTTGGCCTGCAGTGAGCTCTGCTCCCTGAGCACATCCAACCCCTTTCTACTCTCCCTTTCTGCCTCTGACCACTACTAGTGGACACAGGAGTTCTTAGTTCAGAGCAGTCACCTGCCATCACAGCCCCTGATGCCCTCAGCCCTGACTCCTACCCCAGCATGTCCAGCTCTTTCCCCACATTGGGATTGATTCCTTTCGCACAGTTTGGGCACATTCAGACCAGTGATGGGTTCAAGGGCTGCTTTGGCTTCAGAGTAAGCCCAGGGTACAACCCCGTGTTCCCACCCAGCACAGCCCAGCCCCCCGGCCCTCCCCACTCACCAATGTGGAAATGTGCTACCTTGGTATTCACAGTCACGTGCACGGGCTTATTCTTTGGCAGTGCTGCAGGGAGGACAGAGCAGCGTTAGGGTGTGCCCTGTGACCCACATCTCCCCCTGCCACCGGCACCAGAATCACCCTCCCCAAAAGCACCCAGGGACCAGAGGGGGAGCGAGGGCTGGGGGTGCAGGGATGGGGACGCCCATGGGCGGCAGGAGAGGGACAGTGTGCAGGGCTGCAGCAGCGGGGGCAGGCAGAATTCCAGGCAGTGGCCAGAGCTGCCCCTTCCCTCTCAGCAGCAACAACAGAAGTGAAGTCGGGTGCTGCTCATCTCATGTCAAAGTCTCACCTACAAGTAGAAATCCCATGGCGAGTCCCAGAAGGAATGTAATGGCCCATGATGCAAAGACTAAGAAGGAAAGAGGCACAAGGGCAGGAGTTGGGCACTAAAGCTCCTCCAGGCTGGAGCCCAGTGCCCTGTGCTGGGCAGGGCCGAGTCCCTCTGGCAGCAGCAGCTCTCCCAGCACTGCCCTCCTTCAGCCCTGCAGACACCCAGGAGGAGAGGGGAGAAGGGGCAGACCCCAGGCTCCCTGTGCCCCCCCATCTGTCCCACTGCAGGTCCCGTGTCCCCCGCCCCACGAGCCACCCAACTTACCCATGGTGGGCTGGGCAGGAGAGAGAGCTGCGATGAGTCTGCTCTAATCCCGGTCCCTTGGGAAGCAAGAACAAGGTGTTTTTCCATGGGCAGCTGCTGGGGTCAGCGGGGCTTTGCCACCTCACATCATCACGCCAAACCACCCCTCTCCCACCCAGGAGACCCTGGCCACACCAGAAAAACAGAGACTCCTCAGTCCCCACCCAGGCTCCTGCCTGGCCCACAGCTACATCTGCTCTGCTGGTGTGTAAACAAAGGAGGCACGGACTCAGACCTGCAGGGATACTGAGATATTTATTGGGAGAAAGGAGCTGGTTTTATACCCTTCTTCAAGACCCATTATTTCCTTGTATGTTTTTTTTCACTAAGTGACCTATCACATATTGCCACATCAGCAACGTTCTTAACACTTTCTTAACGTCCTTCCATGTGTTGATCTCATGCTGTTCAGGTGTCTGGCAGATTCCAGCGGGTTCCTCTCCTTAGGGCGTTCACCAAGTGGCATTTCTTCCCAAGGTCAGCAGAGACAAGCTTCTCCAAGCTGCCATGGCATTCTGCAGGCACATCCCACAGCCTGTAAGTCAATTCTGTGTTATCTCTCTCTCTCCACTGGTGCAGTGAGGTGAGCAGCCCCCCGTTATTGCCCCCCCTACACAGAGAAAGGATGCTGTCCCCAAACATCCACTGTGGGAGCACAGCAACCAACACCTGTCCTGTGTGTACTGTGCTCTGAGGGTCAAAGTGCTGCAGGAAAGATCCCAAAAGGGAATGTCAGGAGAGGTAATTCATGAGAAATTGCTCAATCACTGAGTTTCAGATTCGTTCTCATCAACTCTTGATGTTTCTTTCTCTGCTGGAGCAGGGCTGGGGCTCCCCCATCTCCAGGACATTGGACCTTGGCGTTGTCCCTGCAGGGAGCCTGTGGCTTTCCACTGTGGGGGACTGCGAGGGATTATTTTAAAAACAGATGGTCTGGAATGAAATTAAGTCAACCGAAACAATAGTGTATCTGAAAACAGTTTATTGATAGTGAAAAAAACAAGAAAAAAAAGAAGTTATCCTACTAAAAAGTGCTAGAAAAGGCAGTGAAGGAGAAAGGAAAATGGAAAAGGAGTGGGGGGATAGAGAAAGAGGAACCCAGAGAGTAAAAGTAGAGAGCAGCAGCAGATGGAGGAGCGCCGCCGATGCTCACAGGACGCGGGATGTGCAGCAGGGACGGGCGGCCGGACACGCGGGGAGTGAGTGCGGGCTGCGGCAGGAGGTGCGGGAGCCGGGACAGGGGCGCGGCGGGGACCGGGCGGCACGGCGAATGGGTCGGAGGCGGGCAGGGATGGACGCAGGAGGCTGAGGCAGGAACAGAGGAGCGGCAGGGCGGCGGGCAGGGACACAGGGAGGCGGGACAGACGGCAGGGCGAGCAAGAACCCGCCAGGGCTGAAGAGCCGAAAGGCAGGCTGGAGCCAGGGCAAAAAGGACAAAAAGCGGGTTAGGGCCAGGGCAAAGAAGCACAGGTGTTCGGCAGGCTGCAGCCAAAGCAAAAATGCAAGGCTCGCCGGCTCTCAAACTCAAAAACCCCGAAGTCACCAATACCCAAAAGCAAAAAAAGCCCCCAGTCAAACATTCCCCAGCCCAACAGCAAGTCTCCAAAGCCCCCAGAGCTTGTGGTGCAAACCACGCTCCCCCCAGGATGCTCTGACAGCACCCCAGGAGCTCCTGCATGGCTGGTCCCCTGGGATCCAGTCCTCAGGAACCCAGACACAGCTCCCAGGACCCAAGAGAAGTCCCCAGCCCAGCAGGAGCAGAGGGGCACAGTGTGTCTGGCAGGACCAGCTCCCCTGTCCCAACCCAAATCAGAGTGGGTGTCCTGAGCCTGAGGCTGCAGAGATGCACCCACTTCAGCCCTGGGGCTCTGCCGGCCCTGCAGTGCAGTCCATGCTGCCCTGAGGATTTGCTGGAGCAGTGCCGGGGTCCCAGGGACTGCCAGGACTGCCAGGCTTCAGTGGGAGCAGCCCCTCGCTGTGCAGGGGGACAGGGAGCAAGGCTGCAAACACTGCCTGCTGCAATCCCTTCCTGGAGCACGGCAAATCCCCAGGGGTGGGGCAGGTACCTGAGCCACGACGCACACCAAGCACCACCACACAGACATGCTGGCACTGTTCATTTATTGTTTAACATGATTAATTTTGAGTAAAACGAATCCAAACTGCTTAAAGCGGAAGCTGTGGGAAGGATTTGAGTTTCCAGCATCTGCCGTTTGAAGATGAATAAGGGTGCATGGAAGGAAGGAATCTTGCTTTTGTTCCCTTGCATGGATCATGGAGAATCATTATGCAACCAGTTGCTGCTCGAAGGGCAGAGTCAGACTGTTTATACTGCCCCTGCAAAGACAGAAGAGTGATGTTCCAGGAGCTTCACGCTGCCTGCTGAGGGACAAGCATGAGGCAGGGACATGACTTCTCCTGGGCAGGAGAGGCAAGGGCCTCTATGGACTGTGCCAGGCAGTTGGCCTGCAGTGAGCTCTGCTCCCTGAGCACATCCAACCCCTTTCTGCCCTCTCTTTCTGCCTCTGACCAGTGCTGCCAGTGGACACGGGAGTTTTTGACACAGAGCACTCACCTGCCTGCGCAGCCCCTGATGCCCTCAGCCCTGACCCCTTCCCCAGCAGGTCCTGGCTCTTCCCACCACGTTGGGATTGATCCCTTTCCCACAGTTTGGGGGAGACTGGAACCAGTGAGGAGTTAAAGAACTGGTTTGGCTTTAGAGCAAGCACAGGGCACAAGCCCATGCTCCCTGCCAGCACAGCCCATCTCCACTGCCCTCCCCACTTACCGACCATGAAAGCGAAGGCAGCAGCCTTGGCCGTGGTAACCCCCATGGCGGCCACTGGCGCACCACTTGCCACGGCTGCAGGGAGGACAGAGCAGCGTTAGGGTGTGCCCTGTGACCCACATCTCCCCCTGCCACCAGCACCAGAACTGCCCTCCCAAAAAGCACCCAGGGACCAGAGGGGGAGCGAGGGCTGGGGGTGCAGGGATGGGGGCACCCATGGGCGGCAGGAGAGGGACAGTGTGCAGGGCTGCAGCAGCGGGGGCAGGCAGAATTCCAGGCAGTGGCCAGAGCTGCCCCTTCCCTCTCAGCAGCACCACCAGCAAAGCCGAGCGCTGCTCACCTATTAATACAGCTCCAATGACAAGTCCCACGAGGAATGCAAAGCCAATGAATTTGCAATCTAAGAAGGAAAGAGGCACAAGGGCAGGAGTTGGGCACTAAAGCTTCTCCAGGCTGTGCTGGGCAGGGCCGGGTCCCTCTGGCAGCAGCAGCTCTCCCAGCACTGCCCTCCTTCAGCCCTGCAGACACCCGGGAGGAGAGGGGAGAAGGGGCAGACCCCAGGCTCCCTGTGCCCCCCCATCTGTCCCACTGCAGGTCCCGTGTCCCCCGCCCCACGAGCCACCCAACTTACCCATGGTGGGCTGGGCAGGAGAGAGAGCTGCGATGAGTCTGCTCTAATCCCGGTCCCTTGGGAAGCAAGAATAGGATTTTTTCCGTGGTCAGCAGGTGAGGTCAGCGGGGCTTTGTTGCCCCGCACGGTCGCCCCCAGCCACCCCTCTCCCACCCAGGAGACCCCGGCCCCCTCCCCTCACAAGAAGAGACCCCCCCTGCCCGGCCCAGGGCTCGGTGGCTGCTTCACAGCGAGATGAGCATCCCCCCGTTCCTGTGCCCCCCTCAGGGAAAGGGAGCCGTCCCCAAACACCCACCGTGGGACAGCGGCACCTCACGCCACCAACCTCTTGTGAGTCTGCTGTGCTCTGAGGGGAAAGGGTGGAGGCAGGAAATGTCCTTCCAAAGGGGCTGGTCAGCTAATATTCCAGAAATTTCTGAGGCGTTCTCTCAGTTTTACTTTCGTTACTTTACTCTATGTTAACTCTTGATGTTGCTGCCTCTGCTAGAGCAGGGCTGTGGCTCTCCCGTCCTCGGGGTCGCGCCCTGGGGGTGTCCCTGCAGGGAGCCCTTTCCCCCCAACACCTCGGCCGGGAGCTGCGGGAGCTGAGGGGAAGGACGCCCCGGGCTGGGGGCTCCTCAGGCCTGTGCCAGGGCTCCTGTGGCTACACGGGGCGTTTCCCCAGCAGGTTTGGGACCGATGAAACTCCGCGGCTCTAAGGAGCACCCACAGCAGTCTGGAGAGCAGCGCTGAAGCGCCCTGCCTGTCTCCTCCGCAGCGGACAGCCCCCAAAACCAGCCGAAGCCCCTCTCTGCATCCCCCTTGTCCCGCTCCCTGCAGCCACTCCTCAGCCCGAGCCCGCTCAGGGCAGCGGGTGCCGTAGCTCATGCGCCGCTGCAGCTGGTTGAAGGGGACCAAATCCAGTTGCAAGTTGATCTGGTTCCTTTTTACCAGCCCCAGGGACGCATCATCTCTCCGGAGGCGCCGTCGGGACGGTGCTGGTGATGGGGGCTCCTGGCGTGGGGGCCCCAGCCCAAAAATACATACTTCTTAACATTCCATAGCACCGGCCGGCTCCATATGGGCATATGAAGAAGTATGTAGGGTTGGGAGGGAGAGGCGGGCGCCGCGGGGCTGGGGGCGCAGGGCACGGGGCTGTCCCTCTGCCGGCCGTGCCCTCCAGCTCCAGGGAGATCCTGGAAGGAGCCAGTGGCCATGGTGAAACCCGAGACTGGGCAGGGGCTCTGGAGGCACCTTCTCCACCTGCTTGGAGGGCGAGGCAGTGCTGTGGCCAACCCATGAGTGCCTCGGACCCAAAGCCCCTCGGTGGCTGGAGAGTTCTCAGGCTGCTGTTTTGGGGGGGTTTGGCTGCCCTTTGAGGGTGATGGGATGCTCCGGGATGCAGCTGAGGCTCACTGGTTTGGGCTGTGGGGGCACCTGTGGAGCTGCACCTGCGAGGGGAAGGGGGCAGAGCCAAGGGCCGTGTCCTGTGAGCCCACACGGGCCAGCACGGATGGATGGCAGAGGTGGGTGCCTGTGCTTGCAGCCACTTCCACACGGGAATCCCCTTCAGCCCTGGGTCTTGGCTTGGCAGGGGTCCCCCTGCTGCTGCTGCTGCTGCTGCTGCTGCTGCTGCACTGGGTCAGGATGCACCAACTCATTCCTCTGCCCCCTGCATCCCCCATGACTCCCAAACTCCACATCCACATATCTGCCCATGTGCCAGAGCAGTGGTTCAGGCTGGTGCACACGAAGCCAGTGTAGGGGGGCACTCACCTCCCACACCCCCATGCCCCTGTCCATCTCGTCTGCAGGGCCAGGAGAAGGACACAGGACTCTGGGCCCTTCCCACCCCCTCCCCACCCAGCAGCTCTGGACTGGGAAGGCTGGAGTTGCCTTTGCCCATGGGAGGAGGGATTCAGCTGAGAGCTCAGGGGCTTGACGGTCTGAGGGGGCTGTGGGGGACTCCCCATCCCCAGCACAGCTTGGCCATGGCAGGGTGACAGAGGGGACGCACCTTGACTTCAGTGACTTTCGCAGCCCTAAACCTGCAGCTGGAAAGGGATAATGGCAGGTACAGGGAGTGTCCCTGGGTTCCCAGGGCTGCCCCTCTCAGGACAGGGGAGCGAGGGGTGCGTGGGGGTCCGGCTGTGGGCACGAGGGACTGGCTGGACACAGCGTGGCCGTGACTCAGCACTGGGAGCCGTGGCCACACGTGCCACAGCCCCCTGCAAGGAGCCCTCGGGTGCCAATTACAGCCTCACATCGCTGGCCCTGCTCACAGCACCCACAGGCAGCAGAGTCACTGCTCAGTGTCCCCCCAAGACACCAACCCTTGCCGTGGCTGCCACCACAGCCACGCTCCCCCCAGGATGCTCTGCCAGCACCCAGGAGCTCCTGCATGGCTGGTCCCCTGGGATCCGGCCCTGAGCATCCCAGACACGGCTCCCAGGACCCAAGAGAAGTCCCCAGCCCACAGGAGCAGAGGGGCACAGCGTGTCTGGCAGGACCAGCTCCCCTGTCCCAGCCCAAATCAGAGTGGGTGTCCTGAGCCTGAGGCTGCAGAGATGCACCCACTTCAGCCCTGGGGCTCTGCCGGCCCTGCAGTGCAGTCCATGCTGCCCTGAGGATTTGCTGGAGCAGTGCCGGGGTCCCAGGGACTGCCAGGCTTCAGTGGGAGCCAAATGCTTGGGGCTGCACCCACCCTGAAACCGCAAAGCCAGGGCTCTCACATCGCAGCCGAGTTCACCTCCAGTCACCTCGGCTGACCTTGGGCAGCCTCTCAGTGCTGGATATTAGAGATACCCCAGCCCGAGTGGCCCAGGCAGCCCCAGCCCATGGCCCAGTTCCCACAGCCCTCGGCCGGGCTCTCCCAGTGACCTTGGAGGGCTGCACCCAGCTCCACAGGATGCTCGCTGCATCCGGGGATCCTCGCGTCCCCCAGCTCCAGCCCCGGCCCCTCCTGCTGGCTTCCACCACCCCTCCTTGCCCCTGCCCTGTTCAACCCCCCTGCCCTCTCTGTGCCCAGACATTCCCTTCCATCACCACCAACCCCTCTGCAGCCCTGGGCGTGCCCCCCACCACCGAAGGCATCCCCGAGCCCTCCCCAGCCCCAGCGCTGCACTTTGCAGCTGTAGACCCCGAGCTGAAACCCACCAGGGAGCTGTGGTCTGCAGCAGCCCCTCTTCCACGAATTCTCCATGTCCGCAGACAGGCTGGGAGTCCCCGGCCAGGGCAGCCCCCCGTGTTCTCTACCAGGAGCAGCTCCGTGCCCGGGCAGGGTGGTTTGTGGGCACCAGACGGCTTTGCAGGGGGAGGCGAAGGAGCCGGGGGGCTGCCGGGGCCGGCCGTAGTGGCACCCACGCGCCCGCAGGCACCCAACAACCCCAGCTTGGCTATAAAAGGAAGAGTCTTTTTTTTTTTTTCCCCCGGCTCCGCCAGCGCCGCGTCCCTGGCCGAGCTCTGCAGCCGCTGCCCCGCAGGGGCCTTTCCAAGTTTTCCCATCCAGCGCTGCCCCCCCAGCCGGCTTCCCCCGGCTCATCCATCCCCGGCAAACCCACTGCAGCAGCTGCTGAGTGACTTAAAAAATAGCAAGAGGCCCAGCAAGCAGGAGGGAGGTGGGTGCAAGCAGGAGGGAGCGCCGGCACAGGGTGCCTGGGGGAGCGCCCCGGCTCCCGCCCTGCCGTCCCTTCGCCCGCGGCATTGCCCGTGCCGGGGCGGTGGGCGCATGACTCCGGTGCACCCGGCCGTGGTGGTCAGCACTCCCCTCCGTGCGAGTTCCAAATGCGGTGCCGAGGTGCCCAGAAGTTGGGTTTCCCAGCCTGTCCCACAGGCGTGGCGGAGGGTGCCTCGGCTCCCCGGGGAAGGGGGTGACCGTCCCCGGTGCAGGGGGACACCCGCAGGCAGAAGGGCCGGGTGCTGCCCGCAGAACCCGAGCACTCATCACCCAGGACCCCTCTGCAGCCGGGACTTGCCGGGGGGGGCCCCATTGTCCCTCCAGCCACACAGAGACTTGCTGCCACCCCCCGCTCCTCCGCCTCCACCCGGCTGGCCCCAGGCAGGGGGGGCTGCGGTGTCCCCCTCCCCAGGGTGTCCCCTCCCCGCCCACGCCGAGCCGCTGCCGGCGCCCCGCAGCAGGAGCATCCCCGGCCCCGGCGGGCTCAGCACCGGCTGGGCTCGCTGAAGGTTAAACCTTGGCGGCGGGGAAAGCCCCGCTGCCCCCCGCAGACCCCGCACCTCCCTCCCGCAAGGCCACTCACGGTCCTGGAGGTGACACCGGCCGCAGCCAGGCCGGGCTGGCGGCAGCGAGCTGCGGTGACACCCGGCACGAGCACGCTGCTTCCCTGCTCGCCTTGACTTTGCCACAGGACTCCTCCGGCTCGTCCGCAGGAGCTTGCAGCATCCTCCAGTTCAGCGGGAGAAGTTCCTCGCCAGGGAGGGAGGGAGGAGGGAGGGATTTAAGGCAGACCCTGCCTGGGATGCAACATCTGCGGGTGCAGTTGAAGACCCCTCGCTCGCTGTGCACCCCAAAGCTCCCTCCTCGCTCGCCCCATCCTGGTCTCGGTGTCCCGGCGCGTGTGCCCAATTCCGGAGATGCTGCGTGGGTGATCTCTGCTGAGAAACCCTCTCCCCCTTGGACAGAGACCGCCAGGGCTGCCACCAGCACGCAGACAGCCGGCCAGCTCTGCCACCTGCCCCATGTCCCCCGGCTGCCCGGCGGGGGTCCCAAAGCCATGTCGTGGGGGAGCTGGCACACACCACTGGGCCCAGCAGCAGCCCAGGGCAGCTCGAGGGCAAAACGGAGCTCGTGGAGTGCACAGAAGGGTAAAACCTGTCACCACCCCAGCCACAGGAGATTCCCATGGCCAGGGGACCCTGTGGGGATGGGGATCCCCGGGTTGCCCCAGGTCACCCGCTTAGGGTGTCCCCAACACCCACGGGCCGGTTGTTCCAGCATCCCCAGCTGCCAAGCCCGGGGGTACAGAGCTGCTCTGCCCACCTGGGGCCCCGCCTGTCCTACCTGCAGAGAGCTGGCAGGGCAAGGGGGACCCCCTGCCCGGGGCAGGATGCTGGGAGACACCTTAGCGTGGTTCCCAAAGGGAAAAGCCGGGACCAGCAGCGTGGCATCCCTCCCGCGGCGGTCCCGGCGGCTCCCTGCCTGCCACGACACCCTCCCCACCCCGGGTGCGCTCTGTTTGCCTGCTATTTTTGGCAGCCTCCTAAGAGCTCCTCTCGGGCTATTAATAATGAGAGTGAGAAATTCGTTTGGCCTCTCCTATATAAGGAAAGGTAGAGGCTTAGAGGCAGCTAAATATACTGGCGCGTGCGGGAGCGAGCGGGGAGCCCTTGGCACCGCGTGTGGAAAAGAGATTGTTTGAACAATGGAAAGACGGACTCACTCGGCGCACGGGGCCCCGCCTGGACCGACGGGCGGACAGAGGGATGGACGGAGGCTGACGGTGCCCGCGGGCCTCCGCCGCAGCACCCGCATCGCCCCCGATGCCCCTCGGGGGCAGGAGGAGCAGCGGGAGAGGGGAGGCAGGAGCAGGGATGCTCTGCGACTCCTGCTCCGAGCCAGCCACGCTCGCCCCAAAATGCCTGTGACAACCCCCAGTGGGCCAGCAGCGACCCGGGGAGTGACGCTGGGTCTGTGCCCGGTCAGGAGGGACGTGAGGGCTGCTGGTGGTGGGCAGCAAGGTGGACTCTGGTGGGCCGAGCAGTTCCCACTGGGACAGGCGCAGGGTCGGTCCTCCAGCTGAGCGCCCTGCAAATCCCGGCCTCTCTCGGGGCCGTGAGCAGCGCTCCTGCCCAGCTCTGGAGCAGCCGCGGGGGCAAATCCCGCAGCCGGGGCGCTGCAGGGTGCCAGCATGCGTCCCCATTTCGCCAGCAGCCCTGCAGTGTGCCCACACCCTCGGCACAGGGATCATTTACGGAGCACATCGTCACTCTAACTGTGTCCTCCCCGTGGCTACGGAGGACCCGGGCGAGGTGCGGAGCTCCTGTCAGGGAGAGCCCGGCTGGAAGAAGGAAAGCAGCAGCAATCCAGGGAATCCTAATGACAGGAAGGCGCTGGGGAGCAGCGCCAAATCCACACGGTCGGAGCAAGGACAGCACATGCAGCAGGATGAGTACAAAGAGAGGAAAAACCGGGCTTCTCTGGCTCAGGAAAGAGCCTTTTGGGTTTTTTTTTTTTAACTCTTCGTAGCCCCGGGCGCTGCTTAGGGAGGCACAAGTGGTGTAGCTGCGACTGCAACCCCGACCTCCCCGGCTCCGTCACGGTCCGACAGGCGATGGCCTCGGCCGCGGTGCCTGCGGCCAAATCCCTGCACCAGAGGGACTGCGGGGCTCCCCCGGGCTGCTGAGCCACCAAAACACCGGGACAGCCGTGGTGGGCAGAGTCCTCCTCGAGCTGCTGCCTTGGCCACCGCCACAGCTGCCTCAGTTTCTTGAGCTGTGAAATTCCAGCAATAAAAGCCATTTCACAGACTGCGAGCCTGGGGCTGCTCTGAGGCTCCAGCCCAGGCCCTGATCCCCTCCTGGGGACGTGACACAAAAACTGCTGGAGGCAGGAGCAGCTCTTTGCCATTAGGGCGGTGAGAAACCCCGTTCTCCTCTCCTGTTGCTGCCCCAGGGCTGCTGCAAGTTCTCCCCACACACCAAGCCCAGGCCACGGCTGGGGAGCTCAGCAGATCCGGCTTCCTCTGTCCTTAATTGACATTGAGGGAAGTGAACTCAGAGGCTCCAGCCCATCCCATGGACCACGTGAACTGTGCATGGACAGAAGGGCAACTCTGAAGGTGAATCTCCTCCCCTCTCTGAAAAATCTGTGTCTGGGTGCCACCGGGTCCTTCCTGGCTGCCATGGTGCTAAAGTGTGTTCCCTACACAGGCAGCCCCAGCAAGAGCTGGGTGGCCACAGTCATCTCCTTCAAGGACTCCACTAATTAATAAATGTTCCTCTGCTGCATGAGGAGGTGCTGCTATCCAGGTGTGGGGCAGCTGCTGTTCTGCTTTCCTGTGAAATGAAGTCTTTGGTGACTATTGTCCCACAGCTGAAACTGGAGAAAGAAGCAAAACACCTTCCCATTTACAAGAAGCATCTTCCCATTTGCAAGCATTTTGTTTAAAAAAAAAAAAAAAAAGAAAAAGACTCTTAGTCTTGACCCAAGTAACACTGGAATCACCAAACATCATTAACCAAAGTGCAGACAGGCTGGGCACTCCCAGCTACACAGGAGGATGTGGAAAAGGTTTAAGAGCAAACTATTTCAAAACTAGAATTTGCCTCAAACATCTTCACCAGCACTTGAATGTGTTAAAGGAAACAAAACTGATTGAAGGTGCTGGTTCATCTGACAGACGTCTCAGCCTTTAACTTCCACACGTGGACAACTTGTAGCCAGTGTCTAATTGTGAAATCATAAAGCATAGCAATGCAGAAACCTTCCTGAGCAAGGTCACGCTCGCGGCGCTCGGGTAACGAACCGGCAGCAAAAGTAGCGACGCTGGGGGAGGAGGAGAGCAGGGAAAGGGATTCCAAAACCCCAAGGAAACTCTGTGCACACACCTGGGGAGGGCTGTGCTCCTGGAGCACTACAGCAGACAGCTCATCCTGCTCCTACCTTGGGCCAGAAGTTCCCACCTTCAGCCTGGGGGGTCTCCTCGCCTCCGTCAGCCCCACACATCCTTGTGCCCCCTAAAGCTGGGGTGCAGAGCCAGTCCCCATTCCAAAGGCTCGGTGGCACTGAGGGTTAACACGTGGAGGGGGAAGAGGCTGCACAGCCAGGGAATTCTAATGGGAGCCAGGAATCTCAATGTGAGCTTGTGCTGTGCTGTCACAAACCTGCACTCAGAGATGGCAAGTGACTACGAGCCACTGGGCACAAAGGGAAGGCCAAAGCCCTCCCCAAAGCCCAACCTTGGGTTGGGGTGCAGCCCCTCAGTACAGCAGCCCCACCTGAAGGGCTGTGACCCCACAGTGAAACACCGGGGTGAAGGAAACAACCACAGCTGAACAAAGGTGTTGGAGGTAACAGCTGCACAGACTGTAACTCCTTCTCCTGTAACAAGCAGCCAGGCTCACTGGAAAGCCCACCCTGGGTCTGTTGAGAAGGGTACTGACCCCTGCAGCAATGCCCCACCTGCTGCTGGGGGACCTGCCTGGGATGGGCAGGAGTGAGGGGCTCAAAAAGCACAAGCCTCAAGGACCAGAACCCAGCAGAGCCCAACAGCTCCCCTCTCCCAGCACAAAGTGCTCCCAGGTGCAGCCTCAGGACCACACTTGGTCAATCCCTGCAGCTCCAAACCCTCCTGTTCCCACAGTTTGCTCACTCACATCCACATGAAGGGACACAGAGGGTGGTGTCACCCAAGAGTTAAGTGTGGGGCCAAGGGACAGCCAGCACTGGGCTGTGCCCTCTGAGGAGCACCCCAGGGTCAGCCCTCCCCGTGTGGGGCCCTGGGTGGGTTTGGAGGGAAGGAGCTCTGGGGAGAGCGGGTGCAGGAGCCTCCAGGAAGGGGAAGCCTGAGCCAAGCCCCAGCTGTGTGCCAAACTGCCCAGGCAGAGGGTGGCCCGTGCTGTGACGCCAGCAAATGCCGTGGCCTCAGCACTGGGAGAGCTGCAGGCTCCAGTGCTGGGCTGAGGAACAGCTGATTGCCCAAAAAATAAACTCAGCAGCAGCCACGACTACATTCAGTGAGGGAACATCCCCTCACATTCAATAGTGTTTAATCTTCATCTAGCTCAACACAAATCAGTAGTGCAGCAATATAAATACAACTGAGGAACTTAAAGCCTTTTGGCTTTCATAGCTCAATAAGAAGAAAAAAAAAAAATGCCAATGAAACCAGTTTCCAGTTTTTAAATTAAACACAAAGAAAGGCAATGAACTGCCCACCCATCCCCAGAGAAGCAGTGGCATCCTTCATGCCAGCACGAGGCTGAGCTCTGCCCCAGGACAGGGTGCAACTCACGACAGCAGCACAGTGAGATAAGGGAGTGGGAATGGGAAAGGAACCCCTCGCCTGCCCCTGGGCTCAGGCAGCAGGGACACGGGGACACGCTGTGCCACGTGCTGCTGGCACTGCCCACCACCCTTGGGTACCCAGAGTTCCCTTTTCCACCACGGAAGGACACCACGTGTGCTCTTGACACTGCGATAGGAGCACACAGGGCTCTGCAGCCACAACAGCACAAGGCCAGTGAGCTGCCAGCCTGAGGGAGCAGCCAGCTGGGGACTGCAGAGACCAATCCCCATCACCTGGGATGTGCAAATTTTAAGGGAAAAAAAAAAACCCCAACCAAAAAACCACAGTACATAGTGTTCCATAACTGAGATATGGTTAACGTCCAGCCTCATGGACGGCCTGGTGACCAACAGAAGGTGCTGGGGCCACAGAACATGTCACAGCTTTGGAATGAAGCCAGACATTGGACACAGGTACCAAAGGTGGGTGTGTGTCCCCCCAGCTCTGGTACCAAGCAGGACTTTGCTGCAGGAGGGGGTTTCCCAGCCTGGGCAGTAACCACAGGTCAGCTTTTCACACATGAACAGGCACCAAGTCCCCAGCACTCCCCGTGAGAGCGGCCTGACAGCGAGCTGGAACAGCCACAAACCCCTCTCCTACCTGCAAACTGCCAGAGTGTGGCCAG
This sequence comes from Vidua macroura, assembly GCF_024509145.1. NCBI lineage: Eukaryota > Metazoa > Chordata > Aves > Passeriformes > Viduidae > Vidua > Vidua macroura. Next base: position 915,509 of record NC_071595.1, on the reverse strand, counting down.
AGTGTTTACATTCCCCCTCCTCTACACTCCAACAGCAGCCAAGTGCATGTGAAAGGACAAGTCTACATCAAAATAGTGCTTAAACCATTAGGGAAGGTGGGAGTAAAGGAGAAGAAAGTTGTTGGACAGCACAAGTAGCTGTGGTAGGCTACAGGAGCCTGAAGGGAGCTCAGAGCACAGCTCAAGGACTTGACCTTCCTTCTCCAAGGAGCTCCAAGGCAAGGAAGCTGGAAGTCCACAGGTGCTCCCTCCACTGCAGTCTGAGGGGGCTTAGGAGGGAGCTGCACATTCACAGTTGCTCCAAGTGGTTCTGTCCTGCCCTCTCCAGATGCCAGCTCCATCCTTTCCTGACTCTTCTCCTGGGGTTCACAGTTGCCTTCTCCTCCCTTTGATTTCCCTTGAAGTTCAAATTCAAGTACAACCAGTTTTAACTGAATGAAAAGAAACCCACAAAACCAAGGTTATTTTCTGTGAAACGAGTTAGCAGCGTTGTCCTAGTCAAAGTGGCCTCCAAAGGCCCTGGTAGGACAGGGAGGGGATTGGCCTTCCCTGCTGAGCTCCAGCCAAGGCTGCCCAAGGGCAGCTATAGGATTTCCTCCCTCTGGTTCTTGGCTTTGAGGGCCAGCTGTCCGTTGCGCAAGGAGCCGTTCTGGCTGCGGAGCAGTTTCCCTTTTTCCCGGTCAGGCCATGTGAAGATGGCTTCATCACTGTCCAGCTCGGACTCTGAGTGCATCAGGCTCGTGTTGAGGACCTGGGCTTTCTGTCTGCCACCTTGAGGGAGAAACATTCCCAGGTTAGAAATGCTTCTAACGCCAGTGAACCACCTCACCTTGCTCCATCCCCTCTAAGTCTCCTTTTCCAATCACGTCTAAGAGGCAGCAGAATCTGACTTTCTTCTGTGTGTCTCTTATTCCCTCTGATGCTGAAGCCAAAGTGATCCTGTCTCAGACACTCTGGCATGTCAGAGGTCACAACAACACTCCAAGACAGCAAAAAGCACAACAAGCAGACAGGAAGGCAATGATGTGACCAGAAGGGGCTGTGAGCACACGTGGGAGCTCTGTCTCCCTGACCTTGCTCAGGGCATTGCCTAGAAAATGCTGGGAGGGCTCACTACTGGAGTAAGGAATATGCAGGTGTGTGAGGGAAGATCTTTGCCATCTCACTACCCTCTCCCTACTCTCCTCTCTGCTACTCCTGTCTGCGAGGGAAGAGAGATAAATTAGCAGGATGAATTTAGATTAATGCACAAGGACAGGAGAGAGACATTTACTGATATTGTCAGCAGAGGAAATATTTAAATTTAGCTTTTCCTTAACGGAGAAATGCAACATTTCCTCTGCTAGCAGAAAGCTCCATGGACATATCTAGCAGGGAAAAAAACTTCAGTCAGCAGCCAGCCTCAGAAGCAGCAAGATGAGTTTAGTTACCAGAGAGCAAATGGTGAGGCACATTTAGCACATTTATTGCACAGTGGGCTCTGAGGTGACAGATGGTCAGAGTAAACCAGAGTTGGGTGCTGAGGGAGGGAAACAAACCCAGGTTTCCTGCAAGGGTATCTGTGTTTGAGCAGTTGGGACAGCGTGGTCCTGGGAGGAACAGCTGATCAGTCTGTCACTGCAATGCCCTCCATGCTGCTCTTGGGCACTGCTCACTTTGCTAGAACACCATTAAATAGGATTATACCAGGATGAGTGGTCATTTTCTGCTAGCAAACAAGGATCAGGGACTCTTTTCCATGCACAGCTAACACATTCCCTTCTCTAAACAAAACCAGGACACTCTGATATGAAACACACACTCAGCAGCTGCAGAGTTTCCTGGCATTCAGCAGGGCTGTACTTTGCACATCCTTCCCAACGCTTCCCTCTTTTCCTGGTCAGTCAGCAGGTGGCCATGGCTTGGTTCATGTATCAGATAAAAACACTCCAGCCTGAAATAACTCCCTGATCTTTGCAAAGCACTGACAAGCACTCTCAGGACAGGAAAATGCTGGCTAAGAACACTGAAGACAAATCCTGCCTTTCTGGAATGGGCCAAAGGACCAGTAGCCACATGGAGCACTGAGGAATTCCATGGATCTCCCTCTGAAATGTACCTTCTTACTGTAAAACTAGAGGATGAGCTAAAATGTGAAATTTTCACAGCCTGATGCACACAGGAGCAAGAATAAATAAGCTGATGAACCAGTTGTTTGCAGTGGGTGAGTAGCAGAGCAGAAATAAACCTCAGTCTCTCAGTACACAAGTAGTTTGAGGTTGTTCTCAGGTGTTGATCAATTTAGTGTAATGTTTAGTGCCACTGAATTCCTGCTTTGCTGTAGAGAATGACCAAAGCATTGCATATTGGCAAGCAGGGAACTACCAGAACCCAGGGGAAAACTTCAGAGCAGGAGAAGTTACAGTCAAGACCCAATTCTGGGCTTCCTGAGTCAGACTGTTCTGCACAGCTTAATGCATCCACTTCCTACTTCTGAGGTACCAAGTGGAGACATCAGGACCAGGCTTAGTTTCAGCCCCAGTTTCCAAACCTAAAAGTCAGATGACTTTACTAAATATCCCCTAGACAGATCTGAGACAAAATTTCAGATCTTCTGAGACCCCACTGTCAGTCCCTACATCACGTTTGTTTCACGTTTGTGATTTTAAGTCCACTGTGGAAGAGTCCTCAGTCAGCACTCTGGAAGTGCTGAGCTCTTCCCTCTCATGTTTTACCTGCTTTGGGATTTGGTTTTAACTCTAGGCTTTCTTGATCCGTTGCATCCAAAATCTTGTATTTGCTTTTCCTTTTGGATTTTCCTTTCCGTCTAAAGGGGAGAAAAAGGAATTAAGAAACAGTCCATTTCCAAAAGAGCCAGAAGAAAAACAACTCTGATCTTCAAAGCTAAAGCACTTGCTATTTAGGATTATGTTCATATTACAAAGCGAAACATTAAGATGTTGCTCAGTTGCACATTTATAGGTTAATCCAAATTTTGCTTCTTAACATAACCCAGAGTTCTGGAACTTCAACATTTAACTTGAAACGCTTAAGTGAGAAAACCCAACATCCCAAGGCTCAGCAGATGACCTGCTGGGACAATGGGTTTGAATCTTTAACCTCCTACTGCAGACATTTGGCTGTGAAACCTGGATACAGTGGGGGTTTGGTCTCAGTCCCACCTCTTGCAGCAGCAGATCACCATCCACGACAAGATTCCGAAGGCAACCACGATGACGAAGGATGCAATGATCACATACAGCACACTCCACTCTGCAAGCAAAGCCCCAGACATAAACACGTTTTGGCACCTCGTACAATTGACAGTGCACATTTTAGGAGACTGTTTTTGGGAAAGAAAAGGCAAGGCCTGCCTCTTTGCAGAATTAGAGGCTGGCATTCCCCACGGGCAGCACCACCAGATCCCCTCGGGAAGCTCAAGATCCAGTGTGTGGACTTGCTGGGCAGCATTCACTGTGTGCTGCTTTATAAAATTTGCTTTCCTGTGGCAGGAAAGCCTCTGTACAGACACGACAGAAGACAGCTGTGATTTATACACCCAGAGTGGACTCAACTCTTAGTGAGTGTGCACTGAGAGGGTGTGAAGGGGATTCACTCCCCTGTCAAACATCATCTGCCCAGAAGGTGAGACAAGAGGGTGTCCTGGTGTCAGCATCTCATCAGAGCAATGGGCAGACAGCAGTGTGCCCACCCGGGGTTTCAAACACGGGTTTCTCTGCCAAGGTGCCCACCCCGGGGGGGTCACGTACCGCAGTTGCTTTCGCCGTCCCCCATCTGCACCCTGAGGAAGTTCTCCATCCAGAACGGGTCACACACGCAGCGCTTGGTGAAGGAGTCACAGCGCCCGTGCTCAGAGCAGTTCAGCTGACAGGCTGGGGGCCAAAACCAGCAAGGTGAACTAAATGACTCACAGGTGAGGCAAAAATGGGACAAAACAGTTCAACAGAGCCAACCCTTCCTGCAGGCTCTGACCTGAATGGGGCCCCTCTGTAGCTCATTCATAGCTCAGCCGTAGTCAAAAGAGGTGAGAAGTGCAAACGTAAGCACCTGGGCCTCATGCCAAACTGAAAAATCCCACTTCACCAGCAACATGCATTTTGCCTAATAAATCCTCATTTTGATATACAAGTTATGGAATTTGTGTATTTTTCAAGTAAACGTTTTTAAACAAAGTTTTGATTTTCCAATTCAAACCCCGCCTGTGAGAGACAAGAAACAAACAGATCCCTTGGAGGCACCCAACAGAACTGAAAAATGGCTTCTGAAGGCCACAAAATGGTAAGATCAGGAAGTAATGAAAATAATTACTTTACACAATCCTAGTTTCAAATCTCTAACTGATCAGCAAATGATCCTCACAGGATGGATCCCATAAAAGAAAAGCAGTGCTAAGGTAATGATGTAAAATAATGATAGAAGGGGAATATTTCTTGCAGATTGATGTTTGTGCTGCACAGGAAATGAGTGGGTTCACAGCAAGCAAGATGTGCAGTTTATTGTTTTCAGGATGCCACTGACTTCAGTGGCTATAGTCTATTAATACTGTATTTTAGTTTCATAAGTATCAATCTGCTTTTGGTTTTGTGAACCCTTATCTTCAAAGCAACATTGCAAGTAATTATTTATAAGAAGTTAAATAGTGAATAGATGGAATTAATTGGTAAATAAGTGATTAGTGAATAGTCTAATAGACTTAATTTTCTGTTCCCCATTTATTAACACGAAAGCTCCTGCACTGAGTGTAAGTGTGTGGGCACATGGGTGGTTTTAGCACCCTTATTCTGTCAGGCAGCTGAAAAGAAGGTAAAAGATGTTCAGTCTGTCCCAAGAGACTCTCACTTACTGACTGTGTTAATCTCCAGTGCCCGGAAGATGAGGAAGTCTGACTGTTGTTTCCTCAGTTCGTTCTTCAGCGTCCAGGCCACCTCTCGTCCTTTGAATATCTGATGGGGAGGCTGGTTCTGCACAAAGAACACCATCTTCGTGCTGAAAGAAAGGCAAGAATTATTATCTGCTGCTTCTCCAAATATCAGGTGGAGAGCCACACTCTCCAGTCTGCCATTAGAGGGACTTACTCAGAATCCCAAATTTATCTGAAGACCAGACTTCTGGCTCTGTTTGAAAGCAGTAATGGCAGACCTGGTCCTACAGTAGAAAACCCTTTAGGATATCTGATCCATTCATATTTTCCAAGCTAGGGCTCCACTGCTCTTGAATTTTCATATCAAGCAGATCTTTGCACATTCATGCTAAGCATCAAATCCCCAAACTTTAAGGTGTTGCTGTTTTCATATTCTCCTTCCTTCCTCCCTGTGGGATCCTGAGACTTTACTACAGCTGGAACTTGGGGGTCCATTTACATGCTCAGCACAGAGCTGCAGCACCAGACAGTGGAAGTTTACAGTCTTTTGCAGAGTTGAGTTTGAATGCACCAAGTGTTATAGCCCAAAAACAACCCAGCTGTGAAGGATTCTGTATTCTGCAGCTTTTACTGCATTAACTTTATGATAGAAGAACTTGTTCCTCATGGCTTGCTCACCTTGCAGAGTCCTGTGGACCCTTTAGTCTCACAAAAGGATGCATAAATGTTTGGGATTTATTATCACTAGTGAGCTTATGAATCAATGGCATATCAGTGAAACCCTCAGAGCATGAGAAAAAGAACAAACCAACAGTCTGAGGAAAAAGCTCTTTTCTAAACAGCACAAGTTACTTTGACAGTGGAAGCAAAAATGAGATCTTAAAGCCATCTGTGAGGAAACAATCTCTGCTCCTTTATAACACTTCCTACTCTTTTGTCTGCTTGAACACATAAACAGATGAAGCATTTGTGACAAGAATCCCTTACTTGCCTTACTCAGGGGTGACTGGCTCGCTCATGGCAGAGACAGAGAGCTACTGTTACAACAGAAAGTGCTGGCTCCTCTGTTCTCAGCTCTCCAGGTTTGCATGGACAATGAATTCTGATTTTCCTGCTACAGCAGGCCACGTGGAAATGAAGAAATTGATACATCACAGCACTCAGCTAAGTGTAAAGTAACAGCAGATTTATTGCTGACTTGCTGCAGAACTTTAAGCATGTCCCTTAAATCTTCTTTAATGTTTTAGGTACTTTAAAACTACTCCCCTTTTAATAAAAATTAAGTGCAATATTGCACTTATTTAAACAGATTTCCACTCATGGCTTATTGCCACTCTCCAGGCAGGCAACACCACCCTGACTTACAGCTCTGCTCAGCAGCCAACTTCCATGTGTTCAGGAGAAATACAGTTTTCTGTAAGCCAATTAGTAATCAAAAATTAAGCTCTTCTATCTCTTCAAGCAGAAGTTACATTGGCTTTCAACATTTTTTCATACACAAAGTTGAAGCGGTTGTGCAGGCAATAAAGTTACTGCAGAATTAGTGGAAGATGTCCCTGCCTGTGGCTGTGTGGTCAGAACTGGATGATCTTTAAGGTCCCCTCCTACCCCAACCAGTCTGTGATTGTATGAACTACCAATTTGGCATGAAGGTGAGGAGGATTGTTACACACTCTGCTGTGTCATAAGTGTTTCAGCAAACTCCTGTGCCAAGCCCCGTTACTTCTCCAGCTGCAGAACATCCCTTCACACAGTCTCCACAATTTTCAAAAAAACAGAACAGATTTGTTCGTATTTTACAGGTTTGAGGTGAAAATACATCATCAGCAGCAGTTTTCAAGGGCAGTGCACCAACTCCAGAGGAGAAAGATACTCAAGACCTGCTTGGCAACTCTGATCTGAGCAGGAATATCAACTTAAAGTAACAACTCCACATGTTCCAGTGATCCAATCTGCTTTCCAAGAGGCCTTGATTTTCCAAACCCTCAGGCAATTCCTCGCTGTGTACCCTCCCAGATGAATCCCACCTTTGTTCAGTGTATGGCTGGATCTTCTGCACGGTGATGTCCGAGTCGAGGACCCCCAGCAGCACCCCGATCTGCCGGATGAACATCCCCTTCTGCCGCTCCGTCAGCTGGCTCACATTCACATCCAGAATTATCTCCACCAGGTTATTCTTCCTAGGATCTAGAGAGAATGTAGACAGAACAGATCTTTAGAGTTTCTATTTAGCAGCCTGGGCACAAGGCAGGTTTTTAGCTACCTTTCCAGGATGTTTCTGATTTGAACACAGAACTACAGAGTGGCACTGTGGGAAAGCACACAGGTATGGCTTTCACAGGTAACAGAAGCAGTGAGAGTCAGCCCTCAAAAACCACAGGAAAACACAACCACATCTCCCAAAACTTTTGACATTTACAGGTCTAAACTGGACTAGATGACAAATTTTAATGCCTATATACTGTATGCAGAGGGCTGCAGGCAAATGTGGTACAGCACAAAACCCAGACTCACCAGGTTTGACCTCCACCGTGGTCCTTTCCACATCACTCTCTCCTTTGGCATCTGTTACTCTGAGGTGAAATGTGTAGGTCCCTTCTACCAGATTGGACAGGAGGAGGACAGGATGATGGTCTGAATTATTTAAGACTTCCTGGAAGGCAGAACAAAGCAAGTATGAGGAAACAAAGGATCGAAGTAGTACCATGTATTGTCATATTTCAGGATATGACAGGGTAACAGCCCAAAAAGGAGCTTTGCATTTCCTCAGGAGCTCTCAACACTACCTTGCACTGATTTTTGTGATCCTTTACAAAAGAAAGCTCACCCCAGCTGCAGGACTCCCCTCGTCCCGGGTCCACAAGTAGCTGACAATCCCCTTATCATCAGAGGACTTTGATCCATCCAACTCTGCTGTGTTTGTGGGCAAGGTGATGACAACGTTACCAGCAATCTTCGCAATGGGTGGCTTGTTTATCTCTAAATAAACAGAGAGAAAGCACTTGGAGAAAGATCTTGCAATGCCCAATCAAAAATGACTGCATTAGATCTCCAGTGTACTCCGGAAATCCCTGTCTAACCCTAGGGAAGAGAAGGGATATACTGCAGGATTAAGCTGAAAATACCATTCCTCCAGAAAAGGGCAAATCTCAAGGCCACTTCAGTGCTCTCCACATTATCTCCCTCCATTCCTTACTTTTATTGTGTCTCTGAACACGGGTTTTGCTGAACTGCTCAGAGGTTACCTGTGACTGAGCAGCTCTGCTCGTACCTTCCTTGACGATGACGTTGACGGAGCTTTGGCTCTGCAGGTTCCTCTCATCTTTCACTGTCAGAGTGAACTCATATGTCCCAACCTGGAGGCCTGTGACAGTGGCAATGCTGCTGTTGGCATTCTCCAGCTTCACACCATCTGGACCCCTAACCAAGACACAAGGGGTTTGGTTAGTTTTTGACCTTTTTCAGGGGTTTTGGTAAGTTTAAACTTTGCACTGAGCACTGGAGGCAACCTCGCTCCAAACAGGAGCCTGGAAATAATAGTCCATTATAAAAATCAAAATTATGTTCTCCAGTTACAGCAAGATAATCTAAAGAATAAGTGCAGGATCCAGAACAAAAAGCATAATTTCTGGCAGGTTGATGTTTTGGTTAATTTTAAACCAGAGGAACACTGATAACAGCACTTAGGTGGTGTTTACAAATAGTGGTGCTTTCAGCAGATTGGCTTGTGAACTGCACAATGAGCCAATTTTGTATTAAAAAAAAAAAAAGTGAAAAGCAATAACAGTCCTTCATTTCTAGGGCTTTGCACACACTTTGCATTAGCAGACAGAAAATGCTACTGCAAGTTGCTCACAGGCTTTTTCCTGAATTCCCTAAAGCATTTCAGGGAATTTAGAGCTGGAAGAGAACTCTGCCTCCTTTAAACAAACTGCAAAAGCATTGAGTTAGGAGGCCCTGCTGTTGTTTGATTACAAGGGTCAGCCTCTCCATGAATCCAAGCCCAAACTGCACTGCTGTGAATGGAAACACAGCTGAGCCACACCAAGCTCAGAGTGGGAGCCAGGCCTAGAGACGAAGGCAAAGCTATTTCTCATGCTCAAAGAAAACTCCACTTCTTTCCACTCAAACATAAATCCTTGTCTTATTCAGGTCACTGGTAATGCTTGTCAGGCCCCATGACTGAACACAAGGGAGGTGTGGGGGTGTTTTAAATGAAAGATTTGGATACACAAGAACATGGAAGGTGATACACACCGTGTTTTTTCCCAAAGAAAGAAGACTATCTTCTGGTCATCCGAGCTCTTGCTGCCATCTAGAGTGGTGCTGTCCACAGGAAGAGTCAATTCTTTATCTGGACCAGCATCTGCCTTTGGGGGCTTGTTGTTCTCTGGAAAAGAATGCAGGATTTCTCAAACACACACCATAAAGGTGAAGCTTAAAACATCACCATTAAGATTTTCTGCATGATCCCCAGCACATCCCTTGCCCACTACCTTGTACTCAGATAAAGTGAGGTAGAAAGCAGTTAAGAAATCCAATAATCATTTCATTCACACATCTGCAATAAAATGAGACTGAAAACTAGTTCTGATTTTTGCTCTCATTCTCTCAGTACTGCTCCACTTTTCCCCTGTCCCAGGACCCAGAACTGTAGATAGACACAGCAGTTTGGAAATACAATCCTGCCTTTATTGTAGGAAAATATCAACTAGGTTACATTGTGTAAAACAAGAGAATGGCCCACAAAGGCAATATTGCTACAAGCTTTCTTTTGCTCATTTATCAGCAATATACCAGCCCAGAATGTTCCTAAATCAGAGCAGCTTTTCTGAAAGTCACCTGAAAGATCTAGAAGTTGCTGACAGATTGCTGCTCACCTCCAACCCCTGGAAGGGAAGCAGCAACAGCAGGTAAAGGCAGCTTACCTGGCTGGACTATCACAGTGACCTCTGCAGTGGACTGGTGCCCAGCAGAATCAGTCACTATGAGCTGGTAGGTGTAATCACCTTCCTGCATTGCAGAGAGCTGCAAGACTGGTGTCCTCACGCCCTGGGAGAAAAGATATTCATGGATTAAAAACAATCCTCATGCAGATGATGATGGACCAGAAGACTCTGATTCTAAAGTAACTATTACCAGCATGTTCTAGGGGGTTATTACCAACTCCTGCTATGGGAGCAGGAGTCTGTGCCACTTCAGCATGCAAAGCTCTTGCAGCTACATTTATGCACACTACAAGGACACTGCTGTGGGACATAACAAGAGCAATGCCATACAAGCAAACCTTTAGGGATTTAATAGTTCCCAACTCCAGTAAAATCTCTGGGGAGCCCTGTGCAAATCTCACACATTGTGAACCCGATTCATGGACCTTCTTATTCTATAAATTTGACAGTAATAATCTTTAAAAGAAGAATGATGACACAGAAACAAGTTCCAACGTTTACTGTTTAGCACTGAGGAGAGTCTGACCAGTATCAGCAAAATTTAGACTACAAGATTCAGCTCGGAAGTTCCCACCTCCCTCAATCCCCCTTCTTCAGCAGGATTTAAAACTGCATTGCTCAAGAAAGGAACAGGATGCCAGTGGTGAGGCTGGTGCACCAGCTCAGCCACTAAACCAATACCAGCTTCACACGGACTTAACTTTAAGCACATACTTAATCATCACACATCTGCTGTGTAGGATTCTAAAAGACATTTGCAAACACTCCACTAAAACTGGATTGATTATAGATAAAAACCCAGCTAGTGAGCACTCCAGGTGGAACTCTGGAGACCTGCACTGACCTGCATCTCCATCACCTTCCCTTTGCTGTTGGGGCTGAGCAGCCACTCGTAGCTGACGATGCTGTGGTCGTCCGTGCTCTGGTTGCCGTAGAGCGTGATGGAGTTCTGGGGCAGGGTGATCACCTGGTTTGGGCCAGCATTGGCCACTGGAGGATAATCCACTGCCTTCTTCACAGTCAGGTTGGCAGTGGTGGAGTTGCTGGCACCATCTGAGTCCACAACTGTTAGACTGAAGAGGGAAAAAAGAAGTGAAAGCACTGAGGAGTGATGGTGACCAGAGCTGAATACAGCCTTTTCTGAATAGAAACTTCCCCCAAATGTCCAATTATCAGCCTCAAAGTGATGCAAAGAATTCAACAGTCACACCCATCTCTCACTTGAAATCTTACAATCAGTTCCAAGGTGAAACACAGAAGTGCATTACTAACCCACAAGTGGCCTGGACGCAGCACATCTCCTCAGGTAGGCTGGTACCACAAAACACAACTGCTTTCTGCTAAATCTAGACCTGAACATGGATCTGATTAGTTCATCTGCAATAAACTGCTTAACAAGAAAGCAGTGCTCAGTAAGAGGTACTCCAGTTTATTCTACTTTAAATAGATCTGCTGATGCAGTGATGGACATCACACCAAAATACAGGCCAAAGGAAAAACACAGGACAAATACAAAAGTAAAATCAGTTACCACCTATTTCCCAGGTTGTGCATCAAACCATTAGGCCTCATTCTCTTATCTGAGACAAACACATTGCATTTAAAAAATGGATTTGAACACAGCATTTCTTCCTAAGCCTTTACCCAAAGGGTTTAGATTTGACATTTCAAGAGACATTTTGTAGCACTGACAGACCAGTCATCATCTTAACCAGGGCTACAAGTGAAGAATAAGAAGTAGCTGGACAGCTTAACTCTCCTCAAGTGCAAAGCTACAAAACTACTTGAAAGTGTAGGAGTGGAGAGAGGGAACATAACAAAATGGAGTTCTCTCCATGTTTTGTGTTGTTGTTTTTCTTTTTTTAACCAGATTAACACTTCAGGAATCTCATAGATTTCAGTCTTAAGGGATGAGAACTGATAGATTCTCCCAGGTGTGACCTACCTGAAAGTGTAATTCCCAGGTACCAGGTTGGTCAGTGTCAGTATGGGAGTATCACTGGAAACCTTCTCTTCCCGCAGGGGACCCTTCAGCTCTTCCCAGTGGTAGCTGATAATTTTATCATCATCAGTGCTTTCTGTTTCAGTAATTAAGGAAAACACACACACACAAGGAGTTGGAAAATGCTGCTTCACAGATTCCAATAGTCAGTCTCTACTTCTGTCCTGGGCTCAGCGGGCAAAGGTATTTTTGGTTGAAGTCCAGAGTCTCTGTGTGCTCAGACACCCAAACTGTAACAAATCAATGCTAGTTGGGGCTAAGACAACCTGAATTTGTATAAAGGAACTCCTGAAAAGCTCTAATGTGGGCCAGGATCACTAAAGGTGGTATGTCAGTAACTTACATGTTTGAAGTTTAGCCAAGAGCCCAGTAATTTTGACTGACAGTAATTATTTTTTGATTCTAAGCAGCAACCTCCAGAGCTTTTCCTTTTTTAGGAGATTGGCTCAGGCCAGTGCCCTTCAAAAGGAACATGGAGAGGTGCTGTTGTGTGTGTTCTGCTCTCCTGGCCAGAGAGGCTAATTCTTTTCAATGAATTGTGTTTGACAGTGTCACTGTTTCTCTTAAACTTTATGCAAAAGGCCAGCTCAGGACCAAGCACAAAGCAGCCCTGCTGGAAGCTGCACTTAAACCTGCAGGTACTCACTGCTGCCGTCGATAAGGGTGGAAATGGTTGGCAGGGAGATTTCCTGGAACTGTGGGGACACGATGGCAACAGGAGGCTGATTCACCCGGGGCTCTGCAACAACAACAACAACCCAGCTGTTACCATGACCCTACAGGCAGAAAGCCCTGGCCAAGAACTGCAAAACTATCAGCAACAGTGATTTGTGCTTCCAGCACGTTCTACACCAGCTTGGGGAATCAATGCTACCAAAAGGGGGTTCAAACAGTGTGAAGGTGAACAGGCAGCACACCAGTGCTCTGGGAAGGCTGCACTGCATCAGTTTTTCCCTACTGGGTCAAGCACCTACAGCTTCTTGCCACAGTGTGGCTGCTGCCCTGAAAAGTGAAGGATTTTGGTGCATGCTGCCAGCTGCAAAGTCACTGCTTATAAGGAAATGATCAGCCACAGCAGCCAGAAGACCAGTTACACACTCTTGCCAATTTAGGGATTGCAAGAGCCCTTCTTTGCCTACAAAGCTTCTACAAGAAGTCTTGCTGAAGAGTGCAAAATGAAGGGGTTTTATTGACACCTTTGGCTGTCTCTTTACACAGGCCACCTAAAAAGTGAGGCAGTCAGCACAAGATGCTGTATCTCCACCAGCTCATCTGCAAACCACGTCTTACAATAAGGAATGAGATTTGACCTAACCCGCCTGTGGTTAGGAATGATATTCCTTATGGACAGGGAAAAAAGGAACCTCTAAAGGAGCTTCAAAGCTCTGGGTTCTCTTCAGTTTTTGCTCCTGCTGCTATAAGCTTTTTGTCAGACTGCAGCTAGTTGTTACAGAAGCAGTGGCTTTTCAGGGTGAGGTGTTTGCTGAGCACTTCCCTATCAGGATTAGAGCTCTTTTATCCAGTGGTTGGTTTGATAGAGTACAGCAAAAATAGCTGTGTGTTACCCATAGCTTCCCATCTTAGGAAATTATTTAATACATACACACATATATGTGTGTGTATATATATATACACACACATATTCAAGTTCACAGCACAATGAATTATCACCACAGCAAACCAAATGATCTAACCCCATGGTACAGCTGCCTTGGCATGTCAGAGACAGGTGAAGACAAGGAAAATCCAATCCCAGCACTCACTTGGATTCACTGTTACATTCACGTATCCCTCTCCGTGCGCGTTTTCCCCATCCACAACGACTTTGAACTCGTACAGGCCAACAGTGAGCTGGAAACAAACACAAAGGATTATTTACCTACAGGTTGGTGGCACCTTATCAGGACCTATTGGAAGGTCAAGTTCCTGTGCTTTGGCACAGGAGCACCCAGGCAATTGTGCCTCAGCCTCTGCATACACAGCAAAGGATGGTTTCCAGGCCAAAATGGTATTACACATATTTTAGTTTACAATGCAGAAACCAAAGACTCATATTTCTCTCTGCCACAGGATTGTCAGTCAAGCTTTATTTTCCAGCAACAAAAGGCAAACAGAAGAGAGACAATAGAGATTAGTTCAGGTTGTCTGGCCACAGGAATCTGAACTAGCAGATTGCATTTGAGGTGAAAAAGGCTGCATGTAAGAAGAAAATCTCTTCTTGCGTGTTTTTATAAATGCAAGTGTTTCTTCTTTTCCTTCTAGGTGACAAGGTGGAAGCAGCAAGACCCTCTTCCAGAGGGCAGTACAAGGCTCAGACCTAAGCAGACTACCACACTGTTCCAGGAATATTCCCACCCCTTGTTACTGTTAAATTGTGCCATTTGTGTGCCTTGTCACACTGCTTGTAGGCAGCTTGTACCCCCTGAAATCAATTTCTTCCTTCCCAGATCAATCTCCTTTTTCTAAGAGCCTCAGAAGAGGGCTTGCAGTCAAATGTTGGCTGCCTGCCCATCATGCAATTTCCTATTCATCCTGAAATCCCATACAGGTCTTTCCTGGCTGCTGGGGTCCTCAGCTTCTCCACTTGGCATTTAACACAACAGGATACGAAGTAGCCAAAGCTTTACCTTAGACAACTTCAGGGTCTGGGAGTGCTTCCCTGCCATTTCTCCACTGTAGTCTTTTGGATGAGTAATCAACTCCCACTCATAGGAATATGTGGTTCCTTAAAAAAAAGAAAAGGTCCAGATGTTTGTTTTCAAAGCCTGTCTTTCTTCCATGCTAAAGAACTGCAAAGGTATTAAACATTTACAAGGCACATTCTGCTGCACTGTGGAGAAATGAGACAGCTTGGGCTGAAGCTTTTTGGGAATATACCCAGGAAAAGAGACAATCTGTGCTTCTAAACTCATTTACTCTGGAATCAAAACCCATCTTTCAGCCTCCAAGGCAATAAAGAGCTTTGGAACAATCACAGCTCCAGGATAATAAGAGAGAAAAGCCTTATCACATCCTCAGATCCTGCAGACGTAGGAATGCCAATTTTTGAACAGGAATGAATCAATCCCTGCTGTCACACAACATGGAACACACCTGCCTCTACAGCTCCCACTGCCACAGTGGACAGAGTTAAGATAAGAACTTTAAAAATACCTTCCAACAATTTGCATGATTAAATGAGGAGAGTATAGAATGTGTTCCTCAGTAGGCAAATACCCCAATTCAGATTTTGATCACTTGCTAATACAGCTCAGTTCCTATCAGCAAATATCAAGAACAGATGCTAAAAATCCAATTCTTCCTCACACAGCACCCTGAGAATGTGCCATCTCTTCTCCCACCTCTTCCCACAACCTCCCAAACCCACTGGCTTTGCAGCACTTCCCATTTTTTTGTGTCTCACGGTTTTCTCTGAGAGGCAGCACGAGGTAATAGCCGAGTATGAAAAATTTCCACAGCAAAGTGCTCTCTGACAAAAGACATTCTCAAGACTGCCCTTATTACGTGCCACACATAATGACTGTTTGCCTTTTCACATCCCAAGCCCTTTCACATCCCTGTTTGCCCTTTCACATCCCAATTCTGCCCTTAGCAGAATTCCCAGGGAAAGCCTTACCAGCTGGTGGCTCAGGAAGCACAAATGCGTTCAGCTGAACTTCATTCTTTGGCAGGGTCACTTCAACACTGTCTCCAGCAGAAACCACCAGCTCCTTCATAGCTGAAAAGGACAAACACAGAATTGGAGAGGAACAGGAAAAAAATATCCACCTTGGTTTCAGTTTATGGAATAAACCCCAGCTACAAATGATGATGTATTTTGTAAACATCCTGTTCTTTAAGAGACCTCCCATTTCAGGTTTTGCTCTCCTTGTCAATGTAAAAGCACTAATGGGGGTTTACAACTTTTAGACAAGCCCAAAATTACTCAGTCACCTCTCTCTTTGCAGATACTGTGCTGAAACGTGGCCCTTGGGCCCTGCACAGGGCAGTCTCCTCACCCAGGTCAGCAGGATGGGAAGGGTTTTACTTGACAGCTTTTTGGCAGAGGACTCGGCTGCAGGCTCATGGCACAGCAAGACAAACACTGCTACTTCCAAACTGCAATTCCAGAGCTTCACAAATATATAAAGAATCCACAGAATTTCTTTTTTGAAAAACTGCTTGAGGGCTAAGAGAATTTTTTTAAACTTGCACAGCTGCCACACTGGGTATGGAAGCTCAAGGTACAAACCTGGTCCTTTTATTTTTATTTTCTTTTCCACCCCTGCTCAAGAATTTTCTTGCCATTCCATTTCAAATAAACTGACAGGTTGCTTTGAAAGACTATGGGGTAACCTTGAAAACTATGGCCACAGACATATTTTTTCCTGCTTTTTGTTAGCATTAAGATAACCAGAAAGTTCAACACATCTCTTAAAAACACCTCTTGGCCTCCTCATCTCTCCCCTCCCTTCCCATTTGCTTTATATTTGTCTTTTTATTATTGGTCTGGGAATTATGCATAAAAAAATATTCTTTCTTTAGTTTTACCCTGTCAAAGACAATGTTTCAGAGGTATGCACAAAAAATCCAAGTTTAAAAAATGAGAAAAAAGGACCTTAGACATTCACCTATTCCCCACCTTTATTATCTATTATTTATCTATCTTCCAATTTTAATAGCTAGTGGAATGAACCACCTTTTTTTTTCCCCTCTCAAATACTCCATCAGTCTTTCACCTTCAAAGAGTTCCAAGGCAAAAAGCAATCAGATCTCATTAGGAAATAATAAAAACAAACCCCAGACAAACAGATAAAAAACCTTGGAAAAACCAGTCTTTCCATCATCTTTGCATTGGTTAGCAAAACCAGGAGGCCCTGACTATATTAGTCTTCCAGGACAAACCAATGAAGATGTTTAAAACATATTTTCCAGTTTTAGCTGGGGTAAGCCCTTAAAAAAAAAAAAAAAAAAAAGAAAACATTAACTTGTCAGCACAAGCAGCCAATGAGCTTCCTGCCAAAACCATCTTTGGATGCAGTGCTTCCCTTACACTTTCCATTTGTTCCCTTGTAAGGGAAAGGAACCCTAAATTCAGAAGAAATTCAGCTGTGAAGGCTTGAGCACACTGGATTAAGTGAATTCTGAGACAGCACACGAGCAGAACACGCCATTCCCTGTGCGTAGCCATCCCTACAGGGAGAGCTGAGGGAACAGAGCTGCCAAAGGGCATTTGGGCCTTTATGCATTTTCAACAGTCTGTTTTAGGAAACACCAGTGTGAACAGAAACATCACCATGCTGCAAAGCAAAGCCTTGGGCTAACAGCCAAGTACACTGTTCTCCACGGCTGAACTGTGCAGTGACACTTCAGGGACAGAAAATAATCAGTTACACCCTTTTTTGAGCACACATTAAGATTTCTGCTCGATTTGATGGATAGCAGCATGCCAAAGCTACTGGAAAAACACTTCCCAGGACTCTGCCCTGCATCACATCTCAGCCTTCACTTTGGGAATTAAGATATCCCCATTAATTCCCAGCTGTCCTCACAAGCAATGGTCACATGCAGATTTATGATGCTCAAGTCCCATTCCAGACCTCAAGAGTTACTGAGCTCTGACAGCAAGTGTGCTGACACAGATGCCTCAGTATTTTCTCCAAGGTACCATAATTATCTCCTATTTTTCCACACTGCTGTGGCTTGAAAAAGCCTGAGCAGGTGACATTTGCTGGAGCCCTGCAAGTCCTCACCTGGGGTGGTGGCAGCAGTGCTTGGGGCTGCAGCAGTGCTGCTCTGGGCTGTAGGAACACTGCCATTTGTGGGGACTCCACTGGGCACAGAAGTCGCTGCCTGTGCCTTTGCTGTGCTTTTCACAGGCACGGGGCTGGCTGTGGGAAACTGAGGATGGGCATCATCAGGCTGCCCAGGCTTCTCAGTCTTCCCTGGAGCTGTCAGGTCCAGTGCCACAGGGCTGGAGAACGTAGCCAGCACTGACGATTCTGGTGCAGATGTTCCTGTGTGGATCTGTAAAGGAAGAAGTTGTCTGAGTTTGACCTGAACACTGAATGGAAGTTTTAAGTTGCTTTTCTCCTCCTCCACGGTTAGGGAGGCTGAAAAATCCCTGGTTTGCTTTTCCAGAAGTAGGAATTTTTACAGCTTCCCCTTCTCTCTTCTGAAGTGTTTCTCCATGTTCTTCCTCCACAGCAGACAGGCCATTTCTACCCCAGCTGCACACCAGTTAACACCAGATTTAGCTACAGCATTTAAGTACCAAGGCTATCGATGTGGCAAATAGAAGACAAAATCCAGGTTCAAAACTGCAGTGAGTGGAGCTAAAAGAACAGAAAGGTGGGATAGGACAGACCCTGACAACAGGGACCACAAACTGGGGTTCATTTACTCTGGCTGTGATTTCCTTTTCCTGAAGCCATGCAATTGGCCAACATGAAGCAGGAGGATTGCAGTGGCATTTTTATGTAATAACTGAATTGTTACAGCAAGAGGAAATTTATTTTGGAATCAGTCTTCAAAGCAAGGTGAGCTGACACACACAGCTCCCTGCGTGCCTGCCCCGGGAGATGCTGCTGGGGCAGGGAGAGGAGCTGGAGGGCACAAAGAGTGCTCACATCCACACAGGATGAGCCACTTGATTGAAAATAATCAGAGTGGCAGCAACAATTTCCTTTCTTTTATCAGAAAATTCCTTTTACCTAGCCCCATTCCAGTTCCTAGCCTGCCAGGCCATACTCTTGACAATTTACCCTCCACAGTGAAGTCCATGTGTGTAGCACGTTCTTTTTTTTTTTTAGCTAACTCTATTTTGAGAACATCTGCTAAATATTTAAATGGAGCAATTTACCATCTTTGACTCAGAAAGTGCTTTGGGGCTGGATTTCCCACCACTACTCCCCATTAGAGGAGTGATTAAAAGTTCTTATTGGGGGAAAATATACTCAAGCTTTTAGACCATGCTGTTGGCATTCAGTCCAGGAAACAGGAACTGGGAAAACACCCCAGACCATGGTGGGCAACATCCTTGTCAGTAAATGGGCTGCTTACAACCAACTAAATATTGGTTGTAAAAATAAAGCTGTGCTGCCCACACTGAACAACCAGCCAAGCCAGGAGCAGCACTGGAGGCACTGAGGGCTTCTCTGAAAGGTTTTGTTTCAGCCTTGGGCAAATAATTTCCTCTCACCATAGCTCACTTTGCTCACAGAATGTAAAACAATTGTTGGATTAACATCTGAACTTTATGTACCAAAGAATCAAACACTATTTGTTAGACAAAAGTTGTCTTCCTTTATTTGGTTACTTGCTAATGGGCTTACTTAAACAAAAGTATGGATTCTTGGGAATCCATGCAGGAAAAATCTGGCATGCTGCTCTTCCTCAGTGGCCTCAGGACAGCTGGATGTCCCAAGCTGTATCATCTTCCACCCACTGACAACTGCAAAGGACACTGACTCCCTTTCCTCAAGATAAAGTTTGAAATGCTGGCAGGAGAAAGAGAGGAACAGCCAGGCAGGAATTCAAGTGAGACAGACTCTTTAGGAAAGGCACAGGAGCAGAATGTTCCCATGACTCCCTACCACTATGGGAAGCCACTTTTTACTTCTTAAGAATCAACTCAGAAGGGTCACAAGAACAAGAGTCACAAATAACACACAGGAGATCCACATTCACCTGCAGGCCACAGCAGAGTCCCCACTTTGCTTGGCAGTATTTCTAGTGAGCTGAATGCTTTCCTGACTCACTTTTAATTCCCAAAAAAAAACCCACTTTACAGTTAAGAGAGATCCTCTTCCTTCCAAAAATCTTCAGGATGAATTGACAGCCAAATGTCTGTGGAGAGCTCGAATTAGATAAGCTTTGCCTGGGGCAACACAACAGTCAAAAATGCCTCTAATGCTTGCAAGCTGAGACATTTCTTATCTTTGCTCCATAACTCTGAATTCTTTAAAGCAAAGAACAGATTATTTTATTCTTGGGGATAAGTGACAAGGAGACTAGAAGTTTGCCAGCTGTCCTATCTTATTAGCTTAGAAAATAGAGAGGAGTGACACATTGGCCTGAGTCAACACAGGAGCCTCAGACAATTTTGATTCCACCCCTAAATGCCTTTGGCCTGAGACAAATAACCCAGTGTCCTTGTCTGAGAGTCCCAGGTCTGTTAGAGGGACTAGAGCAGCCCTGTGCATCAGAATCCACACTGAGCCAAAGTCACTTGAGAGAAAAATACCTCTGTTCTGGAATTTTCTTTTCTCTTTGAATTTAAATAGGCCTGGTCTGAATTTACAAAATGGGCTCTTTTCAGCTTAGACGTGTCCTTGCTGTCTGCAGTATCTGCATATCTGTGAAGACTCTTAAGACACTAAAATGTGGGTAATGTCACAAACCATTACAGAGTAGTGCTGGTGGTAAAGAGAGACATTTCCTTGTCCCTTGTGGATGAAAAGCTTGCAGGAAGTGTGACTGCATGAGCCAAACAGCGGGCTTGATGTGAGGGCAGGAATGAGTTCTCTGGCTCTGTTGCAACACTCCTGCTCCAGCCTTTCCCAGTCTGCCTGCAGAGCTGCTGCAGTGCTGCAGCAGCCCTGCTCATCAGCAGTGCTGCACTCAAATGCTTCTCCTGACTGGCCACTAAATGTGTGCCTGTATTTTAAAATTGACAAGGAATTTTACAACAAGACAGAAAAAACCTGGTGCCTGGAAAATGTCACTCACTTTAATGAAAAAGTACCAATCTCCCTTAGTTAAGGGCTGATGAGCAGGATGCACTGTGGTTTATTCTGGTTCCGTAGCATGGATACAGTAAAACCAGAAATTAATGCTCACTGCACATTAGCAAATGCCATTGCAGATGGCTGTGGAGCCATCAGAACTGCAAGAGGAAAATTAAAACCCACAGAGGCAATGTTTTCCCAAAACTATCATTTTCCTTCTCTCTGAGCTTGCAAGACCAAAGGGAAATATTTGCCTTCCATACATTCAATGCTCAGCAGCAGCAGAAAAGAAAAAGCACTTTGATTTCAAATACCTTTTCCTACTTCAGGTGTTTGATGCTCTCAGGTATGAACAGCCAGTACTGTCCCCATCTTCCAACCCTTCCTAAAGAACAGCATTAAACACCCAGCCATGTGCTCCATGGATTGGGCCAAATGTAGCTCAGGAGAAATTCTACTGATTTCAGCATGGATGCAACTTTGTTTTGGTCCAGAACTAACCCAGCTTGGAATACCTCCCTCCTGGAAGGTCTGCCCATGTCCCAGGAACACAGCCCCCAATGTTGTATCCTTGGCTCACATTAAACTGCTCTTGGATTTGAAGTGCAAGGACAGCTGCAGAGCTGGCTTTGCATTTTGCAGGTGAAGTTGGATGGTTCAATAATCCCAGAATTAGCCCAGGTGGGTATTTTAATTCTTCCTTCTCCTCAAAAACTCCATCCTAAACATCAAAAATGCAAATGCCAGGAATTCCATCACGTCACTATATTTTAGTAAAAGGTTTTTATTTTTATGAACTTGCATTTCACTAAGACACATGGACTTTCTTATTAGCAAAAATCATCAAAGGAGAGTAAAAACCTTTCCCCAGCACACATCCAACAGTGCACATTAATGACAATGGGAGCACTTCCTAAAGATGGGAAATCCTGCATGTTCAGCAACATTCAGAAGCTGATTAATCAGTGTAATTTAATATTTGCAACCAGTTTACTAGACACATATTGGACAGCAATAGCAGGATAACCTGGAAAGCAAAACTGCAAAAAGAACAAGCAGGGAGAGGTAAAAGCTGCTCCCCAAGAGCAAGAGAAGACATTTCAGAGTGGCTGCAAAGACATCTCCTCACACATGTGACAGCTGAGAGAATGGGGTCACCATGCTCAGCTCAACTGCTAGGAGGAAGAAAGAACAGGGAGAGTGGAAATGCTGCAGCATTGCAGGGGAGAGAGAAATCTGAGCTCAAGTCAGCCTCAAATGCTGGTGGGGGGGGTCTGGAAAATCAAACATTTGTCAAGTTTTAGTGCCTGGTTTCACATGTCACCCAGGCTGCCCGGGAGCCCTCAGCAGCGTCCCTTGGCTGCTCGCCACATCCTGCTCCAGGGTGGTGGCTCAGGCAGTCACAGCCCTACCTGCAACCAGGATTTGAAAACTTCAGTCATTTCCAGAACCAGAGGCACCAGCTTTGTACAGAGCCAAATCCCTGAAACATGGCAAAAGCTATTTCAGGAGCAGTTTAACAAAGCAGAATTATATTTCACCATCAGGAGTGCACAAGCATTTTTGAGATAAGGCTCAAAAAATCATTTGCAGATGTAAAAATACAAACATCGCTTAACAATTCAAATGTGCCAAATTCTCTGTAACATCATGATGTACTGGCTTAACACTGTATATATTTGGAGAAGAGACTAAACTGATTTCATTCACCCAGTGCCAAGGTAAGCTTTGGAGGATTTGAGAAACTGGAGCACTCTTCAAAAAAGAGAACATTTGGAATTAAGATGCCAACTCAAGCGAGCAGATTGACATCCAAGTACACTGTGAGCTCACTGCATGACTCTATAAAATAATGTATTTAACTGCCTTGATTCAGCATTTAAATGAAAGCAGCTTTTTTTATTGTGTGGATCTGAACAGGTACTTTCACAGGTAACAGTTTTCAGCTCCCAGACAATTCCCACTGACATGTCACCTTTCCTTCTCATCTGGCAAGCACACTGTGTGATTATAGAGGATAAGCATTATCATAGACTCCATCCTGCCTCACCTTCCCACTTCAACACTGTTTATCCCAGTTAAGAAAAGGAGGGGAAAAACCTACCCCAAAACCCAAACAAAACCCCAAACCACTGGCCATACCTTGTTGATAGGAGGCTGAAAACTGGTAACCTGAAAAGGTATCCCATCACTGGGCAGTTCCAAGCCAAAAAATCAACCTAAAGCCAGACTGAGGAGGGGACAGCTGTTCCAGACAGCCTCACCCCAGCCCCAGCAACCACTTACCTGGGGCAAGTCACCATTGGCATCCTGTGACCTGTTCACATTATTGCTCTTAGCAGGGAGCGGGCTTCTGGGGTTCAGTTCTCTTGGATTCTGTCCATTTTTTAGCAAGTCTTGCTTTTGTTTTTCCTTCTCAGAAGCAGCTCTGTCTGCCACTAAGTGCCTCAGGACCTGATCCTTCAAGTGCTCTGTTTTGCTTCTGCTGCTTCTGGAGTTCTCTGGCAGATCCCTTCTCAGGAGCTGCACCCTGTTACCTGCCAACTTCCACTTCTGGAATGATCTCCGCAGTCTTTTCTTCCTCTGGACAGGGATGTCCCAGTCTGACCACTTGTGACTCCAAGTCTTCACGTCACCTTCCATATGGAAGTTTAACAAGTGCTCTGTGCTTTTTGATTTCTTTAGAAACACCAAAACAGAATCTGAAAAGCCAGTCTTGTTGGCCTGACACGTGCCAGGCATGGTGCAGTTCACCTGGATGCACATATTTTCCAAGAACCAAAAGGCATCACAGGTGGGGTGCTGGCAGCAAGTGGTCTGACAGGAGCTCAGAGTATGGAACCCTTCCAGAAGCTGCAAATGGTGACCTGCCCACCATCTCAAACGGCCGCCGAGCAGGATCCTCCCCAGCTCGCATTTAGATCCATTCCAGTTTGCATCTGGGAAAGAGGAGGGAAGACAAACAGGCAATTCTCTTCAAAGCAGTGAATAATAGATCTCATCACTATTGTTAAGATGAATTTGGGGCAGAGGAATAAAGCAGGAGAGAGACACAGGAAAGTAATTGCCACTTCTCAGAATCTCTACCTAGCCTCACTATCCAGTACTCACACAAGATTTTAAGGAGCAATCTGCTCCTCCTACCTAAGCCACCACCACCCTTTCCAACAGGGATGGAGAAGCAGAAGTGAAGACAGAAATGGTCCTGTTGCAGAGGAGCCCATAATGCCCACACCGAGCAGCTGGACCCAGAAATCTCAAGCACAGTTCTTTAACCAGTTATGGCCTTGCCTCTCTGCCCAGAGTAGTCTGCTTAGAAGGAAAACACTGCAAACAGTGGCACTGGCCTGGTGAACAGTACAGAGGCATTTTTAACTCTTCCACGCTGATATTTGACATCAGTTGCTTATTCTGACTGAATCTGCTCCACTTGGGAAGTTGTTAACAGTTTCTAGAAAAGAGTTCTGCAAGGCAAAGCCTTGCCACCCACCCTGCCATAGTGTTTTTCATTAAAAACCCTCAAACATTTGACATAATTTCAGTTAAGAGTCAAGTTACTTAAGGTCTCAGCTCTGCAGTAAAGCAGCAACTGCTTTGCATATAGATTCTTTTTTTCTTAGCATGAAAATTTTGAGTGCTTGTAGGGATCAATGGATTAAAGGCTTCTAAAATTCAGAGCTCTGCAGATTAAGGACTCCCTAAAAATAGCCTAATGACCTATGGGACTGTTACACTGTGCTGTGTTCAGCATCCAAGCAATAATAGGTCATTGGAAGATTACTTTACAAACAGTGTTGCTGGACTGGGAGGTTGTGCAACTGGAGAATATGCTCCAGATCTGGCTCCCTCCCTGTCAAGAATGAAGTTCTTGAATGCAACACAAACTGGAAACATTTTTCTCCATTAAAATAATGTCTGAATTTAAATTACAATATCCAGACTGAGAATGAACTCGAGTTTAGTGACCAAGTCATGGGGGACAGAGCTCCCTGTGGGTGTCTGAACCCACCTCTGTGCAGAAGGGGGAGAAGCTTCTCACTCGAGCAATGAAACGTGTAAAAGAAACTCTGCAAATGCTCAACAGCAAGAAAAATTGACATCAGCACCTTTAAAAATCTCAGCATCCTCATCACACCTCATCAATACACAGCACTTCCTTGGACAGAGAGCAGACAGGGAATCTGTGTGCCCAGGGCAACAAGCAACCTCATCACACCTGAAATGCCTGCACTGCCAGTCCTTGGCACCACTGTCACAGTCACAGGCAGGGACAAGCTCCTGGCACCAACCTGATGGGGCTGGAGTTAGAACAGAATGTGTGTACACACCAAACCCATGTGTATGCACACACCCTCTCTCCAGACTCGGAGAAACAATAACAAATCAAAGAATTACACCATTCCTGAGAATTTCAACAGGATCTCATCCACTCAGATTTACATTTTGCCTGTAAAATTCCCTTTCTGTTAAAGGTGAATCACTGTTGCTGTGCATGAGGGAAATGTGCTGCTTCCCACATTACTAAAATCCTTCCTCCTCCTCCTCCACCACTGCTCATCCATCTCTCTTCATGTGTCAGGCCTGGCTCACACATACCACTCAAATTAAGGCTTGATATGGAAGCAGTGAAATTCAGCAGCAGTTTCTAGTACCAGGCTTAGAACTGGGGCACACACAGAATGGGGCACATTAAAAAATGTTCCCAGGGAAGATATCCCTTGTGACAAATCACTACATAACACAGGTATTATATTTATTCATCTCAAGTGTAAAGCCTGGATCCCCAGAAACATGTCCTCAGCATGTCAGAGCCATGACTTAGCCTGGATGACACAACACTACCATGCTGAGAGCATTCTGCTTCTCTTTTAACACCTGCTAAAACAAGACTTGAATAATATTTTGGCTACATTTCATTTCCAGAACTCTGTTAATGGCCATTTGGGACATATTTATTTGAAAATAGGCAGTATGTTCTTCTGAATTGCTGTACATGGACAGCGGAAAACTCAGATAACTCTCAGGAGTGACAGAACTGAACAGGCAACTCCCAGCACGCCAGATGTGAATTTTCACATGCTGATTTTCACTTTGCATTTTCAAGCTCCATGGCCTTTGGGGGGCACCAAACATTCAGACAACTCTACGTGCCCTGGGAGAAAACAGAATCTACACTTGCATAGAAAGCAAGAAAGCAGGAACATTCCTGAGGATGAGGTCCCTCCTAAGCTCAGCACCACACAAGTCACAAGACACCTGCACAGTGGGTGTGCTTAGTCACTTTTCCATACTGTTTTTGTCACATCAGAGGAGGAAACTGCTCTTCCCAGGAAGTCAGGAGTTCCTGTCCCAGGGATGCAGCTCACAGCTTTGCTGAGCAGCAGGGGAATGGAACACACAGGAACAGCTTCTATTAATAACCTCAGGTTTACGGACTTGCCCAGGCAGTTAATCCTGCCTGATAGCAGATTAATGATTAAAGACTTGACTCTAGGGACTTTTTTAAACCTGCCACACAGTCAGTCAGTCAGTTATGTCAACACAGTCCCCCTTGCGTAACTCCACATGACCACGCTCATTTCTAGGCAGCCATAACTCCTCCTCAGCCTCACAAACTCCGCTGCCTGAGTGACACAAACAAGCCCAAAATAACAAAAACCTCTGCCATGGAAAAAATGTCCACATCAGGGTAACTATGCCCATATAATTAGATTTATTTCTGCACACGTAAAAAGCCTGAATTTAATGGACTCTTCACTCATTTAACTGTTGGACTTGATGATCTCAGACCTGCACTGTTCCAACTTGAACAATTCTATGGTCCTGGCTTTAACTCTTCCAAGCAGAGCAGCCCTTAAACAAACAAACACTGTCTAGAACACCCTCTAGATGTCTCATAGGAGGTCTAACTCTAAACCTCCAAGAAATTGCTAAAGCCAGGAAATGCAGGCAGGAAGCTCAGTTGGCAAGGGAGCACTCATCATTCAAACACAGAACCCTTTGCTAGGACCAGGAATACAAACATGTTTTTCCAGTGTCTAAATTAGCTGATTAAGATCACACAGCTCATTAGCTTAATCAAATCTGCCACTGGGAACTGTCCAGGAAGGTCCAGTAACACAAAAGGGAGGCTGCAGCTGCCTGGAGAGCATGTCCACATAGCTGGGAAACAAAGCAAACCAACCCCCTTCCCAAACCAAACATCACACAATCCATTAGAGGAAAACTTCCATCCAAGCCACTAACTTGGTTATTTACTTGAGCAGGAGGTTGGTTGCTCAAGTTTGAACAGGAAATAAAAAAAACAAACATAATCATTGCCTGTAGGTAAATAAAGACTTCTGACACACTGCTCTTGGGAAGAGCATTAAACATCTTAGGGCTAAAAAACATTCCTGCCTTTCCAGGTTGCTTTCCTTAAATTAAATTATTTTCCAGATTAACACTTGTCCCTTTTGTCAAAAATTAAGGTCAGAAAAAGCTCTCTCTGAGACACAAGCTACACTTCTGAGAGCTCATTTAGTAACTGCTAAGGGTGGTGCTTTCTTTGGTTTGAAAAAAACAACTGCTTTGGTTTCTCAGTTAAAAAAAGAATTAAAAAGGAAACCAATAAAAAAACCAACCCTACAATGTCTACCAGTAAATCATTTCACTTTTCTCTCAGAGTATTTTCAACAAATAAGAGGTATAAAGACCATAAAAATCCATACACACAGTCCCAGAGAGAAGAGAAGAATCACCTGCAGAGGAGCACGAGGCACACAGGCAAGTGCACAGGTAGAACAGGTGCAGAACTCCCAGCTCCCTCACAGCTTTTCCCAGGCAGTATCGGGACAGGAACTGGGTGCTGATGCTGGGCTTGGCTTCCAACCTCTCCTCCATGGCCTTTGTGGGCAGCAGCAGGGTTCTGTATAGGGTATGAAACACAAAACAGCCCGTGGCAATTGAAATGTTCCTGCATAGATCCAGCGAGAGTGCAAAGTGAACAGAGCATTTGTGGAGGAACAGAAATGTCTTATCAGCTGTGATTAGTCCAGCTGTTGCTAAGGAACTATCAATGGCTGATACCAAAATGAAGCCTGCAGTGGCACAGTGCAGAGTCCTTTCCCTTGTGGTTTTCTCCTCCAGACCCCATTTTTCATCGGATATCACAGCAGCTGTCCACTGGTCTCCAAGCAGGCACTTGGGAAATTCCAGTTTCAAACGTGCCTGAGGATCAGACACCCAGCAGCAGCACGAGGGTAACACAGGCACTGACAGCCCCTGCACACCTGCCCGCTGATGGCACCACAGGCACTGCCAGCCAGAAACGGGGAAAGGAGAGCACGGCAGCGCTGGGAAACTGGGAGCTAACGCCCTGCTTTGCTTCTGGTTTCGCCCCACAGGGCAGGGATCACTTCTCTGCCTTTCTCGTGCCAAAGGCTTTCTAACAGCCCCACATGCTAATTGAATGCAAATTATCTCTAGGTGATGCGGTAGGAGAACATTAATTATTTCACAGGTAATAAATAGCATTTTAAGGGAGCAATGAAAGCATCATTAGGCACTAAACGGCATTAAACAGGCCAGGTCTGAAGAATCCAAAGGGAATGCTGGTACAGGGAATGCTGTCAACAGCCACAACCACCAGCGCTCCTCAAGCACTCAGAGCTTGTTACACCTCGAGGAATTAATTACACTCAACCGTCCGCGGCGGAGCAGGAGCGGACACGGGAGGAAAACTTCAGGGGGGACGATGTAAACACGCGCCCGCTCAGCCAACAGGTCCTTGAGGAAACTTTGCACCGCCCCAGACCCCCGGTGCCCGCACGGAGCCCCCGGGGCCGGGCCCGGGCCCCGCGGGAGGCGGCAGCGCCCCGTGCCGCCGGCGCGTACGTACCAAGGGAGCATGGCGAGGCTCGGCGGCTCCTCAGCGGCTCCTCGGCGAGCTCAGGCGGGCACCGGGCGCCGGGCACGGCCGGGGCTGCAGCGCGGCGGGCCCGGGGGCACCGCGGCCTCCTGCCCCGCGGCCATGGCGGCGCACGCTCACCCGGAAGCTGAACCTCCCGGCACCAGGGCTGGGTCCGGCCGCGCGGGCAGTGCCAGGGCTGCGGAGCCGCGGGGCCCCGCCGCTCGCTCCCCCCGCCGGTCCCGGTCGCACCGGGCGGGGCGGGCGCGGAGGCCGCGCAGCCACAGGTGATTTGCCCACAGTCCCGCGCGGAGGCGGCGGCTTCGGGCACCGCCCAACAAGGCGGCACGCGGTTGGCCGGCGGCGCGGACGCGGCGCGCGGATTGGCTGGAGGGGCGGGCGGGGCGGGCGGCGCGCGCCCGCAGGCGGGGCGCCGTCAGGGGAGGGCCGGGGCCGTGAGGGAAGCGGCTGAGGGAAGGGGCCGGGGCCGTGAGGGAAGCGGCCGAGGGAAGGGGTCGGGGCCGTGAGGGAAGCGGCTGAGGGAAGGGGCCGGGGCCGTGAGGGAAGCGGCTGAGGGAAGGGGCCGGAGCCGTGAGGGAAGCGGCTGAGGGAAGGGGCCGGAGCCGTGAGGGAAGCGGCCGGAGCCGTGAGGGAAGCGGCTGAGGGAAGGGGTCGTAGCCGTGAGGGAAGCGGCTGAGGGAAGGGGCCGGGGCCGTGAGGGAAGGGGCCGAGGGAAGGTTGCCCCGTGTTCCCCTCTAGTCCTTCAGCCGCGCTTCCCGGCCATGGCCTCGGACTCCGGGGACGGGCACGCCACGCTGAAGCGGTGCCTCGGCGTGCTCAGAGACGCGAGGAACGACAGCGAGCAGTTCGCAGCGCTGCTCCTGGTAAGGAACGGCGGGATCGCCTCAAGAGAGGGCAAAGGGGAGGCCAAACACCCTGCTGGACACGGGAGTGGCCCGGGGACGCGGGGATGTGGGGATTGGGAGCTCAGAACAAGCTGCTTCAGAGCTTTGGGTTTCCCTTCAGCAAAGCAAGGGAACCTGGCCTTGACCTGGGTGTGCGGAGGGTCAGTCAGTGCTGCCACACTCTTGGAACACCGTGGTAAACCTCTGGATTATCACTGGACCAAGTGCCAGCTCAGTGCGTACTTCCCTGCACTAAATAAAGTTGTTTTGGTTTCTGATTTGCAGCAGTTCCATCCTGTGCCCGTACCAAATCCTTCTGCTATGCTCACGCTCGCTCCTGTTTTGCCTCGTAGGTGACCAAAGCAGTCAGAGCCGGAGAGGTGGATGCCAAGACCCGCCGCCAGATCTTCCAGGCGATCGGATTCACATTCCCGACCCGCCTGCTGATCTCCCAGCAGCCCCCAGCCGGCTGCCCCCCGCACACCTTCCGTGCCCTCGGCCTCACCCTGCTGGCCTGTTTCTGCACCGACCCAGAGCTAGCTGGGCACTCCCAGATCCTGAACAAAATCCCGACCTTCAACGACGTCCTGCTGTCCCCCTGCGACCCGGACAGCACATCCATGGTCGATGACGTGTACCAGTGCCTCAGCGCTGTCCTGGCCACGGCCAGGGGCCCCAGGGAGTTGGTGGCCAAAGGGACAGTGTCTGCCCTGTGCCAGGCCTACCTGAATGGTGGTCACGGCTCTGAGCGTGCCCTCGCCCTGCTTGTGGGGCTGTTGGCCATAGCAGAGGCCAAGTGTTGGCAGAGGGATGCTCCACAGCTCCTGGCTGTGCTCAGCAAGCTCTCCAGTGACTTCCTCAAGGCTGAAGACATGACCAAATTTGAGCTGTGTGAGGTTCTGCCTCACTTCATCCCCCTGTCACCTCCTCTGACAGAGAACTCTCAGGGCTCCGAGTGCCTCTGCAGACTTTACAAAGGGCTGGCTGACGTTTTGGGCAGCAAGCTCAGCCAGTCGCAGCGGGACCCCGCTCTGAAGCTCGCGGCCAGCCTCGTGCAGGCCTGTGGGGCTGAGTGGATCCCAGCAGGGAGTGCTGGCAGCAAGTTCCTGGCCCTGCTGGTGAACTTGGCTTGTGTGGAGGTCCGCCTGACCCTGGAGGAGCCAGATCCCGTGGAGGTGGAGGGGAAGAAGGAAGTGGTGACAGCCTGCTATGTCCTTATGGAGATGGGGATCCAGGAGTGCCTGAGGGAAGAGAACCCTCTGCTAGAAAATGTGCAGAAAATGCAGCTCATGAGGATTATGGAGGAGGCATTTGGAGCTGTAATATTCTACTTGAGACAGGTAATGCAGGGCTTTTAACGAAGAGCAGGTTGTGGGGGTGGCTCTGTGTGGAGCAGACTCTCCCTCTTGACCCACTGTGATTTCCAGACCTGTGGTAGTTGATGTATAGTGACAATAACGTGTCACTTTGCTATCTTCGTGCAGGTTAAACAGGAGGAGCTGCAAGATCCTTTCATCTTTGCCTCTGTTCGAGTCCTGGGAGCCTGGATGGCAGAAGAGACATCCTCCCTCAAGCAGGAAATCTGTGAGCTCTTGCCTTTCCTTGTTGATTATGCCAGGAAGCTTTTCAAGGAGGGCAGCCCAGCTGTGAGTCTTCCCCAGGCAGAGCTGGTCAGCACAGAGGGCTCTGCCTTACCCCAGGATGCTCTGAGGTGAGCATTTTAAGCACACATTTGTTGCATTTTAGTGCAAACCTGCTCAAATATTTTTCTATTTTCATTCTCCCTGCAATGCCACTTCCATGGAGCTTTCTCCCCTGCAATGGACGTAAATGCAGGGATTAGACCCATTCTACCTCATGCTCCCAGTTTCTTTCCCCTTCCAGATTTCTGCTACCTGGCTTTTGCCATTTGACAGCAGAGGACAGGCCCCGGGACATCCTCATCGCCGAAGGGGCACCAGCACTGCTCTGTGAGTACTTCCTGCAGCAGTGGGAGGTTCTGACCTCTGAGTCCACAGCCCCAGCGCCCCTGACGAGCACTGAAATGAGTCTCCAGACCATGTGTGGGGTTTTCCTTAACCTGGTTGTGACTGCTCCGGACCTGGTCAGGTAACAGAGCTGTGGGAGCTGGCTCTGGGGTTGGCAGTGGGAAGAAAGGGTGCCTTGTGCATCAAGCTTGAGGATCTGTTAACATGCTATGCTGAAAAGGGATGCTCCTTTTTCAGCCCCAATTTCATTATATTTTTGGTGCTGTGCTCAGGTGCTTCTGGCTCTGCTCAGGAGACGTGTCAAAAAGGGTTTATTTTCTCTCTAGGCATGACAAAACCTTTTCCTCCTTGATGGATGTGTTGCTGAAGTCTCTTCCACTTCTGCTGCCCCAGAAGCATCACCTGGTTCTGGCAGCAAACGTTGCCACTTTGGGCCTGATGATGGCCAGGATCCTCGCGGGGTCAGCAGGTAAAGGAAGTTCCCATTGGCAAAGCCCACGTTGTACTGCGTGAGCAGTGACCAGGAGCTGGGAAGTTGGGCTGGAGAACGCAAATAGAAGGGAAACTGGTCCAGTTTGTCATTGGAAAAGTGATAAACCAACAATGTTCAGGAGCAAGGAATACGTGAAGCATTCAGCAGGCTGATGTGCTGGGATGAAGAGATTTCTAGGGCAGGAAGATACTCTGCTCCACACAGCCCCACCACAGGGCCTTTCTCTGGGTGAGCAAACTCTGCATTGTAACATTCATTTCCTTTTTCTTCCAGCCCTTCAGGGAACACAGTCTGCCAAGGAGTTTTTTGGAGCTGCCATTCGCTTCCTCTCGCAGGCCCACACGGCCCAGGCAGACCCCGGCAGCGATGGCCTGGCCGTGGCCGTGTCACCCGCCTACGTGAGCGCCTGGGATGACATCCGTGAGCTCTGGTTCCTGGGAATGCAGGCCTTGGCCGGCTGCGTCCCGCGTTTCCCCTGGCTGCCGCACGCCGCTCTCCAGGCGCGCTGGCTGCAGGGACTCGCGCGGCTGCTGTCCCGCGTCGCTCCAGCCTCTGTGGAGTTTGAGCTCGTCGCCGCTTTCCAGGCCGTGCTGGTGGAGCTGGCCAGAGCCAGCGAGCAGTGCAGGGATGTGATCCTGTCCCACCACGGCACGGAGTGGGCTAATCTCTATGGAATGGCAGCTCTGGAACAGTGTCTGGCCGAACAGGGAGGAGCCAGCAGCACTCCGGGTGGGAAATGAAGCCAGACACCTGCACAAGGTCTGGTCAGCACTTCTGCCCTGCTCTTTGCTGCCAGAGGGGCACAAAAAAACCATTTAAATGACCAAACTTTACAGAACTGGAGTGATGCAGCAGCGCCCAGCATGATCAGCATTGTCCACATCAGTGTGCAGAAGTGCTGCTGCCTCAGAACATTTCACCATGCCCTTGCTCGACCTGTTGTGAGGATTTCTCTGTAAAAACAGCCTGTTTTGTTATTAAAGACATTTTGTCAGTTTGTTTTTCAAACTTCTCAGTGCTGGGATTTCTTTCTGCCCAGGGCCCTGACAGGATGCTTGCTTCTCCCGTTAATATGGTCACGGTTTTGTCACAGGTTTTGTCACAGGAAAACCCTGCAGGTTTTCACCTTATTTTCTGAGTCCTGCACATATTAGTAACTATACATAGAACCCTGAAAAAAGGAATGGGAAAAGCTTTATTATTTACTGATAGCACTGGGGATAACTCCTTGTGACTTGAAGATGCTGTGCTGCTGGATGATCTCCCAGTTCATATCCTCCACTGGTACCATCATCCCAAGTTCACACCTAGAAAACCTTCCCAGCACCACTTGCTTTGCCTCTTTTGCCCCACAAAACACCTGCACAAAGTACATCCATGGGATTTTCTATTTGCTCCTGCTCACTGCCAGGATGGGATGTACAGGGAGAGATTTCCACTCTTGCAAGGTGAAGGATTCAGTCTGCCTCTACTCCGTTTAGGGTGTGAAAGCCAAAATGAGTAAATTCCCCCTTGTTGATTCGCTGCAGACCGAAGAACATCTTGCTTTACAGAAGAGAAAGGCCACATGGAGTAAACCTATTGCAGCACGGGCCTTGCAGTTCCCGGGTACCGCGTTATCCCGAGGGTGTTTCCCAGAAGGAGCAGCTGCACAGGGTGCCTGCTGAGGCTCAGCCGAGCGGCACTCCCTGCTCCCGCTTTTCCACCAGGTGTCAGCCGAGGAGTTCTCTGGGAGCTGCTGCCTCGCCGGGACCGGCTCTGCTGCCAGCCCGAGGCGTTGATCAGAACTCGTTGGAGGGAGCTGTGGAATCGTCTGATCAAGGGGAAAATCAAGCACGAAGCTGCCTCAAAAGGAGGGCTGGCTCTGCGTGCATTCCTGCTTTACACTGTGTTTTTGGCTCACTGCTTTATTAGAGCGAGTGCCTTACACAACTGGAGAGGAGGCTGCTGCTCAGGGAAAGTATCTTCAGATCTTTTCAGCTCAGCCCTGAGCAGCCAGTGCAAGTTGGAACAAAGGCAGGTGCTGCCAGCAGAGCAGTGCGAGCCAAACCAGCAAATGAGCCTCCTGGCCTTGGAAAAGAGCAGAACTTTGCGGAGCTGGGCTGGGAGAGGCTCCTCAGCCTGCCAGGATCACATCCCTGCACCGCAGGGACACACCAGCAGGAAAAGCTAGGAATACAATGCAGTGTCAGGAAAAAACACCCAAACCCTCAAAGCCTTTACCTTTCTTTCCCGGTCCTGTACACACTCTTGCCTCTGGTCAGGGGTGTGGGCTTCCTATTAATGACAGCCACTAATTAGTGCTAATGAGAGATATGACCTGTATCACCAGGAGGATGTTCTGCTATCCCCAGTGCAGTGCTGGGCGTGCTGTGGGCAGCTGATCTGGTTTGGCCATGGTTCATTCCCGTGGGCAGTTGTTGGAGCTCCAACACCGACCAGAGATCCAGCCTGGGCCCCCAGTTCCAACACTAGCACAGTCCTAACCCAGAGGCCTTTGGTTGCTGGTCTTGAATTCCCTGAGAGGCTACCTGGGAGCAAACCAAGAACCTAGGAAGTGCTCCAGTTTTATCCTTCCCCATCTTAGGGAGTGGGATTTGGCCACCAGCAGGTGCCTGGAAAGGAGCATCTGCACCTCATTCTCACACTTTCCAGTGTAAAGTCCCCTCAGGTGTGAGCAGGACCATCTATGCCCTGCCAGAGCTGGACCCTCCCAGAGACCCTGATGTCTTGTCATGTACATGTTTCCTTGCAGGAAACAAAACACGCTCCTCATGAGCCTGTCACAGCTCCTGAGCTGGTGGTGGAAGGGGTGAGACACCCATGTTTCTCTGGGACATTACCAGGCTGAATGCCAGTGGAGATGGCAGAGCTCCTTGAGCAGTATCATCACTCTCTTGTCCCAGAGCACTTTCCAAACATTCCTGGACAGAGCACCCCCAAAAAGACTGTTTTTCCTCCCCACGACTGAGTGCTAACAACAATGAGCACTGCACGTTCAGGAGGGGAGGGCACTGGAGCTGTTGGAAGCCTCCTGCCACGTGGGCATCTCCGTGCATGCCAGTCCACAGGCCCCAGCACGCCCAGCTGGCTCAGCCCACACGAGGGAGATGGTGCCCTGGCAGCCTGGCCAAGGCTTCAAAGGCTGCAGGGTGTCCTCAGCCACCCTGAGCTTTGCAAGCCCAACCACAGGTTCTGCCCCTGGCAGTTGGCATCCATGGGCACTGATGGTCTGGTGCCAGAGAGGTGGATGTGGCATCATCTAACATCCCCTCTCTGCCAGTGTTTGAGATGCCAGCACAGAGTGGGATTGCAGCCAGCAACACCCAAAGCAAACTGTGCTTTATCTCCCAGTGCACTTCCAACACCAGGACAAGCTCTCCAGGAGCAAGATGATTGTCCACTATGCTCCAACAAAATGGACAAGGCCCCACAGGAGCAGATCCACATTCTATTTCCCTTTGACAGCTTAAATGTCAAAATGCCATTGCGAACCTGACCATGGTATACATTGTCTTAAAGCATTTATTCATCTCACCCCAAAAGCACTGGCAATAAAATTAAATATTTCATAAGGTTGTTATTTGGCAGCTGTGCTGCCAGAACCCAGTGCAGCCCCCTCCCTCCTGCCATGAGATGTAGCAGGGATGGTGAGAGTGGAGGCCTGAGGAACAAGGGGGCTGCCACACTCCCTGCCCACCCCTCAGCAGGGTCCCTGATCGCCCCAAAGCCCTGCCTGGCTCTCCAGACCCATAGCAAGGAGATTCCTTCTGAGAAGGGGATGTGGGAATTAATAGGGGCAGCCTGTATTTCCCTGAGGTGTTGATGGGAGCTGAGCTTCTGGAGAAGAACTGGTTCATCTTTGGCTAGGGAAGAGCTCTGCTCACATACTTTATTCTCAGTGCTCTCATCACCCTGCTCCACCAGTATGTTTGTTGCTGACCCCCAGGAGCAGAAGTTGCTGCCTCAAGCCCCTTACACACTCGTGGCAATGCTGGGGATCTCCTGGGAAGGAGCTCTGGGACCTTTGTTACAAAACCAGTTTTTCAGAGATTTCTGGCTTGGGTCCATGTGCAAGAAGTGGTCCCTGGGGTGGAGACCTTGCCCAGACTCACAGTGAATGCTCCCTGTAGCTGGGGACTGAGGGGGCAGCTCTGGCGCTGAGGTCCTCAGCAGGACCTCGCCACTGTTAGGAAACACAAAGGATGTTTGGCAGAGCAAAACACAAGTACAACTGGACTTGTGGTCCTTAAACAGGGATGCTAAAAAACAGGTAGCAGGGAGCTGTGCTTGAGCCTCCTGTGCTCAGGTGACCCCAGCAATGGTCCTGGCCAGGCTGAACCAGTAACAAAACCAGGCAGCTGCTGGGAGAGTGTGTTGGCAACCCCCCGTGTGACAGTCCTGGGCCCTGTCCGGGACCTCAGGACAGCAAAAAGTGAATCATTGTTCATCATCAGCGCTGATGACTTAACGAGTGCCTCCTGTCCATGAGAGGCCCAGGGGTTTGGTTTGCCCTCATCATCAGACAGCAGCTGGACAGAGGGTCTGGGACAGTGAAGGACTCAGGTGGGTCTTGGACATCTCACAAGGACAATTCTGCTTCTTGTAGGGCTCTGAGGGTGCTGCTGAGCAGGACCCCAGGGCTGGGGAGGTGCTGATTGTGCTCTCAGAGAAGGTGAGAGAAGGTGCCAGGGCAGCGTAGCTCCTGGGGGTTTCCTAAAGCCCAGAGTCTGTTGCAAGGTCTGTTTTCTCCTTCCTGAGCACCGCTGTGCTGTGCTGGGGAGGGTGAGAGCATCCCACAGCCCCACTGCCCCAGCCTGATGTGTTCCCACGACCCCAGTTCGCCCAGCATGTTCTGTGAGGGGCAGCGGGACAGCCCTGCCTTTTGTTTTTCCTTCCCTTTGTCTGTCAGCATTGCAGGTTTCCTCTGCTCTGTCTCATTTTTGGGTGGAAACACAGCTTCCCTCCAAGCTGCTGCAAGGGACCATCCTCCTGCTCGCCTGCTGTCCTGTGCAGGCTGACTCACAGCCCTTCCTGCCTGGATTTTGCAGTTTCACCTCTTTCAGATGAATAAAGACTCTACATTATACGCACTAGACGAGCGAGGGACATTAAGAATGAACTGGAACATAACTGCAAAATACAGCATGTCCAATCCAATTTTTCCTAGCAAATGAAATGGATCTGGTGGAAAATAAATACAGAACTTCCAGGAGCAGCGTCCTTGAAGAGCATTTGAGGGGGATGAAGAGATTTGAATGGCTCAACCCTCTATACCTCTTCATATCCCTCCTCCCACCCTTAAATGCCATCTTTAACAGAAATGAATTAGAATAAACGATCAGCCCATGCCTCCTAAAGACAGGTGGCAGGGTAATATTAAAAGAAATGAATAAAAATTCATTTAATGAGCATTGTTAATTAAACCTGGAAATCAAAGAGGTCTGAGTTGTGGGAATTCAGAGGAAAAATGAAAATGAAGGGAGCTGTAGCTCCGGGCGGGAAGAGTGGAATTAAATTAACTGCAGTGTGGGGCTGTGTTTGTTGATGTCGATCACACAGCGCGGCGTGTTACGGCTGGGGGTGAAGGGTTTGTGCTCTGCTCCGCGTAAAACACGCGCTGCCAATGGAACGTCCCGCCCAGCGATGGGCGGCCGGCACCCTGCGGGTGGCACGGTGAGACCGCGGGGACCCGCGGTGACACGCCACCCCACAGCCCGGCCACGGCGCCCGTGGGCCGCGGGGAGCTGTGACCGTGCTGTCCGCGAGTGTGTGCTGGGGTGGGAGCGGCCGAGCGTGTGCCCGTGGGGATGGGCACGGCCCCTCCGCCGTGGGACCTGCGTGGCCGTGATATCGGGGGGACGGGGGGCGTCATTGGGGTCACTCAGTGCCGCTGGCGGGGCCTTCCCGTCTGCCCGGCTCGCCCCGCCGGTGTCCGGTGCCCGGTGCCGCGCTCAGGGACCCGGTGGTGCGGGCCCGCCTCGTCCTGCCCGGAGGGAGGGCTCAAACAGAGAGTGAGGGAGGGATGGGGAGGCGGAGGGAGGGACAGAGAGGCGGAGGGAGGGATGGAGGAGGGCGGAGAGGCGGGCATGCTGCCCGTCGGTGCTCCCCGTTTTCCCCTGGCTCTGTCGCACCCGCTGCCCGTCCTCCCGTCCATCTCTTCGGGCAGCGAGCCAGTCCCGGAGCGCCCCCAGACACTTCTCGCTGTCCCCAGTCCAGGATGCAGCTCCCCGCTCCCCGTCGGGGAGGAGGGTGAAGCGCCCCGGGAGAAGCCCCGAGCTCTCCCGGCAGGACCGGCCCCGGGCCCCGCTCCTGCCGCGCTCGCGGGAGGTCGCAGCTCTCCCGGCGGGGCCCCGCACCCGGCTCGGGCTAATAAAGTCAAACCGTAGAGCATCCCCGCGGCCCCGCAGCCCGCCCGCACTCTTGGGCTCTCCCGACCCTCGGGGCTCGCTCCCCGGTGCGTTCCGGGGCGCTCCGCGGCGGGACCCTCAGGCGGCGCGGCGCGGCCCGGGGCAGGGGACCCGCGGTGGCACCGGGGGGAGGGTGTGCTGTACGGTGCGACAGGGGAGCGGAGGTAGCACCAGCCACGCTCCCAGGGGGCGGCGGGTGCCCCTCGCCCCCCGCCCCGGCCGCCTCCCGCCGCCGTCCCGCCGCGCCCGCTGTCGGGAGCCGTCGGGGCCCCGCGGGAGCGGGCGGCGCGTCCCCGTCCCCGCGCTCTGACGCGCGCTCCCGGGGCGGCGGGCGCGCCCCCGCCGCTATAACTGGCGTGCATGGAGTCGGGGCCGGCGCAGAGGAGCGGGCGGGCGATGGGAGACGCCGCTCCGGCGGGATAGAGGGGCGGAGACGGGGGCACCCCCGGGGCCCGGCCCGCCCGGGGCTTGCCGCGGGCCCGCACCGATGCTTGTGCACAGCTACCCGGGCATGGTGAGTGCGGGACGAGCACGGGTGGGACGGGACGAGACGGGACGGGACGGGGGGTCGGGGGCTGGGGCCGGGGGTCCATGCCCGCCTCACCGCCGCTCTTTTCGCCGCCGCAGGACCGCGCTGAGGGGCTGCCCGGGGCGCCGGCCGGGGCCCGCCTGCCGCAGCTGCCCTCGCTCAACCAGGCGCCCTACGGCTCGGCGCCGCCGCTCTGCCACACGCCCGCCGCCGACTTCCAGCCGCCCTACTTCCCCCCGCCGTACCCGCAGCCGCCGCTGCCCTACCCACAGGGCCAGGAGCCCGCTTACCCTCACCTGGCGGACCCGTACGCGGCGCTCAGCCCTCTGCACCAGCACCAGCAGCCGGCCTGGCCCCCGCAGCGCGGCCGGCAGGACGAGCCGGGGCTGCTCTCGCAGACCCACCGCGCCCTGGGGCTCGACCCTCGCCGCGAGTACCCCGCCGTGCCCCGCCTGCTCCACGGGCTGCCCGACGGCGGCCACGGCCTCGCCGACGGCCCGCTGGGCCTCCACGGCCTCGGCCACCACGGCCTCGAGGACATCCAGGTACGGGGAGACGGCGGGAGCACCGGGAGGGTGCCCGGGGTGGGTTGGTTGCACGGGGACGGGGCCAGACTCCTCCGCCTGTGCGACCGGGGACTCCGGGCCAGGACGAGTCGGACCCCACGGCGTCCGTACCCCCGGGCAAGCAGAAACATCGGGCCGGGGATTTCCATGCTGGGGCTCGTTCGGAGTTCCTTCTGGCCGGGGGCAGCGGGGGGATCGGGCCGCGGCCGCGCTGTCCCCGCGCCGCGAGCCGCCGGTGCCCGGAGCCGGCTGACGGCTCTTCCCTCGGTGCTTTCAGGCCGTGGACGACGGCGGGATGAACCTGCTCGATCAGTCCGTGATCAAGAAAGGTAAGAAGAGCGCGGCGGCTCAGCGGAAAGCGGCACCGGACCGGGCCCCGCTCCTGCCCTCGGGGCTCCCCAGCGTCGGGTCCCCCCGCGTCCGCCCTCCCGCGGGGCTGCCCGTCGGGAAGGGCTCGCTGCTGTCCCCGGCGAGACTAAAACGAAAGCGGCGGGTCCCGGCGGGCCAGCGCGCCCACCCGCCCCGGCCCGCTGCTCTCCCTCGGGCGGTACCGCGGCCGCCGCTCCTTCCCGGTACCGAAGGGCCCGGACGGGCGGACCCTGCTGCCGGGGAGCCCCGGGGCCCACCCCGCCGGCGGCCGCGTACGGTTTGCGTGGAAAGCCCGGGGATGCCCCGGCGGCAGCTCCCGGTGCTCCCGGTCCCTTCGGAGCCCCGCGCCCGGCGGCGGGGAAGGCAGCATGGGCCGCGAACCGCTCCACACCGCCCCGGACCGCGGCGGATCGGGCCCGTTCGGCGGGACTGGTACCGAGGGGAAGGACGCGTTTAACGGAGACGTGGCGCGGCTTTGGGGCCGGTGCTGCCCGTCCTTGCAGCCGGGAGCGTCCCGCAGCCCCATCTCGGCAAAACCCGGGTCTGCGGAGACCCGCCTCTGCCGCTCCAGAACCGGGGCTTCGCTGCGGGACCGGTGGGGAGGAGCAGCCTTCCCCTGCGGGGCTGGCGCGGGGAACGGGGCTGCGGGCAGAGCTCCCGCTCGACCCCCGGGGTCTCCCGCGTCCGGTTCTGCCCCGCACGCTGACCAGTCCCCCACATCCCAAGGAACCGGTGGGTAGAACAGCTCAACTCCCTAAAATATTTCTGTACTAAATCTTCCGCCGGGGCTTTGCGAGAGTGAGGAGAGGGGCCCGGAACGTCCAGCGCGGTGCTCGGGGCAATCCCTACTATGGAATATTCCAGCACTGCTCTTGGCTTCTCCCCGTGATTTTTTATAGAAATACGTGGATGGGAAGCTCGCGTTTAACCACCGACCCCCGGTGCGAAGGGAACCTCAGCCACCGGCACGGCTCGGTAACGTGGGCCGGTGGGTGCTACGGCCCCGCAGTCCCGGTGCCGGTCCGGGCCGCGGCCGATCCCCGGTAACTGCACGAAAAGCCTCCCGATCGTGCGGTTCTTCCCCAGCTGCCATCGGTCGTTTCAGGGGGGAGCGGCGCTCCTGGTGCGCCGCAGCCCCTTTCCCTAGAAAAGGCTGTTCTAGGAACACGCGGCTGCCAGCGGGACATTAATGACCCGCATTAATTGAGCTTTAATCAGAACGCTGGAGAGGCGTTTCATTAAATATTCGGGAGTGAGGAATGGTTGCAAGAAGCTGAGGGGTGCGTAAACCGGCACCGACCTTATCTCCGCGGCTTGGGCCGGGCAGGAGCACCCCGGAACGCTCGGGAAACACTCCGCAGTGGGAATGTTTGCCTGGAAGTTCCGTTGGAGTTATAGTGGTTCGTTGGGGTTTTTCCCCTCCTTTTTCCAAAAGCGCCATTAATAGAATTTTTTGTCTCCTATCGGGAGGATTTGTCGTTGTTTAGTGCCTGGATTTTTTTTGCCCTTTGAGAGTCTCTTGTCCTCTAGTCTTGGAAAGAAAAAAAAAAAAAAAAAAAAAAAAAAAGGAAAAATAAAATTAAAATATCGCTGGCTGAAGGCAGGAACGGTGCAAAAAGCTCGACCGCAACCCCTGTGCTCAAGGACACTTGTTCTTCCACACCCGTTCATGTTTGGGTATTTTTTAAATGTTAAAATATTAATATATCTTTACCGTCCCTCTTTTTGCCTTCTTTTTTTATTTTTTTTTAAATTTCTTCTATTATTTTTCCTGTGTTTGGAGAGCGAAGCTCCGAGTTTGATGGAGAAATCGATAAATCCAAAGCCCAGAGCGTGTTTCTGGGGGTAGCTGGGCAGGCACACTGGGAGCGGCGGGACGGAGCCACCGGGGCTTCCTGGAAGCGGCGGCAGCAGCGGGGGCTCTGTCCCGGCACCGCTCCGTCACCCACCCCGCTGTCGGGGATCGGGAGAACGGGGACCGGAGCTGATGGCCACGCTCCCCTTTCCCTGCCCCTGGAAGCTCCCAAACGGGCGAGTTCAGCTCCAAAGAAATCGGAGGAATTATGGAAGGTGCAGCCGGGAATCCCTCTGCCCTCCTCACGGCCCGGGGAATAAATTCCTTTACATTCAGCTTTATTTAATTTTTTTAGAATGTATAAAATGTGGTCGTTCTCACTCTGCTGGCTCTGTCAGCTTTGAGCTGTGTTCTGGAGCCCCAGCGGGGCCAGAGCCGAGCCCGGGCCCCCGCGGGTGAATGACACCCCAGGAAAAATAAAATCAAATTAAAACCATCTGAGGCAGCTGCCGGCGGGTCCCGGGCAGAAGGTGCCGGAGGGAGCGGCTGGGCAGCAGGGCTCGAGGACCCCCTCTCTGAAGGGAGCGAGGGTAAACCTAAAAAGCGCAGTTTTGTCCTAAATCGCACCGGGATCCCAAATACCGATTAATCCTGGAATTCCTGACGGAATGGCCGTCGGACAGAAACCTGATAGAAATCTTTGCGTGTGGAAACGCCTAATTAGTTGCCGAGATTCTGTTGTCCTGATTCAACAAAAATATTAATCACCTGCCCCAAATCCCCAAACCCCCCTTTTAACTCCCGTCCTTGGAGTCGCATTTAGTCCCCGGTGAGAAGGAGCCCGGAACGGGAGGGAAGAGCCCGCAGCCCCGCGCTGTCCCCGCAGCCCGTC
The DNA here is from genome assembly GCF_024509145.1 of Vidua macroura. NCBI lineage: Eukaryota > Metazoa > Chordata > Aves > Passeriformes > Viduidae > Vidua > Vidua macroura. Next base: position 873,154 of record NC_071595.1, on the reverse strand, counting down.
CCCTCCGGTATCCCGGGATTTCGGGGCCATCCCCGCGGCAGGGGGGTCACTGCCGATGTCCCCCGGCACGGACGGGCCCCGCCGCGGGCGCGGGGCTGCGCTGCCCGGCGCGGGGAAGGTTCTGCCCGGAGCCTCGGAGCGCTCTGTGGGAGCATCCCTGTCTGCGTGTCTGTTTTCCCTCCTTTTCCTTCTTAAATAAACTTCCAGCCGTTAATACAATTCCGGGGATTTTGTGGGCATCTCGGAGACGCGGGGCATTGCCACCCTCTCCCCTCCGAGTGTTTTCCCCAGCCCGCAGCGCTGCGGTCCCTTGGCTGCAGGTAACCCCGAATGAAACAAGTGGAGAGGAAAAGCGGGGATTCGCCCCGGGACCCCCATCCCGCGGCGGGGGGAGCCGGGTGCCGGCGGCGGGTGCAGCCCAGGGAGGCAGATCCCGGCTGGAAACAGGCGTTCAAATCCCCATTTCCACCGCTGCCCTCGGGACTGCTTCTGGTTCGTTGTCGCCGTGGTGATCCCTAGGGCTGGAGGCGCCGGGTGATGAAGGGTACCGAGAAATCCCCAGTGAGGGGGTCCAGTTTGGTTGTGGGGTGCGGTGTGTGAGCTGGGATTTCACTTGGAGCAGGGAGAGATGTGATGGTTCTGAAAAACGGAGGATGAGTTTTTCCCCCGTGCTGTCGTGACAAATGCGGTGATAGAATTTGTTTGGGAATTAAATGGATAAAATCTTGGATAGGGCAGCAGAGCATCTATGAATATCTTGTACCCCCATTTGTTCATTCTCCCTTTTTTTTCCCAGAAGTATTTCAGAAATTGTTTTCTTTGCCTTTCTTTTGTTGTTGTTTTGTTTGTGGTTGGGTTTATTATTATAATAATTATTATTAATTTTACTTTCCCTTCCAAGCATTTATATAAGACCAGGAAGATATTAGACTGGGAAACATTAAAATTAGCTCTGAAAAAGTTAGCTGGGGTTCTGGCAGCTCAGGAATTTTCTTCTCCACTCACCTGCTGCCCTGATGTTCAGTTGCCCAGATCAGCTACAGAGATCTTGCTGTGAGACCCCCCCAGACATAAAACTGGGGACTCAGCAAGTCCCGAGCTCCTGGTGCAGGGTGCGACCTTCTGGTTATGAAATCAAGCATTAGGTCGTTGTGCTCAGTAGCAAAAAATCCTGCAGCTTGGTTGTAAAATAAGGAGGGGTTTTATTGCTTTCACATCCTTTTGGGATCAGCAGAAAGCTTCTGGGAGAGCCTTTTTATTACAAAGAAAAATACAAATCTCTTTCCCTGGCACCTGGGGACACGCTGGGGTGCGGGAGCAGCCCTGGGTCCTGCTGGCCGTGGGCAGGAGTGAGCTGGGGCCCCGTGGCAGCGGGAGCAGCGGGAGCCACAGGGGCCGGCGCACCCGCTCGCGGGCACAACTTTTGGCTGTGGCATTTTACAACCTGGAGCAGAGACAGAGCAGGGTGTGACCAGCGTGGGCTCACATTGGCACCCAGGCGCTCCCTGGGCTCCGTGCTGGGGCAGTGGGACCTGGTGCTGCCGCTGTCCCTCGTTTTTGTGGACCTGGTGCTGCCGCTGTCCCTCGTTTTTTGTGGATCTGGTGCTGCCGCTGTCCCTCGTTTTTGTGGACCTGGTGCTGCCGCTGTCCCTCGTTTTTGTGGATCTGTCCCTCCTGTTTGTGGAGCTGGCTGCTCCCTCATGTTTGTGACTTGTTCCAGTTTCCACCCGAGGCTTTCGAGCCGCTCTGAGGGGCAGTGCTAGCGTTTCTGCTCAGGAATGTGGACCTGTTTGGCTGGATACTGGACAGACAGATGGAAAGCTGTGCCTCAGAGTCCACAGTCAGGAATACTGCAAGAAGTAGCTGTCACTACTAAGGAATGCGGCAGAGGAGGGAGATTAAGACCGAGATCCTTAGATCCACTCGCCACCGCAAGGGAGCTCCAGGTTTTGAAGCTTCTCAGCTTCTTCTCAAGCTGGTGGGACTGTGGCACTGGCATGACGGCAGCAGTGCCGTTTCTCCTTTGTTTTGGTGCAAGGAGGAATTGAACTGTAAGAAATGTAAGAAACCAGATGTGGCAGGGGGGGAAAAAAATCCTGAAAGAATGGTAGATTAGATAAACATCATTTCCTGTGACGAGCAAGGTAATAAATGAGGTCATCCTGTAAAACACCTGGGGCTGTGAAGACACAGCTTTTCTAGGACTGTCCAGGGCCGTGGGTGGAGGTGCTTGGCTTCCAGTCAGCTGCAGGGTGCCGGGCTCGCTGGGGAGCCCTCCCAGCTCTCTGCAGCTTCATCTGCAGCAGCAGCTTGCCTGAGTAGGAAAAGGGGCTCACCCGGGACAAGCCGGGTCTTGACTGGAAGTTTTGCTGCCTTAGTGCTGCTCACGAATGCTTTAAAGTTTCGACAAGCCCTCGCACACACCGGGAGATAGAGCAGCGTGCCTCAAAACAGTCACACCTCCCGAGCCCGGCGCTTCTCCCTCGCGCACACGGTGCGCGGCAGGAACACCTACTAATCAAACAGAGAAACTTAAAAGAAAGTTTTTACTCTGAACTGCATCCAGATCACCATTCCTCCATTAAAATTATATTTTTAATGTCCTATAATTGCACCAGGATAAGCCCAGGTGTGTGTTCATGTGAGATAACACACGCGGGTACTGGTGAAGGCGCTGGGCTTTGTCTCAACCTCCCCAGTGCCTCCCAGGCATGTGTTATCTCCAAGTTTCATGTACCTTGTCATGACTTACTGTTTAATTAGATGTTTTTAAATGAATTTTTTTCTTTGTTTGAAATAAAGAGCGACTGTTAAAGGGTAGGTTCAGGAAAGCCAGCTTGGGTTGTTTTTTGGCATGTGGCTTGAGCCAAAGCAGCAGCACCTCTGCTCTGGGAGGAGAACCTCAGGTGAGGCTTCCCCATGGACAGCACCGAGCGAGCAGCACAGATGTGTTGGGCTTGCTCTGGAGCACCTTTCCCTTCATTTTGGGGGCTATTAGGTATTTTTGCAGTTCGGTGGCCACTGTCACATCACTACCCTGGCTCCCACAGGGGCTACTTCATCCACAGGTGGACCGGCAGCAGGACAGCCTCGGCCAGGTGACACCTGTGATGTTTGTCACTGCAAAGGAAGCGGTGCCAATATCTTAATTTGTGTGACAGCACAGGTACCTGCCTCACTGGGGTCCATCAGGACACACAGCCACGGCAGCACAGACACAGGCAAGACCCAGAGGGACCCATCAATGTCACTCCAGCCCAGGGTCACACTAAACCTGCAGCAGAGCAGAGGCAAACACAGACTATTCCTCCCAGTTTATTAATATTCCAAGATATATGATCTCAGAAAAAAAAATGTTTGCAATCTCGCTTAATTATTTGAAGAGCCTAAATGATGTTCTCTGAAGTCCTAGACTAGCACTCTAACCACTAAACCATCCCACCCTTTCCTGTGAGATCCAAGGAATTACTCACTCTTTCTGTCCTTCCATTTGTTTGTTTATTTTAATTCTTAATGGAGGAACTAATTAGCAAATCTGGATGTGATGCTTGGACCTGCTGTGTGTTCAGCTCTCATCTCCCTGGCCTGCCCCCAACCCAGCTCTGCTGCGCCTGGGTATTGCCTTCCCTTTGGTGAGAAGTGTTGTGGTTTTGGGAGAAAGGGCAGAGAAGCACATGGGAGCGAGAGGGAATTGCTAGAAATTAATTAATTTCCATTAAACAACCCCAAAACACAGCATGGCAGAAGCTTGGGGCTTGGAGCAGGACAAGGGGAGCTGGGAGCAGGTTCACCTTCGTGGCTTAAAAATCCATCACAGTGTCTGCCGTGCGTGCTTGGGATTCCAGCCTGGCTGAGTGTCCCCACCCTCTATCTCAGGCATTTATCTGGCATCAGTCACCAGAGTGCTGAGGCGCCAGGGAGCGAGGGATCGGGTCAGGTCCTGTTCCCTCCGGACTGGTCAGACAGGTCCCAGGGAGCAAGTGGTGTCCCCAGGGCTCCCTGGGAGCCCCAGAGTGGCCACAAGCATGGGAGAAAGCAGAGCCACCATCCCAGGCCGGGAGAGGTGCGAGCAGAGGATCTGACCCAGGGTGCTTAGGGAGGTTTCCAGCACAAGACCCCAGTTAGCAAGAGATGGGGTGGCCATTGAAAAACCATCGTCAGAGGGTTTGTCTCACCAACACACTGGTGTCAGCAACGCAGGGCATCTGAGCAAGGAAAGGGAAAAGGCTTTTTTGCTGTGACAGTGGCTGAGCAGTGCCTGTCCCCAGAGCAATCCCTGGAGAAGCCGGCAGCTCCGGAGGAGCCGCTGAACCGAGACATTCACGTTGCTGCGGTCAGACCCAGACTGAAACCCCGCCAGCTCGGCGGGCTGGCAGCGAGCTCACTATGAAGAGAAGAATTTTTTCTATTATTATTCATGTCTAATCTTTGCTGGATGGTCTTTTGCCCTCCAACAACCTGAATAGATTTAACAAATCGACAGGAACATCGCAGTGGCTTCCACGGGATCGGCCACCGCTCACCGCGATGTCACAGCTTTGTTCTCCCCTCAGCTTATGGAGATCCACACAAATTCAGGTGCATCTATAGGGAATGCAGGGAAAATCTCCCCTGCATGTTATTGTGAAATGGATTAGACTGTTTAAACACATAAAGATCTCATAGACTGGGTGCTGAAGTGTTTGTGCTGCTAAAGGAGTAAAGTTGGGGTGGTTGATGCTGCAGGCAGAGTCATGGAGTGTGTGGGGCCAGGAGCACTCACTGCAGCACAGCCAGGGGTGACATTGGATGGGAAACTTCCCTTGGTGTCAGCATGGAGGAGCAGCATGGGTTTCCAATTCCCCCGGCTCTCCAGCCTCCCTTTTCTAAACCTGTTTGGTTTGTGCTGTGAAACATGAATTCTATACGGGCAGAATTTGAACTGAATTTTAAATAATTGTTCAGTAATTGAACTGAAATTGAAACAGTTCATTTTCTAATGTAGATATGGAAGGGCATAGCTGCAGATTCAGAAAAAGTAATTTAGAATCAAGGGGGAGGGAAATAATGTGAATTACCAGACTAAACTGACTTCTCCAATGAAGTCGCTGCATCGGGGCAGCTTCCAACCAATAGTGCAGGAAATATCTCCAAACACTTTATCACTCAAAAGCAGAACCCAAATAATTTTCATTCCTTCCCCTTAAAGGTTCAGACACCTGAGTTTTACTATTTAGGGGGACATTTTAATCATTGATGTTTGGTGCCTTCCAGTGAAGTGTTTCTGCAGTTACTGCTCAGGCTGTGACATCAGGGCTCCGCAGACAGCAGAATCCACTCCATGAAATGAAGCATGGAAAGGAAACGTGGGAACTCACCACAAATTAATTGTGAGCAGTTTCCAAAAAACTGACAAACTGTTCTGAATAGCAGCATATTTGAAGTCGAGTCATTCCTAAATGGCGAAGCAGAAAATGCATTAGCTGAAATTATCAATTGCAAAGCACTTTCTAGTCCTTTTCCCAAGTCCTGCAGGAGCACAGGAGGCTGAGTAAATTTTAATCTTATATCAGCTGGCCATTCCTATCAAAGCATGATGTACTCAGCAGGGGCCATTCTTAACCAAGTCATTATACCCACGGATTTGGGGGAGTCTGAACCTTCCTGCTCTGTCAATCCATCCCAAGCTCCCCAGGAGACACCTGCAGTGACACATGGTTGGGACTTCACTGGGTCAAACAGAGGCACAGAATGAAAAATGGAATTAATATCACATGGCAACTTCATATTTCTTTCCCAACCTGATGAATGGATTTGCATGAGAAACAAAATGTTAAATATGTGAATTTTGCATAGGCATGGGACCTCTCCTGATTAGCTTTCTCATGGGAATAGATTGAAGTTGTATCCCTGCTCTCCTCTGAGGGTCCAAGATTCATTTCCCTATCAGAGCTCAGCGATCTCGAAAACCCACAGATAAAACCAAGATTCTTTCCATCCTTCCATTTGAAAGGCCGATGATGGTGGTTCCTAGAGAGGCTCTTTGACAGGGGGACTTGGTTCAGGTTGTGCATTCGAGATAAAGAGAATACCTGTATAATCCCCTCTGGGAAGAGAGGATAATTACAGACTGCGAGTTTGAAATACAGCTGATGGCTCTGACCTCCTTCCCTGGACCATCAATAAATACCTCTCTGCTGAAACACCAGGAAATTGGTGCAGCTGAACTCTGCAGCACCTCCTCCCTGAAAAAGGGCTTTTAAAGGCATGGCAGGAGCAGCTGCCCCTGGCTCACACCCACATCCAGATATTTTTTTATATATGTATCTCCATCTTATAATTTACATCAGAGACATTCAAACGAAGGTTAGATGAGCTCACTGACGGCTCTTCCCGGAAGACAGCAGCAATCCCTCACCTCTCTGCGGCACTTCCATCAGGGGCTGCACACAAACATCCATCAGCCCGAGCTTCCCCCGCTGCCGGCCCGGAGCGGGTCAGAGCAGCGGGACCCCCGGCCGGGGAGCAAACCGGGGGGCTTGGGGCTGTCACCGCTGCACCTGCAGAGTCACGGCACCAAAACCTCGGCACCTGCGGCAGGTTTGGAGGGTGCAGGTGCGCCCTTGCCGGGCAGCGCGGCTCAGCTCTCAGCCCCGCAGCGATGCCCGAGGCAGCCGAGCCGACCGGGGCACGGCCCTGGAGAGGGACGGGGGGCTGAGAGGCTTTGCTGGGGGGCTGGAGACAGCGCTGTTGTGCCTGAAGATGAGCGATTGCTTTGTCCCAGGTTGTCTCCTAAGGCGATTCACTGCTACCTCTTTAAAATGCAACCCCAACAGTAGCGCACTCCCACTTTTAAAGGGATGTCGCAATAAAAGCTCCGATATCCAGGGATTCCGCCTTACCGAGGAAGAGAATTTACCTGTAGTGTATCTGGAGAGAGAAGAAAACAGACTTGTAAGACGGGCAGCGATTTGCATGTTCCCTCTGGACCTGTTTTTCCCCTTACAGCACCCCGAGCTCCAGCTGGAAATGGAACAGAATAAATAACACCACGATAAGCAACTCAATTCCCAAGTACCACAAATTTTCCTGCTTACAGATAATTTTGCAAGCAAGCAGCACATTTCTCCTATGGAAACGAGTCTGTACTTCGTATTTTTCTCTTTTTGTAGGCTAAGTTTCTTTTCCCTTAAACGCAAAAGTCGATGGTTTGCTGCCAGCCCTGAGCACGGACGCCGGCTCCCGCAGCTCCCGGCAATCCCGGCATCGAAGAGTGAGCCGGGCTGCAGCTGCACCTTTTTCACCGAATATTTACATTTCAAAGTGCCCACTTCCAGGAATCACAATGGTAATTTCACCCGCAAACTTTGGTGAACAAATATGAGGAAGGAGAAGGACTGCAGGAGCTAAGGGATGGAGCATCCCCAGCCCGGACCATGCGCGAGAGGGAGGATGAGGAAGCGGCGGCGCAGGGCTGCGGATCGGTTCGCGCTGGATTTCACTGGGCAAAAGCAGGAAATCCTCCAAGGTTTTCTAGGTGAAAGCCTTTGAAGAATGGGTTTGTTTTGCTCCTTCTTTTTACCTCTTAAACTTAAAAGCCAAAGGACCTATCTCTGCAAGCCAGAACAGAAGTGGCAGAAACTTCGTGCTTTCTTTTGGGACACTTTGAAGGCATGAGGCTCCTTATTCCATTGGCTGGATTCACAGCTGAGCAATCCATTCAGCCGTGTTTATACCTTTCTCCCGGCTGTCTCCTGAAAAACCCTCAGGGAGACAAGGCTGTGGCATCCCATCCCACGGGCTGCAGCATCGCTGGAGGTGTGGGACTCCTATTGTTCGTGGAATTGCCTTTCCATTGCCTGTCTGCTCCAAGGGGCATCATCACATCCTGTGCTCAGGGGCTGGACCAGCTCTTCCTGGTGCATTCAACACCCAAGGACTTCTCACCTGGGGAAATCTCCCACCAGAGACTACTTGGAAAGTTTTAATTTGGTATCATAACATCCCTCCCAGGTAGACATTATTATATTATTACCTGCAATTTGTTGCTGGAGACAGTCAAGCTCAAACGGGGATAGTGACTTGTCCTGTGTCATAACACAATTTCATTCTGGCTGTGCCAGATACAAGGAGATAACCCCAGGCAGGCAGGGTGTTCTCAGCTCAGGGAAGTCAAGGGATGAAACCCTTGGTGGTTTTGGACACCAGGACTTGTTTGAAATCACTCTCTGCATCAGGGTTTTTTGAGCCACAGCAAATGAACTTGTGGGGGTTCATCATCTGACAGTTACACCAGGGTACGTTTAAAAGACAAACCAGAGCTGACTCAACACAAAAGGGTCCTCTGATGGGAGATCACAAACCTCATGGTTCACAGGGAAGATGGAGTCATGTGTACCTGCTCCAAGCACGGGGGCAAGCAACTCACATGGGAGTTTGGGTCTCTCCACTGCTGCTCACACACTCCTGGAATACGATGGACTGCAAGTGGCACCTGCCCTGTGAGGTTCAAGGCTGCAGTGAGAGGCTGAGTCTGATGGAAACACTTCCTGTGAGGTGTACAGAAAAAATGAGGATCATTTCCCTTCCCACACTCAGCAAGATTCTGCTGTGTGCCTGTTACTGCCGTGCTGCCCTTCTCCAAACCACCACAGCACCAGGAGCCGAGATGGTGTGGTGAAAAACAGCTCGACTTCACAGCTTCCTGCAGAAAATCCAGCAAACAGAGGCTGTACGTAATCAGCCTGCAGCACAGCACTTCCCAACACTTGGGCAACAGCTGAAGCCTGGACTGCTTGGAAAGGCATTCCCACAGACTGGAATTGCACACACACAGATCGTACCCATGTACCTGAGCTGTGGTAAATCATTTAACTTGCTCTGTGCCTCAATTTCCCCCAGCTGCACTAAGGAGCTGGCTTGAGTCAGGAGTGAGTTAATGGCTTTGGTGGCTGGTGCTGTACCAGCACTGGGCTGAGGATCAGCAATGTGTGAAGCCCTTTGAGGTCTGCCAGCATAACCTTATTCCAAAATCTGTTTTCCCTTTCAGATCTGACCCCTATGTGCCAGTGCTTACCTGTGTCCAGCCCACCTGCAGCATCCCCAGGGCAGGTCAAAATGCTTCACAGGGGTTATAATTTTTGAAATCTGCAGCCAAGCTCACCTGAATTTGCTGATTTAGAAGTAGCAGGATTAATCCAAATGTACAACACTTCCATGGGAAAAACCCTCTCAGAAATGCCAGGCACTTTAAGAAAAGAACTAAAAAAAATCTTTAAGAGGACAGAGTGAAGAAATTAAGCATCAGTAAATAATAATTGATAAATAATAAGAACAGATAACAAAGAGGACCTTGCACTCCCCAGGAGTGCTCTGAGCAGTCGTTAAAGGTCTGAATCCCTTTCTTTGGCTGAATCAACCCAAACTGCCACTTGTGCCCGCCCATTTATTGCTTCCTGGGCTGGGCTGGGGTGACCCAGGGGTACCCCATCCCACTCACCAGGCAGGGCTGGAGGTGTGGTTGTTTGGGCACCAGCATCCAACCCTTCCTCATCAGCTTTGCAGCGTGTTGGCGTGCCACTGAGTGCACGAGCATCTCTGGGATGTGGTTCTGGGTTTCCATGGTCAGGAGTGGGACCCGAGCCTGCCCAAGCTCCTGCCAGGTGAACAAGGGAGGGAGAGCCGGGTCACTGTGGGAAAGGTGATGTCCTACTCTGCCAAAAAACGGGTGTTTCCTATGGCTGATCGCAGGACCTCAGGAGGGATGACGATGAGGGCCACGATGTGACATTTCTATCCCCAGCTGCAAAGCCACAAGGGCGGGGCTCAGCTCCTTGTTGTGCCTGTTCGCTCCTTCACTCAGGCGCCGCAGTCCCCGCTCGCGTCGGGGCTCTTCAGTGCCTCAAACCTCACCGTGCAGACCCTGTCTCTGCTCCAAAGGGTCGCTCCTCTGCGCCGCAGCCGGGATGAGCCCTCGGCACGAGGCTGCGGGAGCGGCACGGAGCGCTGCCCGGCCGGGCTCGGAAGGGCGCAGGGGGTCGGCGCCGGGGCGTGGGGCTGTCGCACCGCTCTCATGCTTCCTTCTTGTCTGCAGGCTGGCTCAGGTGCTCCGATCACCTGCTGCTTGCGGGAACAGGAAAGCAGCAACTGAAGATCGAGGGGGACTTTTGGTTTACTCAGATGACAAGAGACAATTTTGGTTCCCCAAAAGCCAAGGAAACAAAGCTGTCAGGCTTTAATGGTAGCTTGTCTCCCTCCTGCAGCATGTTTATGGGCAAACAAGCTGCAGATCAGACCAGGCAAACAGCAGCAGGTGAGGCTCAATAACAATAATTCGTGATGAATGGCGAATGTGGCTTTGTTTATTCTTGTTGTGTTGAGGCAACGCTGTCTAATGGATGAAGCACTGCTGCAGGACTCCGGGGCCCGGCTCAGCTCCCAGCGCTGCCGCCTGCTCCATCCCTCCCTCACCTCCCGTGTGCCCCGTGAGGGCACAAGCTCTACGTGACAATGACACAGCCACCCTGTCCCACACCTGCACGTGCCCAAAGTGACGGGGCTGTGGCCTTGGCTGAGGCTTTGAGGCAGAAGAGCAATGCCAAAATCCACGCTCAGTGCTGGTGCCTGCCTGGTTTGCTTGTGGCACGGAGCTGGGCTGACCCAGCTGTGCTGGGCTTTACCCTTCACAGCAGTCAGCTCCAGGGCACGGCTTTCCAGGGCTTTGTTTCTGACTGTAGCATCATTCTAAAACCTCCAGTACGTGTTTCCCAAGTGTTGTGTCTCCGTGTTGCACATCAGCATCATCCGTGCCTCCCTGTCACTGCCTGTGGGGCGACTGGCAAACACAGACCCTTCTCCAGCCCAGCTCTCCACTGGCTCCGGTGTTAAGTCACACTGGTACCAGCTGGGTTTGCCTCCTCCCCAGACGCCGTGCCCCATGGATGTGTGGTGAGGCACGAGCCCTCTCCCTCTCCCTGCATGGCTCTGCTCTCCCTGGGGTGTGCGCAGCTCCTCGGCCACGCATGCGGCTTGAGCGCAGCCACGGCATGCACAGACGTATCCAAACATAATCCAGGCTACAGAGCGGATCAGGTACACACAGCTCTTCACACCATCCTCCAAGCAGCACCTGCTCCCCTGGGGGGGGGTCTGGTTTGGGGGTGGCCCTTTCTGCAGAAGAACCCCATTGCTGGGACCCTGCAGGGCCCCGCAGCTCAGCAGAACTGCACGGGTGTTTGCAAACCACGCTCTGACTTTTGATTTTAAGGGATCCCCTAGAGACTAACCTAACCTGTTCTGGGACTGCGGAAGAAAGCTTTGAAGTTGCTCCTTCCTGGAAATAGTTCTGGTTTCCTACAACGTTCCTGTGTTTGTTCTGCCCTGAACCAGCCTCAGCCATGGCAAACACTGACCGCAGCTGCCAGCTCCAGCAGGGCACTGGTGCATCTCGCCCTTTGCTCCCTGACTTTGTGCAAGTTTTGTGCTGGGAGGAAACTCCATGTCCTTCAGCTGCTTTCCATTCATCCCTTAGTCTTAAAACATGAGTCATTTTTATGTAGCATGTGCTGATTTTTATTGCCATGCTAGCAGATCGTGGAGTTGGATTTACAATATGCCGATTGTAAACGCCCCCTCACAGGTCCAGTCCATGCACCCTCCCTGGTTAATCCTGGGGCTTCTGTTTCATGTTGGGCATATGTATTTCCTTTATAAACCATGGCATTCACTGCTGCATTACTTGCAGGAGCCATCTGACTGTGACACAGTCATTCCTGAGGAAGCACAAAGAATGCCAGGGCTGAAACGATCTTTGGGTTCTTTCAAAACCTGCTTTTTTTTCCCCTGAGTTAAATTGGTTATTAATTTCAGAGCATAAAAGCCAAAGAGATTTGGCACAAGTTTCACCCACAGTTTTAACTTATGAACCTTTATTGCGTCTAGGAATGTCTCTTATGGAATGATAAATGGGAAAACTGAGCCCCTTTGCCCCAGTGTGGTGCTGTAGGCCCAATGAGATGCTGCAGTTACCAGTGCTGCCTAACCTTGTGTTAATTGACTTTTGCCCATTAAGCAAAGGGAAGTTTGTGTGGACTAATTGGGTTTGATCTTCTCAAGCTTCCTTTAAGCCAGGGATGATGAAAGTTTAGGGGCTGTGGCTATTTGTGGGGTTAATCCCAGAGCTGAAGGCAAAGAAACTCTTTCCCCTGGTTCCCGTGGGCACATAATGGAAGCGCAGCTCTCGGCCAGCCCAGCAGCTCCCGGGTTTGGGGCAGGGAATGGAGGTGCTGGCTCAGGTGGTTGATCCTGCCTGGTGGGATGCAGCGTGTGCTGGCACAGAGCTGGGCTGCAGCTGCAGGCCCTGGAGAGGATTGGCATCCTGGCCAGCGAGACAAGCCACGTTTTGCCTGGCCACCCACCTCCACGGAGCACCCAGAGGGGACGGGGAGGGCAGCTGGTCACAGGTCCAGCCAGCAACACTGTGGACAATCCTCAGTCTTCCAGGAGACCAGCCCAAACCTTGGCTTTAATTACAGCTGGGCTGGGAGGTGTGGGAACGCAGGCGAGGGCAGCGTCCAGGCTTCTTCCTTTCCTTTAACCTTTATTTAGTTTAGTTTCATCACCCCACCTCGCTTCTCTCATTGAGGAAAATAAGGAACTAATGAGACATCCCAGCAGCCGTGCTGCTGTCTGGGAGGGGCTGGAGAGCTGCCTGGAGAGTCTGGGTCTCTCAGCCACGGTCTCCTCTTCTCTCCCTCTTCCTTGTCTCCAGTGCCCATCCCCTCGAAGGCCAACGGCACCACCATCTCCACCCTGTCCATGAACAAGGACGGCCTCATCGGAGGGGTCACGAATCCCAACGAGGTTTTCTGCTCCGTGCCCGGCCGCCTCTCCCTCCTCAGCTCCACCTCCAAGTACAAGGTGACGGTCGGGGAGGTGCAGAGGAGGCTCTCGCCCCCCGAGTGTCTCAACGCCTCTCTCCTCGGCGGGGTCCTCCGCAGGTAAGCTGCCCCGAGAGCCCCAAGATCCAAGTTCAGCACCGGCTCCTACCTCAGATACAGAGATGAGACATTCTGCTGTGTGGTACATTGAGGAATAGTATTTTTATTGTTTTTTCTTCTTTCAAATCTCAAAGCTTAAACTAGGATGATGGTTGTTTTAACATGAATTACGTGGAAATTTATTTTCCCTCTTTGTTTTCTCTTTTTAGAGCCAAATCAAAAAATGGAGGTCGGTGTTTAAGGGAAAGATTAGAGAAAATTGGACTAAATCTACCTGCAGGAAGGCGCAAAGCTGCCAACGTCACCCTGCTCACATCCCTCGTGGAAGGTAAGGGTCTCTCCCTGCTCCCGTGGAGGGTGGAGTGCCAAAACTTCCATCCCCTTAATTTCCAGCTTTCCACAAACCAGAACTCTTAAAATATGGAGTGGTCACCACTGAATGAACATGGCAATGTCCCTGTGTAAGTCTCCACAATGATTCAAGAATGTGACCTCTTAAATGAGCAGACTCTTGGGAACGCAGCGGGCAGAACGCAAAGGAAACCAAGACAGCAAATGTCCCAGAAAATGTCCAAGCATGGTTGCCCTGACTGTGGTAGGAGGTTGGAACTGCATGATCTTTAAGATCTCTTACAACCCAAACCACTCTAGAACTCTCTGCTTCCATGTCTGTTTTCCAAAACTCAGCCATTTCTGTTGGATCAGATGTGGCCCATGGAAAAGGCCTCCTCATGGATGCCAAGCAGGACTGTGAGCATCCTGCTGGCTGGAGCTCAGGGTATCCCTCATGTCTTCAAACTGGTTCTAACACTTGGGTCACAGAGACCAAACACAGAAAAAGCCTGACTAAAGCTGCCAAGAATTTCCCAGCTGCTCTGCAGCCCCGTGTGCCCACCTAAGGCACAGCTCAGGTGCTTCCAACCACGCCACCCTCGGGCAGCATCCCAGGCTCAGGTCCGTGTCATGTCACCTGCAAAGAAGGAAATGCCCCATATCCAAGTGCTTTCCTCCTCCAGGAAATGAGTGAGACACCAAGGAGATGTCAAACTGCTCTGAGGTTTTGCAGGTGGAGCTCAGGTGTGGAGCAGCCACCCTCAGAGCTATGGAAAAGGTGCTGCCCTGGCAGGCAGAGCCCTGCCCAGACATGTGAGGTGCCCCTGCCTAACTCGGTTACTCCTCCCCTCCTACTTCTCTCCGCCATGGAAATGATGATGTTGCCTCTGCATCCTGGGAGAAAAGCGCACGGGGATGCAAACAAATGGAATGACAGCTCTGCCTCCCTCTGAGCTCAGGAATCCATTGTGTCCCTGCCCAGCGCGGTGCAGGCAGCTGCCTTCGGATCCTGAATAGAAAATCATCCCCATTGTCGCCAGCAAGTTAAATGACCCGCTTCATTAGGCGGAGGTTGTTACCCAGGGCAGTTGGTTCCTGCTGAATGAAAGGCTGATTTCCATGAAAAGAAAAGAAAGAAAAGAATGAAGGAAAGAAAGGAAGGAAGAAATGTACAGTTTGATTTCAAGTGGCTGCCGATGTTTTGGTTCCTGCTTCCCAGCTCATAGTAAATAGGAGTGGTGCTATGTGTGTTTGATGGATATAATTTCCTCCTGCTTGTAAGCATGATGGAACCAGGGGATGTTTTACCCAGAGGAAAGTGCTGCTGCACTGCCATCACCCAGCACACACAAACTGGTTTGTCCTCCTCTGCCCCAAACACACTCTTTCCTGAATATTTGCTGTCTTGGCTTAATTTGTTTTCTCCCCTCTGCCTTCCTGAGGTCCAATTATTTAAAAGAGCCAACGGATGGGGTCTTGAGTGCTAATAAAATATTTTTTCTTACACTGACACACAGCCACTCATACAGATGGGGAGGATGTTCCTGGAGAACCCAGGGAGCACCAGGTAGAAACAGCTCCCCTGGGAGTCCTCAACAGGTACACCAAGCACTCGACCTCTCCTGGGCAAGTGCTCCATGAAAGCACCTCCAGCCTGGACGCAGGGGAGCAGCAGGGCTGTATTTCCACTCCAGAAACATCCCTAAGCTCTGGGAGGAGTTTTGCCCACAGCCAGGGTCTTGGTGCCCCCCTGCTCACCATGGCCCTCTGCACACCCTCCTGCAGCCTCTCCTCCTCAAGGTCTGGCTCAATGTGTCTTTAACACTAAAGCCAGAGTGCCCTGTCCCCCCTTGCACCTCTCTAATCCAGCATCCAAATTACCTTTAAAAAACGTTAAAATGTGCAGCCACTCACACACTCACGGAACAAATAAATCCCGGCTCCAGCCCTGGCTCTGACATGAGGTCACTCAGCTCTTTTTTATTATCCCAGCATCAGTTTTTCAGCAGTTGTTCCTTTCTGACTGTTCACACAAACAACTGCAATTCTGATTCTTTAGGTTTACCTTATTTGCTCTTTGTCTGGAGGAGGAGATGAAGTGGGAAGTACTGTTGTTATGTGGGAAGCAGAGACACTTCCCTGGAACAGGGCTCCACAGACTGAGCTCCAGGAGCCGGGCAGGGATCTGGGTTAATGCTATTAGGATGGATGGCCTAATACGTGTGAGCAGCAGGGGGGCAAGGCAAATTAGCTCTGCCTGCCCCACCGGGATTTCGGGTGTTGGGCATGATCAATTGCCATCAGCTCTGATTATTTCCACGGGGACGCCTGGAGATGGATCAATTCCATCAATGGGTGGGCATTTCCACGGGGTGATGGATACGCTGCCTGCACGTCCAGCCTGAGGGCCCCCGGGCGCTGTGGGGGATGTAACCCCCTTCCTCCTGCCCCTTCCTCCTGCCCTGCCTTGTCCAGCAGTCACGGGGCTGAGGTCACTCTGTGACCCTCCAGTTTCCCTTTCAATCTCTTCTCAATCTCTTGGAGAGGCCAAGCAGGAAATCTGGGAAGAAGTAGGGAAAGATGCAGCAGGGGATGTTCCCAAGTAAGAAATGCCTCTGCTATTCTTCCTTTAGCAGCAGGTGCCCAGAGTCACGCCTCACCCTGCTCCAAGGCCAGCACTGTCCTGATGCTCTTGTAAAAGGTAGTAAAGGAAGGACCCCGCTGCTGTTCAGAGCTGGCACTGGCTTATTTGGCCCACACATACTAATTGCCTTACAGATGAGAATAAGAAACTCAGTGGTGTTTCTGCAGCAAGAGACGAAGGTGGGGAGCGCTCTTGGGTGGCCACTGAGACAGGGAAGGGTGCCAGTCCCAGCAGGACCGAGCTCCAGCAGCGAGATGGCTGAAGCTCTCCAGGAGTTCCCAGTTCCCTGTCCCACTGTGTTGGCACAGCGCTGATGTCCCTCTGTCCTGCCCGCAGGTGAAGCCATTCACCTGGCTCGGGATTTCGGCTACGTCTGCGAAACGGAGTTCCCGGCCAAGGCGGCGGCAGAGTACCTGTGCCGGCAGCACTCCGACCCCACGGAGCTCCACACCAGGAAAAACATGCTGCTGGCTACCAAGTGAGTACAGAGGGCAATGAGCCACTGGTGCATTCGGGATCTGCAGCCGGGAGGGCAGCATTGGCCCCCAGACCTGGCTCTTCTGTGGGGAAGAGATGGGCTCACGCTGCAGGAAGGTGTCCAGCAGGGGGGACGGCCTGCACAGATTGAAGGGTTTGCTCCTGCATGGGAGAGGGTAACCCAGCCCGGGGGAGCATTGTGGTACTGCCTCATGTGCCCTTTCAAAGCTGGAGCAGCAGCAGGGGCTCCAGTTCTGCACTCAGGGGTTTTCCCAGGCTGGAGCCAAAATCTCCCTGTGGGGACATGGCTGCTGAGGCAAGGAGCAGGAAAAGAACCCCGAAATACACCCAGAGAAGTTGTGGATGCCCCACACCTGAAAGCATTTAATGCTAGGTTGGATGAAGCTCTGAGCAGTCTGGTGTCCACACCAGAGGGGTTGGAACCAGATGATCTTTTAGGTCCCTGCCAACCCAAACTGTTCTATGATTCTATGACTGTGTCCCGCAGCTCTCCACGTGCATTATAGTGACCAAACCTCTCTCTTTCAGGCAAATTTGCAAGGAGTTTGCAGACCTGATAGCCCAGGACCGCTCTCCGCTGGGGAACAGCCGCCCCTCGCTCATCCTGGAGCCCGGAGTCCAGAGCTGTTTGACTCATTTCAGCCTCATAACCCACGGCTTCGGGGGCCCGGCCATCTGCGCCGCCCTCACCGCCTTCCAGAACTACCTGGTGGAGTCCCTCAAGGGGCTGGATAAAATATTCATGAACAGCACGGGGAACGGGCACACGACCGGGGACTCCAAAGCGTCAGACAAAGAGGTGAAGCATCGGAAATAACAGCGCTGCCTCCCCCGGTGGGAGCTTCCCCCGGGCACCAGCGGTGGCTCCAGGGGGAAAGGTGACCCAGAGCACTGTTTTGTGAACTGCTGAGTTGGAACGTGTGGGGAAACTCGTGAAGCAAACAAGGAAAAGACAGGAAAAAAGGAAGACTTAAAAAATTTAAGAAGAAAGCAGTGCTAATGAACGTAGTGACACTGAGAGAAGCCAGGCTGATGGCTTTGGGGTTTTGCCTTTTTTTTTTTTTTTTTTTTTTTTTGTAACGTGGATGCAGGAAGCCAAGTCATGTGCAATTTGATTTTATTTTGCTTTTTAAAAAAACCCATAGTGAAATCCTGACGTGCTCCAGGAATTTGTTCCAACTGAAAAACTGAGAGGAAAGAGCAAAAGCCTCATCAGTGCAAGACCCAGAGCAGGAGCAGCCGAGGGCAGGGGGACAGAGCCCTGGCTCTACCTGGATTTATCCGCTGGTTTTGAGGCAAACACCCAGGAAAACTTCACATTTCCCCACCCACAGCCCAGCCCTGACACCAGGCCAAGGAAAACTGCTGGCAGAACTGCTGTGGATTTAAAGCAGGTCCAGGCTTTGTTTACAGCTTCAAACTGAGACTCACTGTGGATTTTCCCGTGGGCTGAGGAGCCCCAAGCCACAGCACGAGGGAGGAACAACCACACAGCCAAGGGGTCCCAGGGCAGGATCGAGGGGATCCTGCCCTCCTGGCTGGGGAGAAGGCAGGTGAAGTTAAACCCAGGACTAAATAAAACTCCACAACCCACAGATAACAGCACACAGGTTTCAAAAATTAGTAATAATAAAAAATAAAGCACAAGGAGCAGAACTTGAACCAGGCCAAACGGAACTCTTCTAAATCTGTATATATTTATTTATGTGTAATTAAAATCTGAAAGTTTTAAAATGTCCAGTGCAAGTTATTTATATCAAATTGAGTTGGGTTTTTTGGTTTGCCTTTTTTTTGTTTGATTGTTGGTTTGTTTGTTTGTTTTGGGTTGGGTTTTTTTTCTTTTGAAAGATGAAAATCTTTGGATTTTCTGCCATTCTGAAGTGGGAATGAAGTTTTGGATCCACCAAACTGTAGCATGGACAAGCTAGGCTGTGATGATGATGACTCTAGAAGTTCTGCAGGATTTTGTACTTGCTGTTGTTTCTCTTAATGCTGCAATAGATGTACAACACCCACACTACAATGTCATTCTCATTCTCTTAATAAACCTCTTTTTATTTGAAGAAAGCACCTCCATGGTCTTTGTGAGAAGGATCCTTCGCCTCTATGGTTATATCTTAAAAGGGATGGTATAGGTTATTATATGGAAATTATATAAAATTGCAGAGATTTAAAAAAGAATTCTCCAGCTTCATGGCTGGGGGTTGAGTGCTGCCACGAAGAGAGCTTGGGGGTGACAGGAGCTGGTGTTCCTGCCCGCTGTCCCCAGCCCTCGTGCTGAGCCAGCTGGCGCCACTGGAGATGAATGAGTTTGCTGATGTTTCAGAACTACTCAGGGTAGTCAAATCTAAACCTGTCTGTGAGGAGCTGCAGAAGGACTTCATGGTATTAGTGATAAAACAGAAGATAAAACAGCCCCACTGATCCCCAGGCAATGAAGCTCCAAATTAGTTTTGTTTGTGGCATCACCACGAGCAGGACTCCGCACCAGCACCTCCTACTTCCAGAGCTCAGAAATAAACACAATGGGAATGGTCAGGAAAAAGATGAACAAAGCAAAAACCAGATGATGTGTGCTAGCCCTGTATTGCTCTGTCCTGAATGGCACTTACAGATCTGGTGAAATCCAGCAGGTAAATCCACGGGGAACTCAGGTGGGAGCAACTCCCACGCCAGGCAGGACCAAGGGCTGGAGCTGCAGGATGTGACAGAGGTGGGGAAAACTATGGGATAAAAGAACACAAACAGGGAAAGATGACACCAAACCAAGAGGCAGGACACCCATGACATGGTCAGGAAGCAGGTTTAAGTAAATCTTACATGCCTCAGGTAAGAAGCTGTGATTTTTCATGGGAACAGATGTAAAAATGGCTTTTGACAACGGAAGAGGGTGATTTTAGGGAGCCTCCTTGCTGCCTTCCCTACATATCATTGCTCCTCACAGAGGAGCAGCTGGAGGGACTGAGCTATGGCAGCACTCCCTGCACTGGACCCTTCTCAGAGTTGCACCCCACAGGTTTCTCTGGAGGTGCAGAACAGGCTGATGGTCATAGAGGGAAAAGCCCAAACAGTCCCAAAAGAGACCACAGGAGGTTTGAAACACAAACCTCCATTTCAGGAAAGTGTGAAAGGAAACATTTAATGTCCTAACATAATCTGTGGGGATGGCTCAGCGTCAGAAACTTGCATCTAAATATTCCCTTCAAAGCTTAGGGAGGCATTTAAATTGGGAATCGGATTGGAAATGTCCCTTGGTAGGAGGTTTGTGAAAGCAAAGACCTAAATGACGGGCTCTGCAGGTCTGGTTTTGCTCTGGACCTTCCCAAAGGAAGAGCCAAGAAACAAGGAGGAGTCAGGGAGCAGAATGGAAATGCTACAGACACATCAGAGGCTTGTTTACACTTCAAAGCCAGTTTGGATAATGCAGGGCGTGAACCAAAAGCACAAAAACTATTCCTATTTAAAATTATTCCAAAGTAGGAGCGCCCTGTTCTGCATCAGCATAATCCACATTTAAATGGATTATGATAAAGGAGAGTAAGGTGCTTTTGTGCTACAATACAGGTTTCCCTACATGGGGTTATTTAGGATAACTATCCTGAAATAATTCCATTTGCAGACATCCTCTGGTGCACGGTATCAGAGCAGAGCAAGCAACGCTCCAACGCAGGATGAAAGTGTGTGTGTGTGTGTGTGCACACTGTAATATCCAGGCATGAAATATCATTTCCTAATTTAATCACATTATGCAAACCTGGCTTGGCTGGGGCACTTTGAATATCAAGGAATTCTTAGACACAGCACGGATGAGCAATGCAGACAGAGAATCAGGATCTGCCTCCAGTAATTACACACCACATCCATGGGGTGGAAAATACCTCCCTCCTCATTTTCCTTTTTGGGTACCTGCAAGTCTTTGGAATGTTTTATGAAGAACAGTCTGGTGCCTGAAAGGCCAGGACACCTCCAAAGACCTGTGAGTGGGAGGAAGTTGCATGATTTGGATTCACTTGTTGATTCCACCACAGATGCTCAAGATGAGTAATGGACACGTCACATAGGAGCAACTTTCTAAAAGCATCAAGACTTCCCAAAATTTTGGATCCCCTCATTCCTGCAGGCACAGAGCCACTTCAGAAGAGTCATGCAAGGGGTCATGCAAGGCCTGTTCTTGTCTGTACTGAAGTCCCCTCCCAGCTCCCTGTCAAACAAGGCCATCCCCTGACATGTCCTCTCCCTTTCCATCCTAAGAGAAAAAAACCATTTTACACAACTCCAGGCTCAACCCCAGTATAAATTCCCACACTGATTACAAATCTCATCGTGGGAAAATACATAGGATTGTGTCAAAGGGTAAAAATAGATCCAGGCTCAGGGTTTCTATGCTTGTTACAGAACACGCTGGAATTTCAGTTCTAAAGGGGAATGAAACAAAAAAAAAAATCTTTTTTGAATTAATTTTGAATGAATGACAAATCCAGGGAAACCACATATCAATCCTTGACAAGTGAAAAAGAAAAAGAGAGAAACTCTTCAACCCCTAAGAGTCAGCTGTCCCAAGGGCAAACCAAGGGGAACATGGAGCTGTGACTGTGCTGCATCATTAACACCAGGGAGCAGAGGCTGTGCTGGAATTCCACACAGCTTTGGACAGACTAAATAATTACCTTTAAACAGGCACCTTAAAAGCAACAGGGTAATAACAGCTCTCGGTGTGAAACAACCCAATAACCAGAGTTTGCTGACCTGTAGTTAATGCATTCCTTCCTATAGGAGAGTCCATTAAATTCCCAACTTCACATGCAGAATCCAAGGAGCCACATGGCCTGTGAGCAAGGCAAGCTTTTCCTGGTGGTGCAAGTGAATCAAAACACCAACACTGGAAACGTTTTCAAGTCAGGCAGTAAAATAAATGTTATTTGTGAGGGTGACACGATGCTCCCGAGATTATTGGTGTAGACCTTGCTCTCCCTGCCCAGGTGCAGGATGTGGAGCCTTCATTATCCAAACAGAGCTGGCACAGAGAGTCTGACCCAGCCATCACCCAGAATGTGGCCGTGCTGAGGCACAAGTTATCATTTTGGTCTTCCCACCTCAGCTCCTGTATATGAAAAAGAATTCCCACTGTGGCCACCTGAGCATTTCCATAGGACACCATAAATAGCAGTAATAATTCCAGACATTGAACATCCACCCAAGCTTTGTCCCCATGATTGTGGTGCTAAAGCGTCCCAGAACTTTTCCAAGGCAGGAAAAATTATGGCAGTGAAGTTCTGAATGGTTCCTCTGTATGTTTTTATCCTGACACCTTCAGATACTTCTAATTTGATTCTTTTCAGCAGAGAAAAGGCTAAAATCCCTGAGATCCAGAAGGATTTCTCATCAGGATAGCTTTGGTTTAGTAGCAAAGGTTATAGCCAAAGAAAATGTTAAATGGAGATAACTCAGCCTTTTTTGGGGTGTGAAATGAGTTCAGAGAAAGATCAATTTATTGCTCCAAGCCAAGAAGTTCTGCAGCATCTCAAGACGTGTCTGGATGCTTCAGCTTCTCACCTGAAAATGGCTCTGCTGTGCAGAATGCCTTAAACCCTTCTTGAGCTTTAGAGCCTTAAATTCACTAAAACATCCCCAAGAGGCAGCATTTTCTTGGTGTAACTGACTGACTTGCACCCAACAAAAAACAACTGGTCCATCATCGTCCTCTGGCCCAAAATTCCACGTGTTCTCTGGGATTGTATTTATTAGCTCACAGAACAGAGAAGTTTCAGCTAATTCTGCAATGGCATCTTGGATTTCTTTATCCTTAAACACGTGCTATAAGTAAATCACATTCTTCCCACTGGACACTCGAAGTCTTCCCATCAAACTTTTCCTTTGTCACACACCTGATCAAAGTGGATCCATGGATTCTTTTACTGGATGAGACTCAGAACATCAGTGGCTGAAATGGCAAGTGCCTTTATTCAGGAGTTATGAGAGTTTCACCTGGTGTTGAAGACCTCATCTCCAGTCACATGGAATTCTGACCAGATTCCTGTGCAGATTGAGTCTTCCAGGGAAATTGCTTTTCCAGAGATATTTTTTTCTTCAGAATGCAGCAAATACTTTCAAAAAAAGGAGCATTTCCTATGAAAACATTTTATCCAATCCAAATATCTGTCTCTGTTTCAGGAGGGTTACGCTAATGTTCCCACAGTACCTTGTTGTGCCATCAGACATCAAATCCTCATTGTATTAGACCCTGTGCTGAAACATCTTACTGGCAAATTTCTATTTCAGTAGATAAGTTTACAAAGGAAACAGTTACCTGCACCTCACTGAAAACAGATGTGACATGAAGAGCTGAAGGGACGTGGGGAGTTTAGGAAATGGTTGGGATTTGAACACAGACAAATCAACTCGAGCACCATAATTCCAAAAATCCCCAAAATGAATTTCAACAATCTGTTGCAAAGATATAATCTGTACGTTTATAATTTCATTTCCAATGATAAAAAAAACTCTCTCCTTTAAGAATGTCTGTTCCACTTCACTACCTGCAAAAGCCTTCCAGCAGGGAGGCAGGACACATAGGATGCAGACACTGCTGAGGAGGAGGAGGCTGGTGGAAAGGCCAGTTTGCTCAGTTTGGACCATGAAAACAACCTTTCTTACACCCTCTTGGTAATGTGCTGCTGTTTTGCCTCCTAAATGGACCCTGGCACCACAGGGAATTATTTAAGCCCAGGCCTCCCACTCCTGACCCATTTTCATTTCATTTCCTCTCCCAGCCCTGTCATATGGCAGCAGCACATTATATATTATATATTACAGATTATGGCTTTTGGAGTTTCCTGCTAATTTGGTCATCACAGGGATCCTCCAGGAGCACACAGTAATCACCTTGAGAGATGAGACCAGTCCTGTAGCACAGACAGCCCTGACTCAGCCCCGTTCAGGTTCTCTTTGTGAGGAAGGTGGGGTTTGGCACAAAACTTCTCCAAAAAAACTTCTCCAAAGTTCTCCAGAGCCAAAACAGGCACAGAGCATCCACAGCCCACCCCTGCCTCGTCAGGGCACTGGGAAAAAGGGAAGGTTTCAGACAAAGTGAAGCATTCAGCTGTCCTCAGGAAAGTGAGGAAGGCCCAAGAGATGGGAAACCCCTAAGGATCACCTTTCAGAACATTTGGTATATGGACCATTTAGAGAATACAAAGGTCTTACCTGGTAAAGCAGAAAACTTGGATGGAATGCTAAAAAAATTAAGGAACATTCTTGTTTTAAAAGTATTCCTAAAAAAGTTATAAATGCCTTTGAACCTGCTGAGCCAAGGAGTAATTCAGCAAATCCTGTGAGGAAAAACAGCTCTGTTCAGCTCAGCTTGGGGCAAAAATGTTTTCTATTAATTCCATGTGTTAATAAGCTTTTTCACAGCTTTTGAACATAAAGAACCTTTTGCTTTAGTACCCTGTAAATTTTGGAGCCAACATGGAAACCAAAACTGTAACTGTGTGGCTTCACAGCTCCTAAACACATCAGGAGGGGTCAACCTCAAATCCTCT
The DNA here is from genome assembly GCF_024509145.1 of Vidua macroura. Classification (NCBI taxonomy): domain Eukaryota; kingdom Metazoa; phylum Chordata; class Aves; order Passeriformes; family Viduidae; genus Vidua; species Vidua macroura. The sequence continues at coordinate 849,161 of NC_071595.1, read as the reverse complement.
CCTGGCTTATGTGAAAATGGAGCTCACACAAGCAGCCTTCCCCTGGCTCATCACAGCACAGGCCATCAATCCTGAGGCAAAAACCAACACAAAACCCTTGGAATATCAGATGTGCCCAAATAAAGCCCTCAGAGTGATGCTCTGGGCAGGTTTCTCCTGTGCACTGAGTGATCACTGTAAGACAAATTAAATTAAAACTATGTTTTAATTATTTTCTTCTTGAAGGTGCTCACTAAGAGCTATGTGAGTTTAAGGATGATTACAAAAAAAAAAAAAATACAAACAGGTTTGAACTGTATTATTTTAAATCAGAGAAAATAAGGAATAAGTAAACCCTAGAAATCCTTTCATATCCCAAACTCAGTAACAAAAGTTTCAGATACAAGGAACTGCTGTCCAAAAAAAGGAAAACCACCAAATGAGCTGACAGCTTTGGAAATGTTTTCCTAATTCCCATGTCAGAGTCTGGCTATGTACTTGGAAGTTTCTGATTCCCATATAATCCAAGTGGGCACGTTTTAATTACACAGACAAGTGCATTTTCTGCTCCAGCCAGGCCCATAATGCCACCCTTGAGCCACAGCCTTGGCACACTGCAGGCTTGTTGGGAGGGAGCAAATGAATGGTTTGTGATATCCCACATTCCAAACCAGCCATTGCAGACTTTTCCCCATTCTTTTTCTTCAGCAAATTGTGCTGTGGGATCACAGAAAGTCCTTTGAAAACAGTACCATGTGGTGGAGGAGCTTTTCCTTCCTGGCACAGCTGCTGATAAAATCCTGTGAGCATCCTCACTGTGAGCACACAGCAGTGAATGTCCAGAGCAGCTCTGCAAGGGAGAATTGTAATACCCTAAAACCCCTGAAGATTTACCTTAACTTCACATCCCTGCTTGTCAGTGCTTGAATTAACTAAGACAAGAATGGATTTCAGCTGCTGGTTTTGGGTTTTTGGCAAGTCACTGGCTATCTTCCTTTGTGAAAATATGGATAATTACCTGTGTCATAGAACAACTGCCTAACATTTGTGAAAAATAAAAGAAGCATCTTCCAAGGGAAGAAACAACCCTGTACATGCCACTTGCCACTGCTGGACAAGGCTCTGGTGCTCTCTCCATGAGTTCTGTGACCAGCAGCTGATCTGCAAGGCAGGAAGAGGACAAACCAGTTTGGGAGAAGGCAGCAGCGTGCGAGATCACTGCCCTCTGCTGAATCCAGAGCTGGGGAGACACACGGGTGTTCCCTACAAACCAAAAACTCTGGGAGCAGGGAATGGCATCAGCTGCATTCCCAGTGCAACATTTGGCAAGAGGAGATCAAGCACCACTGAGGCCCATGGGTGTTTTGGTGGTACAGTAGCAGGATATTGTCAATAATCCCCAAAATACTGACACAAAAAAAGATGGAGTTTCCTTTGGCTGATGTAAATTAACTCGAGGAGATCCACAATTTTCATGTTTGTGCATAAACACGAGAAATATTTAACAACATCAAGGAAACCTCTACTAAGCAAAATGTAATTTAACCAAATCAAAACACACCCAACCAAGAAATCACTTCAGAGGATTCAGTGATTAGGTTGGCCCCACCTTGTAGGGCTGTCTTAGAGTTGATTTATAGATCCAAAATTATTCCACTCTTGCTGGCATTCATATTTTGATTTTCTTTCTATAGATTTGATCAGCAGAATTTCGTTTTTCATAAATCTTGCTAACTTTACTGCATTACACAGGGAAAAATACCATCCTGGCTGTTCTGAAACAGATCCTTTTAGACACCCTCTCCCCATGCCCCAGCAGCAAAGGGTTTTCTCTGCCTTCCACAGCTGTCTCGAGTTAAACTACATGAATCAGCTTATTGGATAACGACCTAATTGCACATTAGCACAGAAACAAAACACTTAAACTGTCACTTTACATTTTCAAGACAACTAACTTATTTTTTAACATAGTCCTCAGCTAGTCAGAGATCTAAACCAACATAGTCAAAGGCATGGAAAATAGACAAGTTGAATATTTTAATTCCACCATTTACATTTTGTTTTTTTTTTTTTTTTTAATCTATTAAAACAACTGATGTCTGTTTAGCTTGATCAGTGAAAATTTCCTGCACTAAATTACTGTTGATGGCTGATAACAACACATGGAAACCCTATGTAAGGTTAAACCCTCAAGGAATTAAAAATGGCTTGAAGGATAAACTTTTTACAATTAGTATAAATTAATTTTCCTTAAATATATAAATATAGTGTTTCACAGGTAGCAGAGGATTTTTATTCTTTAAATGCCAAGTTATTTAATACAAAAGGAATATTCTGTCCCTGCTTCAGATGGGAAAATGGACTCAACCAATCCTATGAGCATAATCTCTAATGTCAGCCCTGGCATGGGCTAATGCCTCTTGGAGGAGCCTACTGTCAAAACTAGAGACAAGAGCAAAGAAAACATCCTTGGGAGAGCTCAGCCTGATCTCTCCCCTCTGCTCCCACATCTTGACTCTGGGAAGTGACAGCTCCATTTGGTGACAAAGTTTCTGCCAGCGACTGATCATCATGAACAGAAGTCGAAGTCAAGGACTGCCAAGAATATGCTGTAGGATTGATCACACACACTTTATTTCTATTTTTTTTTTGTTATTAGGCAGTCTCACAAATTTCTGTCGGGGACCCTCAGGTTTGCACTGAAACCCAGTCCCTGCCTGAGGTTCTTCACCTGCCCAGGGCTGGAGCATCTCTTGGTTTAACAGAACAGGGCCATGGATTTCTTGAAGAAATCCTGGGGAAAGGAAGGTGAATCAGCCTGGGGGGCTCCCCCTCACCAGCAGCTCCCCACAAAAGTGAATACAACAGGATGGGAGACAGTTTCACCTTCCAGGCATTTCAGTTTTTGATTGATGTCCCTCCTTGGCTGTCACTTCACTCAAGATGACTTTTGAGTCGTGGAGTCACTTTTAGGCAGCAGAACTGCCTTGGCACCACTACAGATTTGTGTGAGACCAATTCCACAAGGCAGCTGAGCTCTGACGGCTCCTCTGGGCCAATGCTTCTGGTCACAGGGAGGTCTATCCCAAAACACAGGTTTTCCTCCATGGAAAAGGTGTAATTAACACCAAGAAAAAGCCCCGTGAGCTGCACCTACGCTCACATTCCTCTTCCAGCAAAGCACTCAATGTGGCCTAAGGCACAGAGAATCTGTAAACTGATCTTGGAGCTAACTCCAAGCTCTGGAGAGATGAGCTGGTGATGGTCTTTTCCCCAGGAAAAGACTATCCTTAAACAGGAAACCTAACACGAGAAAAAGGGCCTTGTTAACTCTTTGGGCCCTGAGGCTTTGAGAGTAAAACATATGGTCAGAATTACCAGGCAAGGCAAGGCAGAGCAGCTCACCATGGCCACAGTGCCCCAGGAACAAGGTACCTCGACTACTACATTCATTTCTCATAATATGAACCACAAAAATTAGTACAAAGCAGTATTTTCTTGCAGTGCTCAATTATTTCAGCAACTTCTTATGAAAGAGGTCTGTCATGACAAATACAAATGGAGAGGTGAATTCTTTCAAAAAGGGATTCCTGGATTCTAGGCAAAGTACGGTTTTCAGAAGCTTTAGGGCTAAACTTGAAGCAGGTAAGAAGTTTTCTACTCTTTCATTAACTTAAATATTGGTTTTTCAAACAGATTCCATGTAATACTGTCCAAAATGAAAACTGGCTTCTGAATTTGAGTATCAGCACATTTTAAAAAGTTATACAGCAAAAGTATCACACTTCTCCTTAAAAAGTATGAATTCTTGGAAAGTCCTCAAAAAAATCTCCTTTGTTAGAGGCTACAGTCCAATCTCATCGTGGGCCAGTTCTTTTGTTCCTGGTTTGGATTTATTCATTCCTCGAGGTTGCTGCTCCATTGGCTTTGGATGCAACCCCTTGGATCTTCCTTTCCATGGGGGATTCAGATCCTGGGCCCTGCCCTTGGGCAAAACATATGTTCCACTCCAACCTGGATCCAACCAGAGAATAATTGTTTTATGTTTATTAATCACCTGCATGCAAATAGGTGCCAATAAAAACTCCAGGCAGATTCTCTGCCAGGCTCACATCACCCAAGAGCTCCACACCCCAGTTTGGTGTCTGAACAATGAATCCCTCCAATGAAGAGGCATCGCTGCTTTGATATGCAGTGACAAAAATATCACATCAGCTCAGCCCCTCTGCAGTGATGAGTTTGAAATGAGACAAGAAACCTGCAAAAACATTCAACATCAGTGGTAAAATAAATTAGAGATGCTGCATTAAGCTAAACAAGTACATTAATGCAACACGAAGGGGTGAGATTTCAGCGGCGGAACGACAACGCTCCGACTCTGCTCGTGTTAAATGTGACCTGCCAAGAGGAAATCGTCAGGCTGGGGACTGCTGAGTGTGAAAGTTTAAAAGGTTTTCAAGAGATAAAGTGAGTTTTAGCAAAATGTTTCAGAGTTCTGTGCCATTTGCCTTAAATAAAAGCCATTGCAGCCATTACAGCCAAACCAGCTGTAATTAAACTCATTCTGGGAAGACTTGAACTACAAAGCCTGATGGGACTCCGGGGAAGAATTAGATTTAAGTGAGAGGCAGGGTGACTGAAGGCACTGGGGCTGCAAATTTCTTCTGTGTCATTAAGCAAGTCTCAGTCTCATCCATTCCAGAAGACAGGAATACTTTAAGACTGACAACTTTTTTTTGGAAAGGAATGAACCTTCTCAAGCACACCACTGAGGTAAGACCAAAAAGCTTAGACAAATCAACAGTGAAGTTAATGTGAACACACAGCTATCAGTCTCCACACTATCCTGTACACATCTACTCTGTTTCCAAGATTCTTTTTCTGAGCTTATTCAAACATAAAAAAGCACCCAGAGCAATTTTAATGCCAATTCAAGTAGGGAAGGAGTCACACCAAAAACTGTTCTCAGAAAAATCACTTCTGGGCAGACCACGAGTATCAGCCACATGATAATTATCTGGGGCTGTTCCATGAATGGGGGTTTTATAGGGAAGCAGCATTTTGAGCCTAGATGGATCATCAGGGATTATTCTCAAGGAAACAAAGCTCTAGCTAGCTGAGAGTAATTCAAAGATTTATGAGGAGTGCTGCAGTTTAATTTCTCACTGAGCTGCTTTCATGTACTTCTAAATGTACAGACACATCAATTAAGAAACATCACACAATTGATATGTTAGTTTCTATTTAAAATACTACTTCAGTTCTATTTAATGTAGTTATGAACCCACTGTGCCAGCAGAATCCTCTTTCCCAGTAACAGAACCATTGCCAGGTGAGTTAAAAGTGCATTTTAAAATCCATTCTACTTGGAAACCTTTGTATCAATCTAATTCAAGTGAAAAAAAAAACCTCTATCAAAAGCAAATTAGGTCTTTGAAAACCTGATAAATATTTTATACAGCAAAGAGTGGTAACATCTTTGTAAAAATAAAGTAGATGCTGCATGTTTGGCATGGACCACTTGCCTGGGGTTTGATGAGCTTTAGTGATGAGAGGGATGACAGCACAATGTCATCTAGAAAATAGAGTTTTCCCACAAATAAGAAATTTGGAGAGCAGTAAAATCTCAGAAGAGGAAAGATAAATAACCTGAATGTACCTCCATGAACTGTAAATCAAGTTTTACCTTCACCGTGGAACAATTTACTCCAATCCTCTCAGGAAGGATCAGTGGAATAAAAAGATAAAACTGGCTATATAAATGTCAGGCTTTATTCAAGCTCCCACTGCAGTACATTACTCATGTGCTTCAAATGAATAGAAAAAAAAAAAAAAAAACCCAAGAGAGGACAAAACAAGAAGACTGCTGAAGAAAGATCTTGGGGGTTAGGACTCCACTTTGGCAAGGGGTATATTGTCCACTTCGTGGATGCCCTCCTTGTCAATGAACCGGGCGTTGAAGGAGGTCAGGTTGAGGATGAAGCGTTTCTGAAGCTGTTCAGCAAAGACAAAAAGACAGAAGAAATGAGATTCACTCAAATAAAAGAGTATGCTTTCAATTTCCATCCTGGTCCTAGTGACCCAAAGTATTAGGAACTAGAGTGGGTTTTTTCACTGCTCAGGAGTGAATTGGTGGGAGTTTGTTGTGAGATGATCGACATTAGACAAGCCTCAGGTAAAGATGCAAAATTGCCTGGTAACAAGGAAGACATTTAAGCAGGAAAACTAGAGTGGGCTAAAATTTTGGATACAAAGTGTACATATCACAGAGATATTTCAAACAGGACCTCTTCAGAGCACTTCTTGATGCTACATTCAAATCAATCTCTTAAAGACAAGGATAAAAACTATTTTCCTACAACAAAAGCCTTGGTGTCTGAAATGTCTGGAGTCTAATGTTGACACTAAAATTGGTCATGAACTTTAAGGTCAAGGCTTTACCTCAGTATCACTTCACAACCTGGAAAAGAATTAAGTGTATACTTCCAAGAGTTCTTAAGTGTAACACAAGTGACAAGGATGCTGCAGGACGTTCAGAAGAAACATAAGAGGAAAAAGTCTGGATCAATATTATGCTAAGCATGCAAAAAGCACAAGTTTACATTCTGGAGGACGTGAACCGTGCAAAGGCAACCCAACTGCCTGTAAATCCTTTTCCTCAGTAGCTATTCCACATCTGGCCAGTGCCTTTATTACCCTTCTGGCAAAGGCAGCAAGAAACGCGACAAGAGGAACAGGAAAGTATCAGCGAATGAATGCAAACAAACATTCCTTTCTCAGGAGCATCAGGGCCTGAGTTCAGCAACTCACCTCCTCTAGACATTTTTTTAAGAGCTCCACAGCTTCCTCACGTGTGATACCTGAAAAGGAAAACATCCACAGATTGATTTCATTAGAGACCATCTCTCTCCACAGAAACTTTTATTAAATTTAAACAACTTTTCAGCTGAGCACCAAAGCCTCTCCTTCCCAGCTCACAGAAAACACTTTCCAGATGTCCCGAGGACGCCCTGCACCGCAGTGCTCACGCCCCAACAAGGCATTGAGAATCGATTTGTTACAGGGAATGGGAAGCATGACGGAATTCTGCCTCCCATGGCCAGGGCCTGGCTCAGAGAAGCCCAGCCACCTCCCTCTCCTACAGTTTTCTGCAGCTCTAAATCAGCTCCAGCTGCCCCGGCCGGCTGCGAGTCCAGGGCAGGAGGTGGAGATGGGTTTAGCGTGATGTTCCTGCTGGGTATGAGCTCAATAAAGGACAAGGCACGTGTGGGATGCTCCTGCTATTCTCACACTTCAGGATAAAATCCAGCACTCTATAGGGGTGACGAGCCATGACAATGAAGTTCATTATTTTCCTCTGTTCCACAAGGAATGGTGAAAATGGAACAATAGATTGTTAAGGGACATGACTAGAAAACAAACAGGGTCTAAAACTTCTTTCTAGGCTTTGTTCCAGACCTGCATCCACTGCTCAGGCAAGTGAAATGAAAATGATCAGTTTATAGCTACATTTCTTGAAGGAGGTAGATGAAAGGATTTCTAATCTCAGAGCAGAGATAATAACTTAAACTCAGCTTTGCACACAGGAGTCAAATAGTTTGTAGCTAAAGCCAAAGATGTCAGATTAACAATATTCCATGCTTTGCACATTTCCTTATCTGCACAGTGGGGATGGGGCCACGTATATTCCTTGGCACTGGATTATGATTCTAAAACTAAAAATTTAGACAGGTACAAACATGTACAAGAGTTATGATGAGCAGCTGCCAAGTGCACAGAACTGTGAATCTAAAGTTTAAAACCTCTCTGTTTCCCACAGAAGCTGTGGCTGCCCCATCCCTGGAAGTGTCCATGGCCAGGTTGGCCAGGGCCTGGAGCACCCTGGGATAGTGGAATGTGTCCCTGCCCATGGCAGGAGGTGAAATGAGATGAGCTTTAAGGCTCCTTCCAACCCAAACCATTCCATGCTCTGTGATTCATCACCACCACTTCAGAGTGCTAGAGATGTTCTTGCTAGGAATGTCTTTTCATTTGAATGTTTTTAATTTATCATAGACAAAGCCAATCCAAGATAGGGAGGAACAGGATCTGGGACTGACCTCTGAATATTGATACTCTGGGAAAACGTACATGTCAGAGCCAACAGACAAGCAAGAAGATAGAGCTGTCAAACTGTTATTTATTAAAAGCAGACTACCAGCTGCCAATGGTCCAGGAAAGTCTAATCATGTTTTAGAATAACTGACATGTCCTTTACTCCCAGTCTGTTATGCTGCAAACCAGAAAAAAATGTAAGGAGTTGACCAGTTTTCTGTTACTATGCTAGCAAAACCAAAGGCAACCTTTCGAGCTCCATTTATCTAACAAAAAGTCAAGTTCCAATCTGTTGCACCACAGCAATGCCAGCTGATTCAGCAAATGTCAGTCCCACTGGTTAATAAACTCAAGGCCTAAATTGAAGCAGGAGAATTTTCCTGTCCAGTGGCTCCACTCACCTGGCTTGTAATAGCGGTCAAGGATGCTGAGGGTAAGGAATGCTCCATATCCATGTGCTGCAAAAGGAGCCTTGGCCAGAGCTGCCAGGTAGTCCATGTAGTACAGGGCAGGGCCCTCGTGGTCGTCATAGCCAGCCAGGAGAAGGTTCACATGGTAGGGGGTCTGCCAAGAGAAGTGATGTTTTCGTTGGAGCACTCACACCAAATCTTTGAATCCTGATTCCCTACGCACCAGGGAGCAGCAGCAGAGCTGATCACCCAATTCCTTATCATGAAGTGCTACATAGTCCTGTCGGCAGCACGTTGTGGGTCTCAAGCTAAAAATGATCAGGTCTTCTGCTAACATGGACTGCACAAGCAAATAAAACCAGAGAACACTTATTCTCTTGCAAACCAGTGTGTTTGGGTGTTTTTACAGCTTTCACAACACGCTCAAACTTTAAAAAACTTGAACGCAGTTTTCACGCCAGATTCTTTCACCTCCACATAAAACTTGTGGATTTTTCCTGCTGACACGTGAGCACAACATGAGCATTTTGCAGTTTCTAAGAACTCTTTGTTCATTTAACCTGCTCTTTGCTCTCTTCCCAGTCCCCCTCACAGTGAGCACGGCCTGTCTCAGCACGTATGAAAGCTCTCACACAGTGCAGTTACACACAGTGTCCTGTTCACTGGCAATTTGGCTTTTATTGCATGTACCAAGTTTAATCTTTAATATTTGGCAGTTTACTCCATGTTCTGGGTTTAGTGTTCCATCATCATGAATAAATCAGACATCTCTTATTCTCCTACATCTCCTTCCAAGATCTGTACTTTGTAAAACCATGAAACACACGTGCACTGTATTATTTTTAAACATAGGATCAAAAAAAAAAAAAAGTGGGCATTGTATGTATTTTTAAAAGCAGCTTTTATATACTTCCAGTATTTCTACACAATGTTTCTTATTAAATTAATTGTACTAACAGGATATCTCCAAACTGCTGGAAAACCTGGATCAACAAAGCAACAAAATAAGAAAAAAAAAAGATGATGCAACTACCAGATTAAAAAAGCAAACAGAATTTCACCCTAAAGCCAAAACATTAACTGCATCATAGGAAAAGTTCATTTTGATACTCAATACAGTAAATTTACACACACACACAAACAAAAAAATAATCACACGCCACTATATTTTTACTTTCAGACAGTATGAAAGAATAAAGCAGGCTACAGTTATATATAAAACATCATTTTAAATTGTGTGATTTAATCTTCAAAGCATCCAAGAATATTTGGAAAGAAGTTACCATGCAGCTGTATTGGTTTAATTAGGCTGTATTTCATCATTTATTTATTCTGAAACATCACACAAGTTGATATTTAAGAGCCATGACACAAGATCACTCAAATTATTGTGTGACTTGGAATTACCAACATTGGCATATGCAAGATACTCAACCATAAATAAATGGTGTTATACAGACTTAAACCCATCTGTAAACTGATTTTCAGTTTTAAGTTCTCTTGCTAATGGTCTCTGAGACTTCTTAAAACTCAAATGCAAATAATTATCCCCCATGCCTTATTATTCTAGAAAGGCAGGATTTAAACATTAGTAAATATACATAATCTATTTACTATTTCCATGATTATAAATGAAATTTGCAGCGTAACACCTCGATGCTGCAACTGGAATTTCTTGTACATCCCAATCCTTTTGTCCACTCCAAAGGCAGCCTTCCTTGACTTCTATAACGTGGTCCATACCAATAATTCTCAACTCTTTATGAAGTTAGTGTGGTTAAAGGGCCATCAAATGAGTGATGACTCACGCTCCAGGACATTATTTTTAACCCCAACTTCCCTTCCTACAGAAGCACCATTTCCCATCCCAAGTAGTTTTGCACTTGGTGCTGTTTGATTTAAAATAACGACAGCAATTAGGAGATGTGTGAAATTGTTCAGAATTTACAGCTGAAGAGCACAGTTGTGCCAAAGAGCCCAACCCCAGCTCGGTGGTGACACAGCCCTGTGACATCTGGCGGAAGCCAAAGTCACAGCGAGGGGGCAAAGGTGGGAGCAAGGAAACCTCCTGCCAAGTGTGGACAAGGGGAGAGGAGCTGAAAGCTGCATTTGGAATCCAGCCAGACCCTGTCACCTATAATTAAACAGCACCACAATCACAGACTGAACTTCATCACCTTTGGAGGGCAGGGGGCTTTTTTCCCTACTTTGCCCCCCCACAACCTCGGCAGTGAGTTCAATGTACTAAACCCTGCACTGGATTCAGCAGGTGAACCAGGTGAGGTGCTGGAACAGGGAACCACAGAATGCTGGAATGATTTGGGTTGAAACAGACCTTAAAGCTCATCCCATTCCACCCCCTGCCATGGCCAGGGACACCTTCCACTGTCTCAGGTTGTTCCTGGCCTTGGTGTCCTGGCCTTGGACACTTCCAGGGATCCAAGGAAGCAGCCACAGCTTTTCTGGGCAACCTGAAAACCTGAAAAGTGCCAGGGCCTGCCCACCCTCAGAGGGAACAATTCCTTCCCAATATCCAATCTAACCCTGCTCTCCTTCAGCTTAAGGCCATTCACCTCCATGAAAGCCAAAGCACCTTCCAGGTTTGCCCTGATCAAAAATCACAAATATTTGTTTCAGATCCTGCTTTGGAGCAGAAATCTTGTGTTTTAAAAAGAGAAATGTCATGAAAAACCACATGGTGACTATTGTTGCATCAGACTATCAAGTAGAAGCAAAGACAACAATGATGTAATGGCCTTAAGACACAAGCCCAGTGTCACTACACTTGATACTTTCCACCAGAAGAACAATTTCAAGGCACTGCCTTGTGAGCTATCCCCAAGATATCAAGAACTTGGACTACAGGAGTCATGAGAACCCTAAATGAAATCAAACTGGGTACCAGGGAGGAACCCAGATGGTGATGAACAATGCAAAACAAACTCTATTTTGATCTTGGCTACAGCAAGAATTGAAATGCCTGAGGAAGTCCTGCTGTAGTTTAACCTTCCCTTTCATACACCTTTTGGCCTCCTGTAACAGCTTCACACAGTGAGTGACAATAAAACAACAAACTACCTTTTCCCCACCAAACTTTTTACTTCTCAACTATTTTCCCACTCCTAACAGGAGGTGCTGGCATGTTTTACCTTTTAATTTTTATTTTCATGATCCACATGATTACATTAGCAGCCTCCAGGAATCCCTTATACAGTTTCAAGCACCAGTGTTAATCCTTCTGGTATCCCACATATAATGACGAAAATGTAACAAAATTCACAGGGGAAAAACCCAACTCTGATGGCAAGGCTTGTATTGTAAAATTCTAAATGTCACAAACAAACCATGAAGTTAGAGAAAAAAGCTTCTGCCTGCAATGTGGAGATCAGTGTAGTGTGACAGCAGTGTCAGAGAGCGCCGTGTGCCCTGGGGTGTTGCCATCTGCACCAGAGCAGCGTTTTGTCTCTGGTAAATAAACACATCTGCCTCTGCCAGTGTCCTCCCCACTCTGCTGCCCATCTGGAGCAGGTGAGCTGGAAGACAGGCGTGGGCTCAGCAAGGAGTGGAGCCACAGGGAGGACCAGGCCCCAAGGGACGTGGCACAGAGGAAGACAAAGGTGCTTCCTGATGGGCAGGTTTACCAAAAAGCCAGTTTAAGGTACTTCAGATCATATATAAGAAATAGCTGCCTCTGCTGGAAGGGGACAGGACGCTCAGACTCAGCTGTGCAGGTCAGTTGTCCCTGAGAGGAGCCATGAGCACCAGGGCCAGCCCCAACAGCATCACTGCTTCACATCAGTCTTGAGAACTGCACAGGAATGCACAGAACACACACAGACCTTCCAAATCACACCTCAACACAAGCTAAAGCAAACAGCACCACTGCCAACCATCACCTGCCAGCCATGCAGTTGGATGAAGCCATTTAAACCAGAAGAGTAGTGTGGAACCACAGAATATCCTGAGTTGGAAGGTACCCACAAGGAAAACTTTCCACCTGCAGCTGTGATACGCATTAGAAAGGAGAACAATGATCTTTGGCTGTTCCTGTGCATGAGTTCTAGAAGAATTCTCACTCCACATGTGTAGTTCTCAGCAGTACAGCTCTGAGGATAATACTGGCCTTTATTTGCTACTGTAAAACCTGATTTCAGGCCCGAGAAGTACACTGTTAGAACAGCAGAACAGTTTAACCCACGCTCTATCCCTGACATAGCTGATCAACTTCATTCTCAACATCCTCTTTATTCCTGTTTTCTTTCATATAGCACATTAACATTCTTCTCAATTAAATGCTTCCTGACCTTAGATCATTAAAGGTTTGTTTGCCTCCTCTCAGCAGCTTTTCATACTTTGAAAAAAATCACCCTGGGAAACATCGCTAATTGCAGTTCAGTAACTTGAAAACACAACCCCAACTTGGATGTGGTATTTACCAAAAGCCTCATGTTGCTGTTTACAAAAGGCACTTGTTTTCCTAAGTACATCAAACAGCTTTGCTCTATGAAATCATTTTCCAAGAAGATTAAACGGATTTGGAGCATTTGCATGAAAACCCACAACCTTATCTCGATGTTCAAGAAGTTTAATTCATTTCACGTCTGCAGTGTGTGACAAAGTGTTGATTGGGCCCAAGGCTGGAATTTTAAGTCTATGGCTCTATCAGTTATTGATAAGTGATGTGATAAGTTTTTAAAATAAGGAAATCAAGTTCTATTTTACTAAGACATCAGCAATGTGAACTCACAGAATCTCAAAATCATTGATGTTGGAGAAGACCTCCAAGATCATCGAGTCCAACCTGTGACCCATCAAGCCTTGTTACCCAGACCAGAGCACTGAGCGCAACATCCAGCTGTTCCTTGACCCCATTATGTCCCTGAGCAGCCAGTTCCAAATCCATCACCAAAGACAACAGCTCCCACCTTTTTCAGACTCCACTGTTTGGGGATGGAAATGTTCCCTGGAAGCCGGTGCCAAAATCTCTCCGCTGTTACTCACCCGACTCCGGAGATAGTCCGCGAGGTTTCGCCGGGTGAAGTTTGCAGCTGCAGTGGGAGACAATTCATAACCTGGAGAAGAAATGGGATTATTTATTTGGCAACAGCCCAAATCATTCATGCTTCACCCCCACCTTCCCATGTCCTTTTTGAAATAACGAAATGTTCTTTAGTGATAAAATGTAGTGCCTTTTGTCTAATTCTGGTTTATTCTGAAAGCTACAAGCATAAACAGGGCCCTCAGACTTTGGGTAGTTCATATCTGTATGGACCAGAGAAATACATGGCTTCAAAAAAATTAAAATATTAAGGACATGCAGCTTGACTTTTTTGTCCAGTATATCAGAACTGCTGACAGCATGCAATGGACATATTAAGTGAATAGTAAGTCTGTCAGTAAAATATTTATGTCATTTATATTGCAGAGAAGTTTGCTGGGATTTGGATAAACCATTTAATTTATACTGTACAATCCAGACTCTGTTTCTGCATCCTGCCTGAATATCACCTTTGCTGGACACTAAAAATGCAAAAATCTTTACAGAAGGTTTGAGAACAGCACTTTCCACCAACGTTCACCTGGAAACCACCCTTAGCTCTGCTCCCAAACCCCAGGGCCTGTCCTGATTCACTCACCATTTCTCATTTTGTAGAGCTGAACATTTTTCTGGATGTATTCTGCAAACTGCACTGTGTCCCCAGGCTCCCCCACACACAGAAGTAAGATCTTTTCACTCATCTTAAACATTTTGTCATGGTCTAGGCAAAGAAAAATAATGTTGAGTGCCACAGTCACGAGGAAAAATAAATTATTTTGGCAATATCCTGACACATCAGGACTTTAGAGAAGCAAGAAAGAGATTTGGATAACTGCATCATGACCTGGAGCACCAGTAAAAAGCCTTTCTGAGCACACACTGACATTTGGTGTCTCACAGCTGGTGACACAGAAGACAAGAGTTGCTGAAGAGAAACAAAGCCCTTCAGGAAGGGAGGCATCCCAGAAATATACAGTATTTCCTACCTTAGAAGCAAGGTAGGAAAGAATAAAGCTTCATACAGAATATTGTGTTTAAAGCATAAGGTTTTGCTTCCTGGGATCAGGAGTAGGAATTTTGCTCAGTGACTATTCAACTTTATTCAAATATTCTGCAACAGAAGCAAATAATTTAATATAAAGCTGAAATATCAACACACAGAGCAAAAGCAGTTTTAGGAAATCCAGAAACAAATTCCATGTTAAATGATGCCCTTTTCCTTATATCCAGCCACCCCAACACCCAGAAGTTTACATGAACAAAGCTTTTCCAGAAACATTTCTTTTGCTTGTCATTTTCTTTTGGGGAAAAAAACCAAACCAAACAACCAAAGAGAACAAAAATTAAAGTAATGATTATAAATCATAACGAAGCCGACTTATAAGCAGGAAATTAAGGAACAGTAATCCATATTTTTAGTCATAACTGCAGTTTAAAACAGTTTTGTGTTCGAGGGGATCCAAGCTGTTGCAATGACAGTGCTGGAGACAATCCTGTGCTCGCAGAGTCTCCTCTCAGCAGAGCAGGATCTGGCACTTGGATACCCCAGGCAGACACTGAGCAGCTGCTGGAGGGAAGGGAAAATCCAGCCTGGCCTTGGGCACTGCCAGGGATCCAGGGGCAGCCCCAGCTGCTCTGGGCACCCTGTGCCAGGGCCTGCCCACCCTCACAGGGAACAATTCCTGCCCAAAATCCCACCCAACCCTGCCCTCTGGCAGTGGGAAGCCATTCCCCGTGTCCTGCCATTGCAGCCCCTTGTAAATTCTCTCTCTCCATCTTCCCTGTAGGCTCCCTTCAGGTACTGGAAGGGGCAATTAGGATAAGATTTCTCCAGGCTGAAATTTATTTACAAATAAATAGTCTAAACATAGATCTGAAATGTATGGGTTTCCCCACCCAGCAAAAGCAACTAAATCCTATGTTCAAAGTACATATTTCTTAAAGCTTATGAACAAACCTATGTGGAACCAATATTAACCTAGACAACATTATTTAAAGTGATAACATTTTTATTTTGTATGTACCACCAGCTTTCACAACCTCTAACACTGCTCCAACTGGCTACCACAGACTTGAAGTGAAACATTTGAAGTAAAAATAACATTTTTATATAGATTTATTTTTATTCATTTGTATAGATCTAGCGATCCTCTATTCTACAACTTTCTTTAAAAGAGCTACTAAAGCAGTCTTTAGAACAGACCAAGCCTCAGTCTAGGCCATTGCAACAGCAGGAAGAAAAATTGATTTTAGAGAATTCCAGAGACGTGGTGACGCCCTGGATGTTTTACCACACAAAGAAACCAAAGCCATGTTTCAGTCTGGCTCCTGCGCCCTGTGCTGGGAATCTCACTGACACTTTTAGTCCCCCTAATCCCTTTTCTCACATTAATTACGTTTTACCAGTGAATTAGGCACAAAGGAGCACCTCCTGTCACACATCGTTATGCCTGTGCAGTTTTTTAACACTTTTACGTTGCTGTTCAGGGCGAGGTTTGGGATCACAAGCCTACGCTCACCTGAACAGGTAAATTGAGCTGACAACCCAGCACAGAGCGGCCACGCTCGGTCACGACTGGGGACTTTACCCGGAGCAAGCGGCGACTTAAGCCCCGCTTTGGCTCTGCGCTCCAGAGGCCGCCCTACACTTCCTACAGCGACGACACCTCCCTGAAGGGCCCGGCAGAGCTCAAACCGAGCAACCGAGCAACCTCCTCCCCTGCGAGCAGCCTCCCCTCAGCCCGAGCGGCGGGCCCGCCGCACCCCAACCGCGCACACGCCCGGGGCCCTGGGGCACCCTACCGGGCCGGGGCTCAGCACGGCGCCCCGGCGCCTCCCAGGGTCTCACCGTGCTTCATCTGGATGATGCTGGTGGCCGCCACGGTGTCCGCGGCCACCAGGACGTAGTCAGGGCCCTGAATGCCGATGAGGTACTCCATGGCCGTGACACAGCGCGGCCCGGCCCGCCCCGCCGCGCCTGCGCGCCCGCGCGCGCCGATGGCGTCACCGCTCGCGAGAGCCGCGGCCCGCGCGGGGCCGCGGAGCCCTGAGGGGAGTGGGGGGGCGGGAACGTGAGGGGTCGGGATCCGGCCCTTTGGAATAACGGCATGGTTAAATGTGGAAAAGGACAGGCTGGCCTCGAATCTGAGGGGGTCGAGATCCATCCCTTTGGAATAATGGGATGGTTCGAGGTGGAAAAGGACAGGGTGGCCTCGAATCTGAGGGGGTTGAGATCCATCCCTTCGGAATAATGGGATGGGTCAAGGTGGAAGAGGGCAGGGTGACCTCGAATCTGAGGGGGTTGAGATCCATCCCTTCGGAATAATGGGATGGGTCAAGGTGGAAGAGGGCAGGGTGACCTCGAATCTGAGGGGGTCGAGATCCATCCCTTCGGAATAACGGGATGGTTAAATGTGGAAAAGGACAGGCTGGCCTCGAATCTGAGCAAGTTGAGATCCATCCCTTTGGAATCACGGGATGGTTAAATGTGGCAAAGGACAGGGTGACCTCGAATCTGAGCGGGTTGAGATCCATCCCTTTGGAATAATGGGATGGTTAAATGTGGAAAAGGACAGGGTGGCCTCGAATCTGAGGGGGTCGAGATCCGTCCCTTCGGAATAATGGGATGGTTTGAGGTGGAAAAGGGCAGGGTGACCTCAAATCTGAGCAAGTTGAGATCCATCCCTTTGGAATCACGGGATGGTTAAATGTGGCAAAGGACAGGGTGGCCTCAAATCTGAGGGGGTCGAGATCCATCCCTTTGGAATAATGGGATTGTTTGAGGTGGAAAAGGACAGGGTGACCTCGAATCTGAGCGGGTTGAGTTCCACCTGTTTGGAATCACGAGATGGTTAAATGTGGAAAGGATCCCACAGACACAACGTGGCTGAATAAGGCACTGAGGTTGGAAAAGACCTCCAAGGTCACCCTCAGCCCAGCACTGAGGGTGCCAGCCTCCATGTCCTCCACCATGTCCCCAAGTTCTGCATCCACATAAGATTTTCATGGAATCGTCAAGGTTGGATTTAAGTCCATTCAGCCCCTCAGCCAGCACTGCCTCTGGAGCCACCTCACCCAGCTCCAGAGCTGGTGTCCCTGGACACCTCCAGGGACAGTGACTCCACCACCTCCCCAGGCAGCCTGTTCCAATGTGTGACCATGCAAACAGTGAAAATATTTTTCAGTACCTAATGTGAATCTCCTCTGTCTCAGCTTGAGGCCAATTCCTCTTGTCCTTCACTGAGCTCATTCTTCTCATAGTAGGAGAGATGGCCCCACCTCACCCACCCAGAGACACCTTCTCCATTACCAGGTTGCTCCAAGTCTCTTCCAGTCTTGGACACTTCCACCCAGATGTTTCCAGGTGTGCCTGTAATGTGGATCGTTAATAACAATGGGATTTAAATCCTGAGCCTGGCTCTCCCGGCATGCAGAGCAGGCTGTCAGCGTCTCCCTTCAGTGCCTGCTTTCAGGGGCACAGCAGCACTGCAGAGGGATTGTTCTGACCTTGGGGTGCCCCATTTCCCTGCAGACATTTCCCAGGCTAACATCAGTGTGCAGACACTGTTCGCCTTGCCCATCACCAGCAAAACTCCTTCCAAGGGCCCTCATCCTCGGCAAACACGTTGGGGAATGTCAGTGCCTGGTTCCATGAATCCTACAGGCATCCCTCTGCCTCCCAGAGCTGCTCTGCTCCTCACTCCCAGGCCCACTGCAGAGTGTTTTCCCTCCACCTGTGAAGGCAAGAACAGGGCATCCATCAGAGTGTGCAGGTGAAAATGGATTGTAACCTGCCCTGCCAACAGCTGATTAACGTTTGTATCTCTGGCAGGATTGATCTTGCGGGTGAGAGCGTTCCAGAATCCAGCTGGGACCCTGCTCCTCGGCTGGATGCTCCTTCCCTGTGCTTCTGTCATGGTCACCATTGTCTGCTCGGGGTGGGGAAGAGGATTATCCACTGTGGGCAGCTGGAATGCTGAGGACAGGGTGTTATTTCTGGTTTTGCATTTCTCCCTCCCCAGCAGTGCAGACCATCTCCCCACTGTGGTAACTTTTGAGTTCCCTCTCCCAGTCTGATTTGTCACTCAAACCTCAGTGAGGTGGGAAAGCAGCAGGCACTGCAGGCTCTGCTACACAAACCCAGGCTGGTGACCCCAAAATGATGTCCAGCATTGAGTTGTGTGTGCCTCATAACTCACATAACAGCAGGATGATCAATTTCATGATTGTTGCTAATTATAAAATCAAACCATAAAAGTAAAACCTGCTTCAAACCAATGAATAGTTTTTTTCTCCTGTGTGGAGGCAAAAATCAAGAAATCTAAATATTTAGCCAGAGATTTCTGCAGTGCTGTGGGGGATTTATTGACAGCCACATCTAGTCAAAGCTTCCCCCAGTTCCTCTAGCTCTGTACTGTTTGAATTCCTGCTGGTCACTGAATTATTTCTTTTCTTACTATTTCCTGTGCTTTAAAAGTGGGGAAAGCGCAATCAAATTATCGTCATGCTCATTTGGTTAATCACCCATTTAGTTACTTATTCAGTTCATTAACAAGACGCTGGCTAGTGTCAGTGTGGAGGAAATTCTGAGAGGCAGGCAGTTAGGAGACAGGATATAGGAGAAATAGGCCATTACTCCAGCCCAGTGAATGGCAATTTCTATCCCTCTTTTCTGCTACGTCACTTCAGTGCACAGCTTGTTCTGGATTTAAAAAAGAAAGCATTCTGCTGCAGATCACCGTTGTTTGTTAGATTCCATTTAGGTTCAATCCAAAGCTCTGCAGAAGACCAAACCACCTATTTTAGGACTCCTTTTTTTTTTTTCAGTTGAGAAAAATGTGCTGCTCCACAGGTCATAAGATGCCTGTAATTATGACCCCGAATGGATAGAAATGTTGCTTCTTGAGACAAATTCTTTCTGACAGTTTTTACAGTACGTTCGTTCAGAGCAAAATGCCCTGTCCCCTGTCACCCGGATTGAAATTATTAAGGAAGACAGACATTTCACTGACAACTCTAGCCTCAGGGGGGAAAATATTCCTTCTGTTCCCCTCTGAAGGTCAGAGCTCACATAATGCAAAACACTTAGAACACGCGCGTACACATGCTCACGCACATGCGGGTGAAACTTTCTCTTCGGAAGAGCTCTGGATGGGTTTGATGGAAAATAGGAACCCACTGTGCAGGCAACTCAGGGAGCTTGGGCCAAAAGACACGGGCCTTGCATTTCTTCAGTGTAAATTCTCATTGTCTTGTAAGTAATCTCTTTCTCCTCTGCTTGTGAATCACATCAGGAGATGGTCATGTGTACTCACATGTTCGTACTTCCCCTCACATGATACGTGCCCAGATGTGGCCCGTCAGTCACTGGCAACTCCTCCAACAATGTGGGATCTGTGGGATAGTCACATTTCCCTGGTATCTCTTTATTCTTTCAAAACATTTCGTGCCTTCTATTCCATGCTGTTAAAAGCCCATTTGCAACCTGTACGTCCCATTTCTCACTTAAGCTGCATTGCCAGCTGTCATTTGGCCCAGTCTGTCACCCAGCAGTGTCCCCGTGCTGGGGATGTGCAGGTCCTCTCCTGTCAGTGCACCAACTCTGGCTACTCCAGAGCTTTTTTTGCTGGAGGAAGGGGAAAGCCTGGCCCTTCAGTTCCTCCCCAGCCCCGGCTGGACGTGTGAACACAGCAGTGCAGCCGCAGATGAGCTGTCAGTCACCGTGTTGTGCCTGTAGATCACCAACCTCACTTAATCTAGGGCTGAAAATTGGACCTGAGCCAAGGTGACCGGAGGTGAGAAACCAGCCCACAGCTCATTAACCTCTTCCCATCACACAAAGGCTCTGTCTTCCCCAGCTTCCCAGCGATTTGGATGGCATCAGGCTCATGCTGGGTCCCTGCTGACCACACACGTGTCCTGGTGTCATTTGCACCGAGTTTCCCTGGCAGGACCCAGCTCCCAAGCATTGACCCTGCTTTTCCAGCCTGTCCTAGAAACACTTTCAGGGTGTTAATGGGCAGCTGCAAACCAGCTGCCCTCCCAGCACCCCAGGATTGAGCCCTTCACAGAGCTGGTCCGCACATCTTCCACAAACCCCTGGATTAATGCCACCACTTGCCTGTGGACCTGAAGAACCTGCCCAGACCAGCTCATTCCCATGGCAAGGATGTTCTCAAGTGAGCACTGGGACCAGTGGCAGAGTGAGAAAGCTTTTGTGCTGAATTTACTCTCAGAAAAAGGGTGGGAATCCCAAATCCTGCTCTGTACTGTCTATTTCATGCATCCTGCCCCACTGTGCTCCTGCCAGGTGGGAGCACAGCCCTATTCTGCCCCAACTCCTGCTCCTGTCCTGGCTGCCCTTCCCAGAGGGACACCAGCTCCTGCACAGCATCTTCCCTCAGATCTGCAAGAATCTCCAAACTTTTCTTTCTTCTTTCTCTCACTCCTTCTTTTTCTAAGTTTAATTCCGAACAGCCGGCTGTGTTCAGCCTGACTGGTTTGTTATGGCTTATAATTTGTGTTAGGATTAATTAACTAATTACCGACAAATGTCCGTTGGCAAGATTCTGCTTCTGCTTGTCAACTTGAAGTATTTAATTATTTTAATCATTTACTTTCATCTTCAGAATTTATGCTCTTCCAAGAGCGTTTCTAGGCATCTTTTAATTATTATTCTGATTTTTTTTTCAGAGGGGTGGCGAGCTGGGGGGAGAGAGCTGGGGGATGGGATCAGTCCTCATTAACTATTTCAGTGAGGAAATTTCCTTGGAAAGCCATCCATGGTTTTCAGACACTGGTGCACAGAAGGGACAGTCTGGAGTGCAGGTGTGTGGGGATGCACAGAGAGGGATGGGCTGGGCTCTCACTTCCCAGTTAGAGTCCTCCCTTTCCCCAAAGGATTTCAGAGATGCAGACTGGGGATGCCACAGTCCTGTTCCTTGGTCTAGGGGACAAGTAGGTGTTGATTTATACAGATGCTTCATCCACCAGGAATAACCCCTAAATCCAGGGGAGTCCTCAGGACACCCTGTAAGGCACAAAAGAGTCTCTGCGGGATGAAAATTGAAGTGGACTCACAGCCACTGTGCCAGCATGTAAATAAAACAGGATCATAGGAAAGCATCTATTGATATAGGTTTTTCATCTTTAAAAGCTTGTGAATGGCTGAAAACCCACAAACTGAACCCTGCTTTGATCATCCCTTGGGTTTGAATATGGAAAGTGTGACCGCATCAGGATAGATTTGGGCTGGGATCCTGTCCTGGGGCTGGGGGCAGGTGTGGAAATCCCATGCTACATCTCTGGGCATGCACAGAGGAATCCCAGACTATGAATGTGCTGCCAGACATGGGACAGGAGGGCAGCAGGTAACTGGGACAGTGGAGAATCCAGTCAAGGACATCTTTTTTACAGGAAATTCCATGTGGGTGCCACAGACAAGATCCCACCTGAGCACACTTTGAATGAAAAGTCAATTTGCTCAGAAAAACAACGGACCACCTGAAAATATATTGTATAAATAATTCAATGTATGCATTTAATTCCTTCCTTCCAAACACACTGGCCTTGCTGTTCCTTCCCAGTTTGGATCTCCAGGTGGGGCAGGGCACACAGTGATGTGAAGGTTATGCACTTTTGATTTGCACCTGCTCACACAGTATGATCCCAGATTTTGAGTGTCTTCCCTCTTTTTCCTTCACACACCAAAGCTGCAGCACTTGTGTGGGATTAAAACACAAGAGAAGGAAGTGTAAGAAGCTGATAAAAGACAGTGAAACTCTGGGTCTTTCACTTTCCAAGAGACTTCCAGGCTTTTTTTTCCTGCCAAATGTTTTATGCTGCCAAGAAACCAAATTCCAAGGGGCTTGTAAAATCTTCCTGTGGTGGGCACTGCCCAGGCAGGCACAGCCCCACATCCTCCACTGGGACACACATACCCCGCTGACTTCAGCAGGAGTCTCTCCAGGAAAGACTAATGAAGGATTCAGCCCCAAGAATATTTCTTTCCTGAGACAAATGAATCCCTTGGACCGGAGCACTGAGAAGAGTGCACTATTTAAAAGGTTTCTTGAGGGTACGTAATTATATTGAAAATAATTAGGGGCAAGGCAGCAGTATTATTACTACTTATCATATCACTCTAAACTTAATCCAGACTGATCTTTGGGAATGCATTGGGAATGCAGAGGATGGACCTTTCTTGAACAAGATGGGTCCGTAATGTTGCTGGTTTTGGGCTGGCATGGGAGACAAGAGTTTCTCCTTAGGAGTCACCTATGGAGACAGCAGCTTTGTCCCAGAGGGGAATGGAGGACCCAGGAAGGCTGGAGCATGGCCCTGGAGTCCATGGAGTCTGGACTTCCATGCTAGTCCTTTTGTCCTTTGGACAAACGTGCTCCAGGACCTGGCAGCCTTTAAGGTGACACCCCAGACCCTTTCCTGAAGACACAACAGCCCCTGGGGCGTGATTTGTGAGGTGAGCAGAGGCTTCCAAGGAGGCCAGGGAAGCAGCATTGCCCTTGTGAGCACTCATGGAGAGATCTAAATGAGATTGTTTTAATTAACTTCAGAATCCTGTTAATTAGAAGCCTCTCTGCATTAAAAATTGCTCTAGAGACCAGACCAAGTCGTGGCTGCACATGAAGGCAGAGGAAGAGGCAGGTCAGGCATGGATGGATCACAGTCAGGACCTGTTTGGAACAGAGGCTGCCAAATGTCAGGGTTAAAAATCCAGCTGGAGTCCCAAGGCTGCTCAGGAGGCCCAGCTGAGAATCCCAGGGCAGGTCATGGCACGGCAGGAGCAGAGTAGGACTTTTTGGAGAGGCTAAGAGCTGCCATGGGACTTTGGAAGACAGGAGATGTAACCAAAGCCCCAGGAGATCTGGGCTGGAGGGTCTGGGAGAGCCTGCAGCCGGGGAAACTGAGGCATGGGGGGAGCACAGGGTCAGAGGAAGGTGCTGTAAAGCTGTGAACAGCTCTTGGGGTGGGCTGTATGTTCCCCAAGAAATCATCCCAGTGGAGAGCACAGGGGCTTGGAGGGCTCTCCAGTGGCAGGGGAACAGCTCTGGGGTCACAGAGGAGCAGGAGCTGGGCTGGGGCTGAGGGTTTGGATGGGTCCTTGTGGGAAGGAGAGCCTTGTCCTATTGAAGGCTGACAGAATGAACTTCAGTTTATGCCCCTGGCAGTTTTTTACAGCTCAGCTATTCCATTTAGGGGTTGGGAGCCAGTGGAAGGAAGCTCGGATCGCTTCACTGACCAGCCATAACATCCAGCCAGTACATTAACTGCCCTGCTGCCCTGATCTGATGTGGTTTTACAGACAATAGCTACTGGCTATTTAGGCAATGTATAAATTAACATATTCTACACAAACTAGGAGCATATTTAAAATAAAGGAAAGTGCCCTTTATTTGTCAATCACCCAACATCTACATTTAATTTCAGCCGTCTTAATCCTACCTCAAACTGTTCATTTTCATGAGGGAAAAATGTTGTTTGATTGCTCGATTGTTGCTCTGCCCCCCTTCCCCTGCCTCTTTCTTTTAATTAAAACAATCCAGATCTGCTCTCCTGGAATTTCTTTCCCAGATTGGCTCAGTAACTTGTGACCTTCAGTTCTGCCCAGGCTGGAATCTGCTGGCACGCAGGGTCAGAGATGAGGAGATAACAGAGTCACCCCACAGGGTCACCACCAGAACATGGGTGCACAGAAGTGTTTGGGGTGTTGCAGCAGCAAACTTTATCTGCTGCTGTTTCAATATTGATGCCTGACAAGGCAGTAAAGGAGAAATGGGCATTGGGGAAGTGTTGGATTTGACAAAATCATGCTCAAAGGGCGAGAAAAATGACCTGAGTGATATTTTCCAAACTGTAGCAGCCTGAGTCACTCAACTCTCAAGTGCCATTTCCAGTAATTTTAAGACCTACATGATGCTGGTGAAAAACATTTCCAAGAAGCTCGGGGTTCCTTGGAGCTCTACAGCTCTTGCAGATGTGAATTGCCACAGCTCAGCAAATTATCAAAGGGCTTTTCTCTTGACAGCAGCTGTCGGCAGTGAAGCACCTTTCCCTGCTTGATGGTCTGATCAGGCATCAGTGAGATCCGGTGGCTCTTAGCAGCACAATTCTGTTTGGATGTTTGAGCTCTATTTTTCTTTCTTTCTATGTTTAAAGAAGATGTAAGTTAAAGGAATAAAATGCAAAATAACCCTGTTCTGAAACCTTCCTGACTTCCCTATCCCAGCTTCTGCCCGCCTCCCATGGCATAGTGCTGGGAGAAGGGAAATAAATTTCAAAAAAGGGAAATATTGCTAAGAAATGCCCATTTGGCAAAGTTTGCCTCTCTCTGCCTGTCAGCCAGATGCCGACACCTCGCTCTTCCCAGCAAACCAGGGCCAGTGTGTTTGTTTAAGACCCAAATCAGCATCGATCAGGGTCTGTCAGTCACTCTCCCGGAATAAAGCGCCAGGGTCTGGAGCGCGGATGGTAATGGACACACGCTCCAATGAGCTTGCAGCCTTCCCACCACATGCCCCAAGGCTGGAATTCTTTTATTATTATTATTATTATTATTATTATCATTCAGAAAATAAACATTTTGTTTGTTAAGAAACTGTATTTAAGGTGCTGAAATGGAGCTTTCTTTAGAACAGAGGGGCCTTTCCTGTAACTCTCAGCTATGGAGGGGGTTTGGAGAAGCTGGCTGGGTGCTGAACCTGGAGTGTGGGGCAGCCTCAGCTCATCCTACAGTGGTCCCAAGGGATGAGGAGGAAGAGAGCTGCTCCAGCAGGCAGCATGGATCCTGCATAGTCCGACAGCATCGTGACGCTGCCTGGAACCAGGCTGTGAATAATGTCTGAGAGGTGTGAATGCTGCAGCGTGCAGGAGCCTCCAAATTATAACAACTCACCAAGGGAAAATCACCCCGAGAGCCTTCAAAATGGAGTTGCCTCCTCCCTGCTCCCCTCCTCCTCCCACCTGCCTTTCATTTTTCCTCATGCATGGAAGGTATTAATTACCCAGCGTGCTTTAATGGCTCGCAGGAAGTGCCCTGCAGCGATCCCGGCGCGCAGCGAGCTTTGCCCAGTACGTGGCCAAGGAAGAGGAGCACGGTGTGACGCTGCTGGGGCACGAGGTGTTTCCTGTGGCCCTGTGGAAGGGACCCCATTTTTCTGACTCCTCTGAGCAGCTCTTTTATCTCTGGTGTTCAGCTATAGCAGCTCCTGTGCCCTTAGGGTGGCTGTGCAGGGTTTGTTAACCTCTGGGACAGGCAAACCGTGACCTCTCTCCTCCTGGGAATGAGCACGGCCGCTTGTTCCTGCTCACTGACATTTGCTGCTGCTGAGCTGTGCCTAACCTGGCTGAACTGTGCCTAACCTGGCTGCGCTGAGCCTGACCTGGCTGAGCTGTGCCTAACCCTGTTAACCTGTGGGGACAAGCCAGAGGAGCATGGCCAGGTAATCCACCCCACTATGGGAGAGTAGATGGGACTCATTCCACCTGCATCCCCCAGGAAGGTGCCCATCCTGCAGCAGAATGCAGTGTTGAGATCAGCAAGTGCTGGACTCCAGGACTCCCCCTTTCTGCTTCCAGCTCTGTGCTCCAGCTGTCAGAGGAGGAGTTTGGGCACCAGGCTCCTGTCTGGCATGAGGAACTCAACAGTACCCTCCTCCTGCTTGCAGGGACTGCAGGAACCTCCTACAAAATAGTGTTTGTGCCAGCAATTTTAATAAAGAATTTGGAAAATATGCATTTGGAGCAGCGGGGTACAGAGAATTTTTAACCCAAGCAAGCTCTGCCTCAGCACTGAAACCTGGGATGCCACTCCCTGGGGAGGCCCTGAGCTTAAATCTGGGCTGTCTCCTGCTGCCAGGCTCTGCTTTCATTGCACCAGCCTAAAACCAACAGCAAAGCTCTCAGCAGATTGATCTACAAAAAGGTGGATAAGGGCCAGTTCCAGCCTGTCCGAGGCTGCATGAGGCAGAAACCAGGTCTGAGTCTCAGCCCTGGGATTCCTGAAATATGCTGGCCCTTGACAGACACAGTGCTGTGAAGCTCTGGGAGAAAAGGTGATAAAAACCCTCTCCCAAGAACAGACATTAACTCACAGACTGTAATGGCCAAAGATGAACCCTTGGTTTTGCTCTGCCCTGCCCTTTTCCACCACTGCCAGCTCCATCCCTGCTTTCAGCACCGTCCCTGCAAAGCCAAGTGCCTGGTGCCTGCCAGTGTGGGACCTGCTGAGGCAGCAGGGCTGAGCGAGGGGAGCACGGAGCAGAGCAGCAGCGCACGGGAGCAGAAGGGCATTAATCACCTCGCTGTGATTAGGGGCTCAGTGAGCACAGGCTGCCTCGGGGCCTTTCTGCTCCCTCTGAATGCCCCAGTTTGCTGTGCTCTCCGACAGATGCAGCCCGGCCGCGTGCACCAGCTCTGGTGGCTCCAGCTCCTGCCCACCCTCTGCCAATGCTGCTGTAGGTTGTGTTGCCAGGATGGAAATGGCCATTTCTTAATTGATTTTAGTGCTTAGCTGCACTGGAGACTGATAAAAACCAAGTGTGCCTCCCACCTGTACTCCAGCTCCCGGCTGTGAGTCCCCTTTGTTGGAACTGGAGTCTTTGGTCCATTCCTTGTGGAGAAATGAGGTGGCAGCAAGAACAGGATGGCCAAGGGTTGTCTGGGAGCTGAAGCCCAGGAGGGGACACAGGAACACATCAGGGCAGCAGAGCTGCTGGAGGAGACATGTGGAAAGCAGGAACAAGGGGACACAATGCTCCACTAAGGGAGAGTGTGGCCTGGGCCACATTGCCCTGGGGAACAGCACCCACCTCACCAAGTCAAGTGTCCGGGGGTGCAGAAATGGTTTTTCCCCATCTAGAAATACACAACTTTATTCACTCGGAGTCATCCTTTCATTGCACGGAGATGGATGCTGCCACACACGTTATTTTAACTTCACGGCTCTCCCATCCGTACATAAAACAGCCCAGGGAGCTGGAGTTGATTCATCTGTTTGCCACAGAAGATGGATCAGTTAGCAAATTATTTTATTGACCCGCAGCGCTGCTCAAGGTCATTTGTTTCAGTGGACAAGCAGCATGCGTGGCATGCAAACGGGGCTGAGAGGGAACCTCCATATGTGACTGGCATATCCCAGCCCCTGGCCTCATTGTGGAGCCCTCAGCATCAGGCTGGAGCCCTCACAGCCCGGCTGTGCTCGTGGGATAAGCTCAGCATTTGGGCTGCGATGCTGTAGCTTGCTCAGCTGTCTGCAGGCTTTTATCCCTGGCTGCTGCTGGGAAAGAAAATCCATCCTTCTTTACCAGAATGTGGTTTGGAATCCTTTTGCTTTGTTCTTAAAGGACAACAAAAAACATTTGTGGTGAGGAAGGGAAGAAATGGAATTAAGTAGCTCAGTCCTCATCCTGACATAGTCCAGGTCTGTAGATTGTAAGGATGAGACATGCACTGAAAATCACACTGTAGAAAATCCAGGCCCTTCCCAGGCTGTTGATCTTCTCCCAAAAATCAGGTAGGGAGAAAAGCATATAATTGCTTACAAAAATGGGGGTGCCTCTGCAGGTTTGGTGAGCATCCCTCCTGCCCCACAGCCTTGTGAGGTCCCACCAAGTGCAGAGACCCCTGGCTGCCCTGGCACATCTTGCTCTTGGTGTCCTGCTGCCACCCACTGCTCCGGAGCATCTCCACTTCCCACTGTCCTCCCTGAGCTTCCCGTTGAGCTGGGGCCTTGCTAACCTTCATTGACTTGCCTAAACATTTATTAATTGATTGCTGCAGGGTTACCACAGGCTTCTGCTGGCGTTCAGGGGAGATGGGATGTCCATGGAGTATCCTCGCTTGAACTCCCGCCGTACCTCCGGCTCTGCGGGCTCCGTTCTGCATCTGCTGCTCTTGCTGCTGGAGCAGCTTTTAACCAAAGACATATGGGGCCCATTAACACTGTTTTGCTTGTTTGCAGAGTCTGATCTTGGGAAGAACTGGCTGATTTCAGCTCATAGTTAAAAACCTCAAGCCTAGGTGATGCAGGAGTAGAGCTGGAGCCAGCCCTGCAGCTGGCTGTCAGCACACAGGGGTTCATCAAGCTCAGGATGAATGCGGGTGAAATCTGCAATGGACAGAGACCAGATTAATTATATCAAAGCCACGGATGTCTCTTTTTGCCCAGCTTAATGCTGAGTCCTTCCTATGGTAGGTTTCATTCCACATGCAGCCTGTGTGGATGGAGGGGAGGGGAGCTGGGAGGAATGCCCAGCCTACAGGGATGTGCAAGGAAACAATCCTGATCCAAAGTACTTAAGAACACCTCTGTCTTGCACCTCTGCCTCAAGAAATGGATCTAAAGTAAAAGCTGGGCTTTCTCCATCTGTTGCCCCACCCTAGTCTTCACACTTTTTTTAAAGTTTACAAATGTGCCAGATTTAAAAAAAAAGAGAAGGAAAACCAAAAAGGGAAAGTAGCACATCCCTTTGTGCAAGGCTTTCTTCCAGTCCCTGTTAAGTTCCTGTACATGCTGACAGTTTTACAATTTACATGACAGCTGGCTTGCTTG
The DNA here is from genome assembly GCF_024509145.1 of Vidua macroura. NCBI lineage: Eukaryota > Metazoa > Chordata > Aves > Passeriformes > Viduidae > Vidua > Vidua macroura. Next base: position 820,072 of record NC_071595.1, on the reverse strand, counting down.
GAGGAGATCTCTGTTAATTAAAATAACACAAAGGGAAAGAAGCGAAATCGTGTCAGCGGATAATTAATTCGGAGCAGGGCACCAGGCTGTGCGCCGATCCCGCTAACAAAACTCTGCAGGAATTCGCAGCTTTACAGTCCCAGTCCTGCTGAGCCTCCTGGAGCCACTCAGTGCTCGGCCCCGTTCTCCACACCAGGCTGTCCCTTCCTGCAGGACACACTGCCCTGCCCTGGATGCACCCGCTGCATCCCAGAGAGAGCTGAGATTTGGACACGTGCTTTCCTGAGGTGCTGGGTCCAGCCCCAGTCCTTCTGCCCTCCTCCTCATTTCCAGGGCTCTGCCTCTACCGAGGGGATCCTTTCTGCTCCTGCCCCTTTGTCCTGAACCCACGGGCAGAGGCCATGGAGAGCATCTCATCCCCCACTCCCTTCACTGCTCAGTGCTGGGGCTTCCAGGGCTGGGAGCAGTCAGCAGGTACCCGGCCAGGGGCCAGCTCAGCTGAGGCCAAATCCTTCCTGGCAGCAGCTGGGTGGGTTATCTCTTTCCTCCAGCCCCACTCAGCATCAGAAGCTGATCCAGAGGCAGCTGCTGGAGAAGGGCTCTGTCCCTCTCGGCCAAGCAGCAAATCTGTGGCAAGATGAGCCATGGGTGCCTCCCTGTCAGGACAGGACTTACAGACAGGCAAGGAATGGTTGCATGAGGGTGAGCCCTGGGAAGATTTGGGGAATCCAGGGGGCTGGGGATCATGGAAGGCATTCCTGCATGGAGTAACAGGGGATTTAGTGGGACTGAGGACAGTGGAGCGAGCCAAGCCCTTGGCTGCCGGCCGCAGCCCTGGGGCGCTGGCTGGATGCAGGCTGTGCTGTCACCATGCTCATGTCCCTCTGTGCCACCCCAGTGCCAGCAGTGGCACCTCACAGTGCCCTGGTGCTCCCTGTCCATGAGCAGGGACAGTGGGTGCCCCCAGCACCCTCCCCAAAACCAGCTACTCAGCACCTCACCAGCAGAGTTGTGCTTCGTTAACGATTCTGCAGCTCGCTCTCGCTGCCTTAGTGTGCTGATCAGGGGGGCTCAGAGATGGGGAACAGGAAAAAAAAACATGGAAAGAAAAGAGAAAGAGCAGCCCAGGGCTCCAAAGCAGCTGAGGTGTCAAAGACAGAGATTTAATGAATGTGCCTGCGGTTCACCTGAACAGATGAGCATGAGCTAGAAGGAGAGAAGGAAGAAAATGGAAAAAAGGAAGGATCATTTTTCAGATTGGCAGCTCCCCTCCCAGACATCTTTTAACAAGAAAGGGGGAAAAAAAGGCTTTAAAGGGCCAGCCAGCTGCTTCCCTGTGTCGTGGTGGGGATTCGGGTGCTCTGCTCCCATTACAGGGGTCAGGCTGGGTTGAGACTGTGACTCCCAGCCCCCCATGTCCCCTCAGCTGCCCGGGCGCTGTAGGACCTGGGTGCTGTGGGACATGGTGGAGAGAAGGATGGGGAGCAACTGCTGAAAAGGGGTGAGAGGAGGCAAAGCTGCTGGCTCATCCATCCCTGCCCCAGCCCCATGGAAAGGCAGCAGTGTCTGCCTGCAGAGCCACTCTGTGCCCAGAACATGGCAATAAAGGGGGGGCTGGCAAGGGTTGGCCCAGGACAGACAGTGACTCTCCCGTGCCCAGAGCACCCAGCACACCTGGGCTTCCCTTGGCCCCCAACGCTCCATGACTGGAGTTCCCTCTGCTCCACTGCTTCTTCCAGAAGTTGCTCTAGGAGAGCCTCAGTTCCAGAGTTTCTTTGCAGTTTTCCAAAAGAGAGACATTTCTTTTCCAGTGCAGCTCCTCTTTGCCCTGCATAAACCAACAGTCTGTGTCCAAGCAGCCAGCCATCAGTTTATCCAATGCTTCTCTTTCAAATGTCTAGTGGGAGCAATATTAATAAAATACTGTATTTATATAATAAATATTAATAAATTTTATTTAATACAATTGTTTTAAGTGCAATGTGTGATGTGTCCCAAGCCAGCAGCTTCCCTCTGCTCCATCACATGAGGGCCCACACCCACCACCATCACTGCTGAGCTACATGGGCCTGCAGGAGCAGGGACAGGAGTACTCCAAAAATAAAACCAGCAAGGCCAGCATATCCCCATTGTGTTCCTGCCCCTCCCAGCTGGGTGCTGGGACCTCTGGGTCCCCCCCAGCCCGTCCCCCACTCCAGCACTGCGCCAAGCGCTGCGCGCGGCTGCCACAATTAGGGCGATCTGGGTTTCTTCGTAGCTGCAGGACAACGTTTTTGAAGGCAGGACTTTGATCTTATTTCCTAAGAGTTTCTCTTTCCCTTCCTTTTCATGTGTATTTTCCCTGGGTTTTGTCTCATTACTCAGGTGAAGGCTGATGTTGCCCACGGCGGCCGTGCCGGAGCGCGGTCCCCGTTCACCCCCCGCCCTGGGGACCCGCGGGCTCGGGGACGGGGCATCCTCACGTCCTGGAGCAAGTTTGTCCATGGGCCTCTCCTGGGCAGAGGCTGCCAATTATGCTCAGCACGCCGAGCTCTGTCACATCGGGTTCTTGTCAGGGAAAACACGGCACTGGGGTCCTCCTTTCCCCTGGTTTGGTTTTTTTTTTTTGGTCCGTGGTTGTTTTTTTTCATGATATTTTTAATGATTTTGCGAAGGGGCCCTAACGATGGAGATGAGGGCATTGCCCACGTGCTGCTCTGGGGAGCCTGGGACTGTCACCCCCTGGCAGGAGAGGATGGGCACAGGCACAGCCCTGCAGCCTGGGGAAGTGCCACCAAAGTCCAGGCAGCCACAGGGAAGCTGTCAGTCTCCCGAGATGTGCTGTTGGCTCAGGCCTGAATATCAAAGTCATCCTGGATAAATAAATAAGCAAATCTTGTCCCCTGAACATCAGCATTTCTTCTTAAAACAGGCCCAGCCTTCTAGCTGCCCTAATCCTACCCAACACCAATCTCCAATTAAAACTCCAGTGCTGAGTGAGTTGTAATTCTCAGCACCTCAGGGCCATTTTATTATTATCTTTTTTTTTTTTTTTACCCATTAAAACCTGTTTTCTCTAAATGAAATAAAATAGGGGCAGAGATAACAAAACTCATTGCTTTTTCATATATATATATATATATATATATATATGAAAGAAAGAAACAGTTTGCATTAAAAAAAAGAAGTTAATAAATGGCCGAGCCCCAACAGATGGGGGTGTGTGTGGAATTTGCATTTTTCAGATTAACATGCACGAGCAAAGATAGAAAACGCACTTGCCCCGGGGAAATAATTTGAGAAATCTTTGCATATTTTATTTAAAAGCATGCCACGTTAGGCAGGGTAATAATGCAGAGCGATGGTGATTAGGTTAGGCCTGGAGGGATTGCAGCCTGGGACCCTCCCTCCTCTTGATCCAGCTCATCCTTTTGCCAAGCACCCCTCCAACCCTTGGTGTTACAGCCCAGACACCCATCCCAAAATCCAGCCCTGTTGGGGTGTTGGTGGCTTAACCCCATGGATTTGGGGCAGCTCCTGACACGTGGTCCATGAGCTGCTTCTCTCCTCGCTTCCAGGTGACAAAAGGATGCCAGTTTAGTTTCATCCCAAGCTCCTGAGCCATGGGATCCCCACACGTGCTGGCAGTGGGGGGGATGCCCCGCTCTGGGTTCAGCTCTCTCACAGGTGAGGTGTCTCCCTGGGGCTCTGCAGATCCTCTGGGATTTACAGAGGTGGAGTTCAGGTGTGGCAGCACCGAGGTCTCGCTTCTGCCAAAGCTTTTGTGCCATCCTCTCCTGGTTGAAGCCAGGGAGTAAATCAGGGCTCATCCCTAAAAGTGCTGGGGACACTGCACATGGATCATGGACTTTCGTGAGGGATTCAGGCAGCTTGGGAGAAATTGGGTGATCTCTCATAACCTCTAACAGCCTCTTCATGGCATTTATAGAGCCCCTGACCTCTGAGCTGAAAGGTGTTTTTTTTCTCTCATCCCACAGGAGGAAGAGGAAGGGGAAACAGCCCAGCTCCAGGTGCCAGTGGCCCTTCAAGACACACTTCTCCCAGACAGCAGAAATGGGCAGCCTGTGCCCTACTCCAGGGTCACAACCCCACAGCCATCAGCTCTCACCACCACCAGGGCTAGGATGCTGCTTTGGCCTTGAAAATACTATTCTCATTTTTGATATCAGCCTCTGCATTCTGGTGTTTAAAGCTTAAGATCTTGTTTGCCAGGTCTCTTTCAAGGTGATGAGATGTTGCCATCATTCAAGAATTTCTTCAGCTGGGGGTTGCAGGGAAGACAGTCCTGTGCAGTGGAGCAGAGCTTGGAGCAGCTCCCAAGCAGCCAAACCAGTGGCGGGCACTGCCCGTTCCTTCCCAGCCATATCTGGGGGGTCCCAGGTGCTCAGTAGCCCCAGTGCTCCTCAGAGCCACCACCAGCACCTCCAGAGCCAGCTGGAAATATGGCAAAACCCCTCCCTGGCAAAACCAGGCCCTTGGAAAGCTCCTGCCACTTCCCCGGCTTTGAAATCTGACCCAGAGCCTGACTCTCTCCCTGTCTGCTCCCATTATTAATAAACTTTGAAGGGCTCCCTTCTGTCCTTAATGAGATTAGTGTTATTTTCATGCATTGCTGCAGGGCAAAGGACTGAAAAAGTGGCTGATCTGTAAACTAAAGGGTGCTAATCTATAGAGGGTGGGTCCCCCATTCTCATGGCCTCGGGGGCTGGGTGAGAGTAATCAATTAAAAGAGGGGATTAGAGGTGCCGTGGTCACCTACTTTATTGAGGTCACCCTGACACCCTCCCAGCCGTGGGCACACGCGGGTCCAGCTCGGTCATTGAGGCTCTTAGAATTAAAAAAGCCTTAATCACCAGCCCCTGTTCAGGCTCTGGACCCAAAGGAGCAGTAGGGAAAATCTGTTGTTAATATCTTAATGGGCACAATTTGCTGAGCGGGTCTGCCTGGGCTTTGTAAATTAATGCTAATTTAAAGCACAACCTCACTGTCTTGTGTTTATTTTTTTCAACTTTATTCAAGTGCCTTCTTTTAGCCAGGAAGTTGGGGAGGAAAAAATACTCGACCTGGTCAAATGGGGAGTTGCTTTTGCTGTGGTTTCATAGATGTTCTAAAGGCAGATTGCTTAAGGAAGGAGAGGGCTGCCTTATGCTGACTGAGTGTGTCCAAACACAGTTCCAGTGGCCATAATTGTGGAGAGAAGAGATTTTCTCTCTGAGGATTTCCTTACCAGAAATGCCTTGGGCAGCTCTGGGCAGGGATTGAGTCTCTGCCCCTGTGCCCTGTTGGTTAAAAACCAGCTGCACTGTGCATGTCGTACTCCTGGGACTTCTGTCCTTCACTTTGGATCTCAAATCTGTGCCTGAAAATGGCCCAAAGCGCTGACCTGCCCCTGGCCCATCTTTGGGGAGAGGAAAGAGCAGTTTGCTGCAGGACTCGGGCACTGACAGTAATTAAAAGCCTCTTTGCAGCGAGCAGGAGCCTCAGAGCATCCAGCAAGGACTACAGCACACCTGAGCCCTGGGGAGTGGGAGGCAGCACACCCCTCACCTGTCCTCTAATGTCCTTCCCCTGGGACGTGCCAGCCACCTGTGGGACATCCCACCCGCCTCGGGAGCGCCCAGGGCATCTCCCAACCCTGAGCCCGGCAATTCTCCCCGCAGCCAAGGCGTGCCCCAACAGCAGCCTGGGCACGGTGGGCGTGGGGAGCAGGGCAGGGGTGCCACCGTTGTCACCCGCAGACACGGCGTGGTGGCGTTGTGCTGACGCTCATTCGCCCTGAGCCGCCGGGACTCGTCGCTGCCACCGTGACACGTCCCCGACACCCGCGGGGTCCCAGCCCGCCCTGCTCCCCGGAAAGGACCCTGCCGTGCTTCCCTCCTCGCTTCCACGTGTGAAAGGGATGTCAGCTTGGGTCGATCCCGAGCCCTGTTGCTGTCTGGGTGATAGTTCTGGAGTGCTAAAGGGATTAGCAGCTGTCTGCTGAGCTGGGCACAGTGCCGGGCTCATAACGCAGAGACTGTGAAAATAATTGCCTTAATTTCAAGACCAAATTTAGACAGAGGAGAAAACTCATGCTCTGGGTGAGACGGTTCCTTTTCTGGGTGCTGGGGGAATGTCAGGCCCAGAGGAAGGAGTTTTCCATAAATTGAGGATGGGCAGCATGGTGCCAGGAGCCAAGACTGTCCTGGATGCCACCAGGAATTTGGGGTGTGTGGGACAAAGAGGTGTGGGCATCCTCAGTCACCAGTCCTGGTGGTTATAAGACTGCTGGTTTTAATGGGGGCTTGTGGCTCACCACATCCCTGCCCCAGAGGGGAGATTCCCCCTGTAGAGATCTTTATATTGGGAATGTGGGCACCTGCTCCTGGCACAGAGATGAGCTGGGAGCTTGAAGGCAGCAGCCATTAGGGAAAAGCAGCCGGTCCAGGGACTCGTGGCACAGCCCTGAAGGCCTCGGGCTGGCCAACTTAAGAGCTGTCATTTGCTACGAACACTTTCAGGAATTTTGTCTAAGGACAGGAGGAATAAAGGCTTTCTTTGGGCTGGAGATGCCACTGGGGACACAGAGGCTCTTGCTCCACCCTCAGCATCTCTGCTGAGCCCGACATCAGTCAGCTCCCAACATCCCACCTCCTGCCTCCACAGGATCCACACCAGCCCTGGGACGAGGGACAGGCTGAACCTCTCTGCCTCGCTGCCTCCACCCCACCTCCTGCGCCAGCCCCTGGAGGGACGGATGTCCCGGAGGGCTCTGGTGGGCCAGGAAGGGGGGACAGCCCTCGGCACCCCCAGCCCTGCCGCTAAACCCCGGCGCTGGCAGTGGGTTTAATCCGCGCAGCCCCGCTCCGGGCTGCATTGCCATGGGCAATGCTGGATTAGGGACCGGCCGCCGCACGCCTTTGTCCTCCCTTTGTGCAGCATTTTGCTCGCCTCTGCCTTAAACCTTGTAACCATTTTGCTGCCTTTTAAAACCGGCTTGAATAGGGGGTGGGATGGAGAGGGGTGCGGGGGAGAGGGGCCGAGGCTTTGAGGTTGAAGAGAGGCATTCAGGCTGCAGCTGCCCCGTCTCAGCACATTCCCCGTGACCCCCACGGGCACCGCCGCGGCCACCGAGCAGCATTGGCAACGCGGCCGCTCCGGGACAATCCACCTGCTTGCTTGGGACAAGCACTTTCATGCCTATTGGGATTAGAGATTTTAAGTGTCGTTCCAAATTGTGCGGATAAACAGTCTTGTGAAAACTTGTTATCGTGGGGAAACGGCCCCGCCACCACCCTCCGTCCCTGGCCTTTTGTTCGGGCAATTTTTATTGCCGGATTGGATTTGATGAGGTTTAAGGTTTATTCTTAGGACTCCATTGAAGAGCTGATCCTTTGTCTCCCGCCGTGGAGCGTGAAGAATATGAAACGTAGGCAAAAATAAATCTGCTTTTCACACGTATTAGCCCCTGGTACACGCGGGGACCACCAAACGCAGCTGAGAGCAGCAGCAGCCCCGGCCCTCTGCCCCGGCCCCCGGCTGCACGAGGTCACTGTGGCCTCCACACCCTCTCCCCAGTTTCCATAATCTCCTCGGAGCAGGGACAGACCTGGGTGGTCACCGGTGGCCTTCTCCCAGCACAGTCCCCACTGCAAGAGCCACCCAGGGCTGCTCTGGTGGTACGGATTTAGGAGGTGTCAGGTCTGTAAAGAGCCCAAATGGTGTGGGGGGGGGGAACATCCCTCCCTGCCCACCCCCACAAAACCCCAGCCCCACAGGCAGGTCAGTCCCTTAATCGCTTCATTCATCACCAGTGACTTGGGGAGAGATTAATCAGCAGAGTAATTCCTAAGGAAAGGTTGCTCCAGAGGCTGCTCTCATTTCAGAGGAGCTCCCTGCAAGTTTCACCTTTACTGCAGGAACCTGCTCTGACACGCTCCCAGCAGCGCCGGCATGAGCCCTTGCCCCGGGCTCCATCCCCACCCTGTCCCCCGAGCCGCGGGGCTGCTGCCGAGCACCGGCTAAGGCTCGTGCCTGTCCTTTGAGCTGGCGACTCCCGAGCAGCCTCCAGGGCAGTTTTGGCAGCACCAGGAGCCAGCAGCAGGCGTCTGGCACAAGCCTGGAGGTTGAGTTGCTGGAAAGTCTGGAGCTGGAGGCAGAAAATCATGCAAAACTTGGGGCATTGAGCTTGTTCCAAGCAAAAAAAAAAAAAGAAAAAAAAAACCTAAACCCAGGGCATGGAAAACTTGCTCAGAGCTGAAGCAGAGCAGGGCTGGCCTGGAGGAGCTTGGCTGGTTTCAATCCACACCTCTCCTGGTGGCTCCCAGTCCCTGGAGATCACTGGACACAACTTCTCCATCGGGCAGGTCCCACAGCTGGGAGCTGCCACAGCCTCATCCTCCACCAGGAGGAAGGCGCAGGCTCTGGAGTGGCAGCACCAGCAGGATGGGACAAGAGCTTGCCATTCCAGGCAGTTAGGACACTTGGAGATGGATGTTCACTGCCTGGATGGTTGTCCCACCATGATATATCATGGAAGGGGCAGCAGAGAAGGAGCTTGGCTGGGATGCCCACACTGGTGCCATGCCCTCAGGACATTTTTTGTCCCTCTGCCCCACCAGGCAGCCCTGGGCAGGGCTCACATCAGCCTGTCTCCCATCCACCACATCGTTTCCTGCTTTGCATCTAGTGAGATGATTCCCCAGATACCCAGGGATGTTCCAGCTCCTCCTGTTTGGATAAAATATCGCTAATTACACGCATGCCTAATTTGAATTATTTCCACAGTGCAATCCTGGCGCTTTGGACCCCACTGAGTAACGTGGCAGGAGACTCCTTCCTCAACAAGGAGATGTTGGGTGGTGGCACTTCTTCTTCTGGCCTGGGTGACCAGTGTGGCCATCAGGTGACCCCCATGGGGTGCAAACAGCTCGTTCCCAGCTCCCAGAGAGGACACGTTCCCAAATGGACTTTAGGTGTCCATAAGGATGAGTGGAGAGGGGGATTTGACATCTGCCCTCAGACCTGCCATGGGTGGCCCCACATTGAGGGTGTGGGGAGTTAATTGCTGTGCCCATGGCCTCGTTTGTTGCCACAGAGCTGACAGATGCTTTCCCAGCCGCCACGCTGCTGTCAGGAACTGTGGGGCTGGTGGAGAAGGTTCTGGGTGAGTTTCCTTGGCCCAGGCTGGGTAAAATGTCAAATTTGATTCGTGTCATGGCTCCTTCTGGCCCCGTAGTCGATGAGTGCAGAACTGGGGCTGGCTGAGGAACAAGAACTGGTTCATCAACTGTTCAAGGTTTTAAAACTTGGTTTTCTTCCAGCATGCAACCAAACCGAGTCCTCTGGAAAGTTTTCCATGGCGAGCTGCCTGCATGTCCCAAGGAGCTGGGGGGCAGAGCAGAAATCTCCCACAGCAGGTGGAAGTTTTTGGGGGGCATATCACAGCCGTGAGTATCTCCAGCCCCCCGTTCCCTCTGTGCTGCCTGCCCACACTGATCCCTGCTCTGGCAGCTCCCTGCCCACGCTGCTGGGCACGTCCTCTGTGCATGGTGGGTTTCCCTCAGTGCAGGGGTCTCTGCAGCCCCTCGCAGCCCCTCGCTGTCACATTGCATTATTTGCTTGTGAGAAGTGACTCATGAGCCTTCTCCTGCTGTTCTCCTGGCTGCAAAATTCCCAGTGGCGACCCGGAATTGCCAGGGCACCAAGGGGGGATGCTGGAAAGGGGACCCCAGACTTCAGCACCCATTGCTGCCTCCCACCCGCCAGCATCTGCAGTGGGTGGCTCCAGGATTGGAGAGGGGTATTATTTGGGGATTAGGAAATGACACCTCAGGTGGGATTCGTGCTCTGATGCCCTTCTGGGCATCCCCAACGCAGGTTTCTGTCCATTCCTGGCTTTGTGGGCAAGAGTCCGGGCAGGGGCACAGCAGCTCCCCCTCCACGTTTCCTCCAATTCTTAATTCGTTCTCCATCATTTTTGTCTCCCCCTCCTCCCCCTCTCTGTCTCAGCTGCCTGATGAATGAAGGATGGGTTTTTAAGCCTTTTTTGCCCCCAAGGCCTGCAGCTCTGGCTCGGCTGCTATCGCTGGGATAAATGCAGCTTTTGGGCCCGGAGCAGCATCCGTCGGAGCCGCGGCCCCCCGCGCCGGGTTATCAATCCCCGCTCAGCATCGCCAGCGCCGGGCTGGGTCCTCTCCACTGGGAGCCCTTTTCCTACCCTCTGGCCACAAGAAAGACCAGTCTGACTTAATTCTGCACAGTATCAACACCAAACAGACTCAGCCCAGCACTACTGGCTCTCCTAATTCGGCTTTGTATTCCTTGGTTTTCATGAATTTTTAAAAAGTTTCCATTTCTCCCGGGTTTCGGCGGGTTTGCTGGGGTGTGCGCGCCCCAGTGCTGGCTCCGCATCCTCCTCCTTGCCCTCCTGGAGCAAACAAAGGAGACAGAAAGTCAGCTTGGATCTCCTCACCCTGGGAAGTTTTTGGATGGCTTGAGAAACCAAGTGTGTCACAGCTCAAGAGATGAAAGGGTCGGGGTGGTGATCGCAGCCAGCGCTCGGGTCCTGGCACAGCCACGCTGCCACTCCTCCCTCTGGCAGCACTCAAACGTGGAAATACAGACGGTGCCACTTGCAGGGCAGGGTGGAGACTTGGGGAAGGAGGCTTTGGGAACAGAAAACAAAATGAGCCAAGCCCTAAACGGACTTTAAAAACCCAGATGCGTTTCTTTGTTGTTTCACTTTGTTGGTGTGAAATGCAGCCTCCATCCGTTTGTTGGCTGTGCAGGAAGAACCTTTGGTTTTAGCCCTCGATCAAACACTCATGGGCAGGCCCTGTGTGTGTGGCACTCGGATTGTTATCATCTTGAAGGAATAAAATGCAGCACTGGGGCTTCTGGGATTCAACCCGATGCTTCCAGGGCTCCAGATATTCCAGTGCTGATGCTGAAATCCGGGAAGGCATTCCCTGCAGCGAGACAGCCACTACATCACACAGGACCCGTGCGAGGAAATAATGATGTACGGCTGGCCTTGGGGCACTCTTTGCAGCTCGATTGGCCTCCCTGGCAGAAGAATAACCGAGAGTTTATTGCCTCTCTTCCAGTGATCTTTACTCCCAGCTGTTTTCTCAGGGAGGCCTGGATCCCCGTACCTCATCTGAAGAGCCACGAGCTGCTGGTGAGGCACTGAGTTGGTTCCTGGGCACTGAGGCGCTGGTTCCTGGGACAGGGCTCTGCTCTGACAGGGGAAATCCTGCCCCTCCTCCATCTAAAGCAGAGGATGGTGTCTGGGATCCCCTTTCCCCTCCTCCTGCAGGTGCAGTGAGCTCCTGGAGCAGCACCAGCACCCTCGGCCTCAGCACCCAACCATCCCAGATGGACAGCATCCGTGTGCTCGCTCCTTCACACACATCCCCTTCCCCAGCACCAAAACACCCAGTGCACCTGGGTCTCAATGCTGCACCTGGGCAAACCCCCTGCAAGGGCTCCAAGAGCCCATTTCTGACATAAATCCCACCTGCCTGGCAGGAGAAAGGGAAAAAATGCCCCTTCATGCCAAAAGTTGGCGATTCCTAGCTCCTGGTGCTGTTTACAGAGGGCAAAGGTGAGGTGGTGGCAGGTGATTTTTTGCCCCTTTCCCTGGCCCTGCTGCAAACAGCCCGATTGCTTCGATTGCTACAATTCCTCTGTCATTAAAATGTAAATGAAAACAGACACAAAAACAATCTGAATTTCCAGCCGAGTTGCTCTTGCTTAATATTCTACCCCGAAGGGGGATGTGCGGAAGCAACAACATTTCAAAGGGAATCATTAAAGAAGGGAGGCTCAAACCGCGTTTCCATCAGATACCGGAGCCCGGCACTCGGGGTCCCGCCCATCCCAACGCCGCTGGAAAGGACGAGCAGGAAACGAGTCCTGGAAAACGAACCTCCAAGGTGAGGAGGATGCTCACACTGAGCCGGGCTGTGCTGCTCACGTCCCAGCGTGGTCCAGCTCTGGCAGTGGCGCTCCAAGTTCATGTTTCCAGCTGCAGGGATCAGGCTGGGATGATGCCCAGATTTTAACACATTCCAAGGTTTTAGAAATGCCCTGGAAGGGCATCAGGGTTTGCAATGTGTCCTGACACCTCAGCAGTGCAAGGCAGGGGGAAGATCCTGGTATTCCAAATCCTGCCTCCCACCTTGTCCACCCCGAGCTCTTGGCACTGGTGCTGCTCTGCTCTGTTTCAAGCAGGAGGTGACTGTGTTTCTTCTGTATTTATTCTGCCAGCGTGAGACAGTTAAAATGAAGTATAAAACGTCAGGGAGTGAGAATAGCCTGAAAAATCCTGTGAATGGTGGTTCTGTCCCAGTGGATGCTGCTGGAAAAGGAGGGATGCACCAAGGCTCATGGCCACACGTGAACTCCCAGGATTTGCCTCCAACCCTCCAGTTCCCACTGGTCATTGCCACTGCAGGAAAAAGGAGCTTGGATGGACAAGGAGGATCTCTCTGTGGAGAGACTGGAGCAGCAGGACAGAGCTCCTCTGCTCCCCACCACGCTCCTGGAGCTCCCAGGCAGTGGCAGGTGCTCCCAGCACGGTGGCACATATAGATCCTATAGGGCTGAGCTCATCTCTCCGGGCAGCCTCACTCCTCCATGCCCCAGGGAGCAGCCTGGGAAGGGTGGTGACAGTGGGACACGGGGTGCCCAGGAGGGTGGGACCCCTCACCACACTGGGTGCTGCCTGGATGTGACATCTGGGGTGAGGGGAGCAGCTCTGGCTGTGCTCACCTTCCCAGCTGAGAGCAAGGAAAGCCCTTTTCCCACTGCAAACCTAACATGTGGGATCTGGAAGTCTTTGAGACACAATAAACAAGGGATCCTGGGATGCTTTAAGTGTGTCCCAGTCTGGATCTCTGGATAATGGCCTGAGATGATTAATTTTCTTTTGTACTTTCATTGCATCAGTTATCACATCATTTGATTTTATTTTTAAAGACTTTTTTTTAAGCCCACAAAACACTGGAAAGGGTTAGAGTGGATTCCAATTACAAGGTAAAATATTCCCCTCCAAAGCTTCATAAATACTTGATTTTGGTTTAATGCCATTATTTTAACTTTCAAAGCAAGGCAACGTTTGCCAAGCCCTGCTTTGCGCAGTAAAACTGGCCCAGCGTCACAGGGATTTGATATAATAGTAATAATAAACTTTCAGAGGAGGCCTTAAAACCAGAGGGGCCGAGGGTCAGGCACGGGAATTCAGACTTGGATGCCGTGGGGTCCATAGCTCAGATCCCCCCGTGCAGGGGGGAGCCCCAACGTGGCTCCAGGTTTCTGCTCGGACCAGTGGCTGGATCCAGATTCCCACCGACCTGGGGGTGCTTGGGGCTCCTGCCCTGAGAGCCAAGTTAATCCCTCTGCGAGGTGAGAATTCAGCCCCTTTACGGAGGTTTGGCAATCCCTGAGGATGGGGAAATCCCTGGCATGGAGTCCTGGGTCAGATCCCTGTCCCAGCCCCGTGCTGGTGCCTGCCTGTGGCACCCATCCCACCTGAATTGCACCCACGGGGGCTGAGCACGGCTTGCAGGGTCACATTGTCCTGGGGCTGGGACCCTGCCCCCTCCAAGCTGGCCTGGCCTCAACCCTGCAGCATTTCGTGTCTTTATTGTTCCCCCCCCCACCCGCAATTGGTCGGGTTTTTAATTAATTCCCAAATCTCGTTTGGGGCACGGGAGCTGGGGGTGGAAAAGCTCTGTCTGAAGTTGATTTTGCAAATCAGTTCTGGCCATCTCCAGCCAGGTCCTGGGGCAGGAGCATCAGGCTCCCAATAACCAGGGAGGAAGCCTCTTGTTGCCAGAGCAGATCCACCTCTTTGATGTGCTCCCGCAGTTATTCTTTCATTTCTTGAGCAAATAATCTGGATTTTCACAATATTTACCTTGGAAATAATTATTTGTGTAAAGCATTTGACCAAGACAAACAGAGAATCTCTGAGTCTCGCTGCGGGGCTGGGAGGGCTCATGTTCCCCCAAACCTGAGGGAGCACGGGCTCCATGGAAAGTGGATGAGGTGAGAAATGGGCTCAGAGAGGAGCGCCCCACATCCTGCGCAACCCCCGAGGGCTTGGACAAACCTCCCAGCACGGATGAGGATGGAAAAATGTGGCCACTCTGCCCTTCATGCCTTGCTGTGTCTGTACAGGGATCCCTGAGTTGCATCCCTGGATTCCCACAGACTCAGAGGCTGGAAAGGAGAAGCAGGAAGGGGTGGGGGGAAAGGTGAGAGAGGGTTCAAAGGGCTGCTCCAGCCTCGGTTTTTCATCTCTAGTTAATCTCTCCGAAGCCTGAGGCAAAGTCACCTTTGGGTCAACACTCAGGTGTTGTTATCTGCCACCCCCATCACCCGGAGCTGCCCCCAGCCCTCCCCACGAGCAGGGCCGGGGGGCAGCGTGCCAGGAATCCGGGAATCCGGTCCCCCCGGTTCCAGCCGCGTTCTCCTGGGGCACGAGGTGAATCCTGCGCTCAGACTGCACCCCAGCTGCCCCACGGGAGAGAGGGGAGGAGCAACCACACCGGTGTTTAAAAAAAAAAACCGTAAAATTTGAGCCGGGATGAACTGCCAGCGTTGCTGGCCCAGCAGGGCAGCACGCCCGGGGATGCAGGGATGGGAGGAAGGTGCCAACACCTGTGCCCTCCACCTGCCATTCACCCACAGTCCCGCCTGGACTAATATTTATATTTATATTTATATTTATATTTATATTTATATTTATATTTATATTTATATTTATGTTTATATTTATTTTTATTTTTATTTTTATTTTTATTTTTATTTTTATTTTTATAGTTATAGTTATATAGTTATATAGTTATAGTTATAGCTATAGCTATAGTTATAGTTATAAAAATATTTACAAAAATATTTATATAAATGTTATTTACATTTATATTATTTATATTTATGGTTATGATTATGGTTATGTTTATTATTATGTTTATATTTATATTTATGCACAATCCAGCCCCGCGCCGAGCACAGGGTGGCTGCTCCCAGCCCGGCAGCCTTGGGAAGGGAAAGAAAGGAACAAATCCAGCTGGGGCTCGGCTCCTTCAGCTCCAAGGCTTTTATTAAGGGGTGCAACATGCCCAGGATCACAGGTCTGGGATAGGACAGAGGCAGCAGGCGCTGGACACGAGCGAGCAGAAGGGAGGGGAGGGCAGCATGAGCCTTGCAGGAAGCTGCCAGAGTCCTCCAGCACTGGCACAGCACAGCCTTGAGCCAAGTGCACCCTTTGCCACCAAAATGTCCTTTTTGGAAGAGGATTTTTGTGGATCTCCTCCCTTCACCCACTGGCAGCAGCCCCAGGGGGAGCAGAGCCCCCTGTGCCCCACGTGGGGCGGGAGGAGGCTGGTGCTGCCCCTGGCCCGTGGGCCACTGGTGGGCTTGGCCATAGTTGTTCATCCACAGTCCAGGAGCAGCTGGCGGGTGGTGGGTGCCAGGATCTGACCGGGCTGCCAGGTTCTGCTGCTCGCTGGGGTGCTGGTGAGGTGGCTCCTCCGATGGCAGGAAGCAGCTCGGCAGGGAGGAGTGTCTGGAATCCCTCACCTCCCTCCTCTGCAGATGAGCAATGGAGTCAGTGCCTGGCTTTGCTTGGCAGCCGGGGCAGGATGGGGAGCGTGGGGAGTGCAGACCCCTCTGGCTGAGCCCTCCCTGCCCGCTGCTGCTCCTCCACATCAGAACTGAAATGGAATGTGTGTCCTGTGGATGCACAGCAAAGCACGGCGAACACGCACAGCAGCTCCTTTTCCATCTCTAGGTAAGACGATTGCTCTTTGGGTTCTGTGTACAGCTCTCGCTGGATAAAATGCAGATTCAAAAAAGAAAAAAAAATTCTTTTTGCTCCCAAATGATAAATTAATATAAACACCAACACCACAAGTTCATGAGCAGCTTTGGGATCATGCACTGAGTGAAAGCATCGCCCACAGCAGACAGACATGCACACACACACAGGCCTAAATTAACTTTTCTCTAATACTGACATTAAAAACATATATTGCGTCGGATCATTTGACTTAAATTTACTTTCCAGCATTCTGGGGTCACTTTTCAGAATGATTTTTTTTCTCTCTCACAGCCCAGGACACCTCACTCTTACCAACAAGCAGCCTTTACCAGGGGCTGGGCTGTGGCTGCAGGGATGCACGGGTGCAGGTGGGATGAGGGGATGCAGCACATGCTGGAAGTGCTTTGCCCAGGCAGGTTTAGAAGCTTCACTGCCCTGGGGCCCTCACTTGCCCTGCAGCTCCAGCAGGGCCATCCTGGCACTGGCTGGCTAAGCCAGGCTCAGCAATGGACTAGATTAAGTTTAAAGATGAGCCTGGTCACCTCGGGCTCAGCAAACCCCATGGTCCTGAGGTGGACCCAGCCCAGTGCCACCCCAGACCTGGGTGCAGGACAAAACAAATTCCAGTGCAGAGGCTGATGGAGATGAACTCTTCGGGGACTCTTGGATGCATTGGAGAGAGATGGGAAGGGCAGGGTGGGCACCCAGGGCCCCGGTGAGCGCTTGGCACGGCACGGGGATGCCACCAGCCAAGGCCACGCCATCCGGAGGGTGAGGGCTGGGCTGGGCTGGGCTGGGCTGGGCTGGGCTGGGCTGGTGGCACCTCAGGGGCCAGGAGCAGCCGCGGCAGCGACGCAGGCCGGGCCCTGCTGCATGCAGCGGATGAGCTCCTTGCGATTATCCAGGATGGTGTCGAAACTCTCCTGCAGCCGGTTCTGCTGGTCCACAACTTTCTGCTGCAGGCCGTGGATCCAGCGCAGCAGGGCCAGGCGCCGGTACATCACCAGCTGGATGTGGTGCTTCTCCTTCTCCTGCTCCTTGAAGCGCTCCTTGTCCTGGAGGTGCTGCACGGCCTCTGCCAGCGCCGGGAAGAGGGTCCCCAGCTCAGGCTCGGCCGGCCCTGCCTCAGGGGGGCTCTCGGCTCGGGGGGCAGAGGCAGGAGGGTCCCAGGTGGTGCTGCAGGTGCTGTCGGGGCTGTCGATGCTGAGGGAGCTGCTGGCGTAGCCGTTGTCCTCGGCAGGGGAGCTCGGGGGCTTCACACGCGCCCCGGCCGCGTCCTCAGCAGTGTTTTGTCCCCCTGCCCCGCTGACCTCCGCTCCCTCGGGGGGGCTGCGCTCCCCCTGCTCGGGGTGCGCGTCGCCCGGGCCCGGGGCGGTGTCCCTAAGCCGGCCCTGGACCATCTGTCTCTGCATTAATAACAGCAGATTATCAGACGGATTTGTGGTGTTTTCGCTCCGGCTGGAGCCCTCCTCCGGCGGGGACCCCGGCGCTGGCTGGCTCCAGTTCTCGTTGCTGTCACACACCTCTCCCACGAAGTTGGAGTTGGAGTCCGGCCCTTGTCCCGCCCCCGGGAGGGCCGTGCCCAGCGCCGGGCCCCCCCGGCCCTGCCGGAACGGGGCGTTTGCCGGGCAGACAGCAAACATCTCGCCGGTGCCCTGCCTGCAGAGAGAGACACGGAGCCGTGACACGCCTGTGGGCACCTGGGCTGGCACAAGCAGAGCTCAGGGCAGCTACAGTGGGGAAAACCACGCTCATTACTTTATTTACCTCTTTAAAGGCACTGGACCTACCATGGGGTCAGTGTTCCTGGGTGTTTGACTGTTGCTCTCAGCATGGCCCCATGCAACATCACGGAATCATGGAATGGATTGCGTTGAAGAGATGTTAAAGCCCATTTAGTTCCCACCCCTTGCCATAGGCAGGTATGCCACCCATCTAAGGGCATCTTCCCACCTGATGCAGAAGCTCAAGGGGCCACCTCCCACCCCATCTGTCTTCCCTGGGAGCTCCAGTCCAAGCCCGTGTTCCTGCAGCATCCCCTGGGTGATGCCAAGGGCATCGCAGGGCACAGGCAGGCAGCTGCACGTGCTGCTGGCAGCACTTGGGCTGTGGCTGATGCAATTCCTTCCATGCTGGTAAAGGTGTGCTTGGAAGGAGATGCTTTCCCAACAGCAATAAATGTCTGCCAGCAGCTGAGACTGCCTGGGCTCCTCTCACAACCTCTGTCACCAGCCCTGCATCAGGGTGGGGGGCTGGCCCCTGCCTGTACCCGAGCTGGTGACCCCACTGGCCTTGCTGCTCTGCAGGACTGGGAACGGACTGGCCCAGAAAAGGAAAGGTTATCCAAGGTTCCTTGCCGGCTCACCGGCAGCGAGAGGCGCTCTCCGAGCCCTCTCCTACAAGGACGCGCTCACAGCAAGGGCAGGAAGGAACCCATCGGGTGTCCCGGTCCCACCCCGGCCAGCAGCGGGGCACCAGGAGCGGTGCAGGAGCCCGTGCCCACCTCAGGGCGCTGCCAGAGGCCTGGAACCCCGGGACCCCCGCCCCGCAGCCCCCCGCAGCGACATCTGCTCGGTCCAGGGCTGGGTGACGCCCCCATGAAACAGCTGCACCCCACAGAAGAGCCGCACCCCATAGGAGCGGGGCCGGGCTGCGCTGCCGGGGAGATGCGCGGGCAGGAGGGGGCCGAGCCGGGGAGCATCCCTGCCCTGCACAGCCCCCGCGGAGCCTCCGCGGAGCCTTCGGGGCCCCAGCCCCGCGGGGGGGTCCCGCTGCCCCCGCAGAGCCCCCCTGAACCCGCACCCGGCCAGGGGCGGGCCGCGACCCCCGGGAGCCGCCGCTCCGCTCCCACCGCCCCGAGCACTCACCGCCCCGAGCACTCACCGCCCCGCTCCAGCCCCGCTCCAGCCCCGGTCCCGGCCCCGGTCCCGGCCCGGGCTCCGTGCGCCGCCGCCGCCGCGGGTGGGAGCGGGAGCGGAAGCGGCCCCGCGTGGGGAGGTGTCACGGCCGCACTTCCGACAGCGCCGGCGGGGCTGCTGGTGGGGGACAGGGATGCTGGGGGAGGACAGGGATGCTGAGGGGGGACAGGGATGCTGGGGGGGGACAGGGATGCTGAGGGGAAACAGGGATGCTGAGGGGGGACAGGGATGTTGGGGGGGGACAGGGATGCTGAGGGGAAACAGGGATGCTGGGGGGGGACAGGGATGCTGAGGGGGAACAGGGATGCTGAGGGGGGGACCGGGATGCTGGAGGGGGACAGGGATGCTGGAGGGAGACAGGGATGCTGGGGGGGGACAGGGATGCTGGGGGGGGACAGGGATGCTGAGGGGGGGACCGGGATGCTGGAGGGGGACAGGGATGCTGAGGGGGGACAGGGATGTTGGGGGGATACAGGGCTGCTGTGGGGGAAACAGGGATGCTCACGGAGAGCATCGAGGAGAACGAGGATGCTCAGGGCGGTGACCGGGCTCTCGGGGCCGCCCGGTCCCGCCCGGTGTCCCCCACCGCCGCCCGCCCCCGGCTGCCGTGACTGTGTGTATCCCTATGGGTCCGTGTTTACCCGCAGCATCCCTCGAGAAAATCCCGCCGTTGTCCTCCGTGAAAGGAGGGAAAGGGGAAAAGTCCCACCCGTGCCAGGGAGAAGGAACTGGAGCGTCCCGGCACGCACAGGCGGCGCTGGGGGGGTGCTGGTGGGAGCTGCTCGGCACGGGCGGGGTGGCTGGACTGGGACTCTCTGGCTCCTTCCCACGGGCCCGTGGGTCCCGTGAGCCTCAGCAGGTCCCCGTGGGGATGGAGCCGAGTGCTCAGTGGGTTCTTTATTCCCCTCGCCCGGAGCCGGGGTGTCCGCACTGGGAAAGGAAAAGGCTCAGGAACATCAAACGGTTCCCACGAGCCCCCGCCCGGCGCGGGGGGTCACATGAAGCACCGGGAACACCTCGGGAGATAAAGAAGCTTTGTGGGGCTGGGAGCCGCGGTGGGGACAGCCACACACTGCCCAATCACCCACAGAGCTGCCCCGGGCGGGGATGGGCACATCTCCTGCCGGATCACCCGATGTGCCCTTCCCTGTCATCCCGTGCGAGCTCTGGGATAGACACGGCACGAGCAGAGCACCCGCCACAGCCCAAACCCGGGCTGGGCTCGGCACCTCTCACCTGCCCCGAGGGGGAGGCAGGAGCGATGGAGGTGCTTTCAGGGTGGACAAAGATCCTTTTGAAAGCTCTGAGTTGCTGGAGTTGGGATGTAGGGAGCAGATGTTCCCCCGTGACACGGTGAGGGTTTGGATCAGTGGAATATGTGAGTGATAAATAAGTTGTTTAAATTTCTCATCTGCCCGACAGGCCCCTTGACAGCCTCTCCTGCTCCGGGCTGCTCCGAAGGCTTCGAGCAGTCAGAGGGGCAGGACCAAGAGCTGTAACTGGGACACTTGGGCTGCAGCTCCAGGGGAAGCCTGGGGCTAAAGGAACAAACCCTTCCTGTGGCACAGGAAAGGCAGGAGCTGACTCAGGCATCTGGAAATGGGCAGGACAGAAACGGGAGCTCGGGCACGCAATGGGCTCAGCTCAGCCTTTGCCACCAGCCGAGCCTTTGCTTTGTGCTGCTCTGGGCTTCACTCCCACCATGGCCTGAACTCAAACAGAGTGAAATTTTCATCAGTGAGAGCACAGAGGGAATTTTGATCTATTCAGGGACCTTCTCCCCCAGTTTACCGTGGGGCACCTCCCAAACAGGCCTTTTCCATCTCCAGTTTAGATTTCAACAGCACAGAAAACCGTGAGTGCCACTGGAGTTTGGCTCCAAGGAAAACAGGGTTTGCTCCTCTCTCAGCTTTGCTTGTCCCCACCCCAGGAATCCCCACAGACCAAGGGGTGCCAGTGTGCTGGAGCCTGCTGCCAACCTGCTGCCCTGGCTCTGGCTCCACTGGTTTGGGGGGTTTGGGGTTCCTCCCCCAAGTGCCAGCCATGGTAGGAGCCAGGGAAGTTCTGGGTTCACAGAGGGATCCAGAAGCAGTGTTTTTAGGGGTCTGTCTCACTGGGATTTTGCACTGGTGCAGCTCAGGTTCAGCCCAGCTCTTGGGACTGTGCGTGTCTATTGGAGACCAGCAGGATTTGCTGCTTCCTGTGGAAACAGCTCCATTCCTCTGCAAGCCAGTGTTCCCCCAGGCCCAGCTGTCCCTCTCTGCCTGTGGGGACACTCTGGGGAACCCCAGAGCAGGGAATTCCAGTTTGGGGCACAGGACAGAGGGGACATGGTGACTCAGGGAGAGCTGGTCTGGTCCTTTCGGGGACAGTGGGAAAGGGAATATTTGGAAGTGGAGGGAACTTAGTGATGGACTTCAGAGTCATCTTCCCCTCCACTTCCCCCACTTTGTTCCAGAAATAAATTAAAAGCTTTCCCTCCAGGAAATTAAAAATAATTTAAGAAGGCTGAGCACAGGACTTGATGTGCTGGCGTTTTGGAGCTGGGGATCCCGGGCCTGGAAGGGAGAAGGGTGCTGGGGTGACCCACTGGAGCTTCTCCAGAGGGCACTGGCACCACTTACTCCACCAGGGCCATTCCCTGGGGCCCGCATGCCGTGCCCTGGCTGGGGGAGCCTCTGTGCCCTTGCACCAGCAGAGACCTGCTGCCATCACAGGGGCGTGCCAGAGATGACAGCCTGGCACTGGCCGTGGTGGAAATCATCCTTCAATGCCCAGCTCCCCAATCCCCGAGCTCATCCTGCCGCGCGTCCCGCTGCCGCGTGCCACGGGCTTTGAACCAAATCGCTCCCAGAAGGAGCCCTGGCACCTGGCCCCGTGCCCACATGGCATCAGCCCCGTGACACAGCCTTGGCCAGTCCCGACCCCTCTGCTGGGAAGGAGCCACTGGAGCTCGAAGCTGCCCAGTGCAAAATGAGCTGGAGATGCACGGCCCTGCTCCTGCACAGGCGAGTGCTGGTGCTGCTGCTCCTCAGGCTCTGCCTGCAGCCCCCGTGCCCTCTGCACAGAAACACCCTGAGGATCCCACCGTGTCCCTGAGAGCGTTTTCCAAATGCTCCTGGAGTTCAGGCAGCCTTGGGGCTGTGGCCATTCCCTGGGAAGCCTGTTCAGTGCTCCAGCACCTTCTGGGGATAGAACATTTTCCTGATATCCAGCCTAAACCTCCCAGTGATGCTTGGATGGGTTCCTGATGGCATCTTCAAGCCTTGAGCACTCCAACATGAGTCCACGTCACAGCTCACCCAGGAGCCACCATCCCACTCGTGGGCTCATCTTGGTATCCCAGCGCTGAGATGGGCAGCTTGTCCCGAAAGAGTTAAGGGTGAAACATTGCAAATATGAAAAAAAAAAAAAAAAAAAAAAAATTACAAAAGAAAAAAGTGCCCTGAACCACATGCGACCTAACCTCCCCAGCAGCTCATCTGAGTTTAATAATGGAGGAGGGAAATCTCCCAAAAAGCTCTCAGAGAAATTAAAGTAAACAAAGTGCTGACCTCCAGCCCGCAGTGCCCCGACGCTGACTCGCTGGCCACGGCGCTCTGCGTTCCCTGGCATTCCCTGTAATTGTGAACACATTCGGGTAAATACAAGGGGAGGGGAGTGGGGGGGTCCTGGGGAAGCAGCTCTCCCCACAGCCAGCTGAAACTGGGGCTGAGCATTGGGTCAAAGCCATGGGCGACGTCTCTGGGCAACGTGGCCATGGATGTCCCCGGCTGTGAGGGGATCCACAAGGACTGAGGACCGTGAGGATTGAAGTCCAACGTTGCCAGTGGGAACAGGAGCCACTGGGACCACCACACTGCCCTGTGACTGCGGAGCTGGGGCTGGAAAACCTCGTGCTGGGAGCAGTGGCAGGTCCTGCAGATGGAGAGGAGGAGGAGGAGGATGCTATTAACAGGTTTGTCCTCTTGGCCTCACAAAATTTAAAACCAACACTCTTATTTTCATAGATCCTGGTCATTTTTTTAGGCTGAGGAAAAGAAAAGCAGCCCCAGGCTGTACAAGGGCTGGCGTTCCTCTCTGGAGAGGGTCCGGAAATGCCGCTGGTCTGGAGGGAGGAAGCATCACTGCCAGCCCAGCCCCATCCCTGGCCTTGCTCCATCCTCATCCTCACCCCCAGCCCCAGCCCTCTGCTGCTTTACACACAGAATCCCATGGTCTGCACTTCCCGCAGGATATTCTGGGGAAAACACCACTTGCAGGCTGGGGAAGGGGCGGAGGGGGCTGGATCCAGGCGACCCCACAGCCCCAGCCCCTGCCCAGTCCTGCTGCCGGATGTCTACCTGTACCTCGAATTCCTTTCCAATCAGAATCAAAAGCAGCGGCAAATGCGCTGTGTTCGGTGGAAAACGCCAGGGGTCTGCAGCCGGATTGGATTTCAGAGGAGCTGAGAATCCCGCGGAGCTCACGGCAGCAGCTCCCAGCCCCAAGAATCAGCCTCCGGGTAGCACCGGGAGGAGGAGGAGGAGGAGGAGGAGGAGGAGAAGGAGGAGGAGGAGGAGGAAAGGGCTGCGGGGCGCCCGGCGGAGGTGTGACCCTCGCACCAGTGACGGACACGCGGCTCTGTCACCCAGCGGGGGCAGAGACCCCCTTGCCAAAGCACTCATTCTGAGGAGGAAGCTTCCTTACTCTTTGCTTTCCTAAAACCCCCCCAAAAGTGGATTTCTCTTGGCCAAGGGAGCCGGGCTCTGCCAGGGAAGCGGGGCTGGCTCCCGCTGACGTTTCCTCTGCGGTTCATCCGCTTCTGAGCCGCAAAAAGGGAATATTTGCTGCCGACTCCACCCCTTCCATCAGAGCAGGACCCAAAAAATCACCATTTCCTCTTGGCCTGTGAATCACTAATAAACTCCAGACAGAAAGGTCTGATTAGGAAATTGTTTGGGAAATGGAAAGGAAGGGGGAGGGACGGGCGCTCGCCACAGCCGGTGCCTCTGGGCTGGCTTTGCCCCTCGGCGTCACCTCCCAGAGCCGCGGGCGGGTCCCCGCCTTGGGGTCCTCAAATCTGCTCCAGCCGCGGTCCCAACCCCGCGTGGCTGCAGGCAGAGCTCTCCAGTGGATGGATCTATTTCTCTGCAAGCATTCGGGGATGAAAATCTCAGCGCACGTTGAAATATATATATATTTTTTATTTGATCACCGCCCCTCGGCTGTTCCGAGCCCGCGGGATCCTCAGCAGAGTGTCCCTGGAAGGGCTGGTGTCATTAATTGGGAAGGGGATGTGTGACATGTGCTGCAGCCCCGGGACCTCCCCTCCCTCCTGCCGGTGGAGCGGTGACGGCCCCGCAGCTCCCAGCACCCCCCAAGTGCTGCACGCTTGCTCTGACACAGAAAGGCTCCACATTTGGACTTCATAACGCAGAAAAAAAAACGTCAGGATTTTGAAATTTCAGCCTTGGACCCAAATCTGATACATTCCAGAAATGCTTTAATTTATCCCTTTGTCACAACATTCAATAAAAGGTTTCATTTCAGCTGCGCTGCTTTGATTAATAACTGTAACAGATTCTAACCTGAAGGAATCCTCTGATATTGTGTCCATGGAAATTAAATGTTTGATTGCACATAGTCAGGATTTTCTGATGTGGAAACAGCTCCACTAGAGAGAACTTTGAACAAGCTCTACTCAAGAAACACTTTGAGTGATTTTTCCTTCACCTATAACAAGTCAAAACATCTGTTAAAAATTCAATCAGAGCACAACTGGCTATTAAAAAAAAAATAAAAATTTGGGGTGTAGAATGAAATGACTGTCCAGGTTGAAGCCAGGTGGGATGGCTGGACGTGGGCTCAGCACTGGTGCCCACCTGGCCAGCACAGGCTGCGGGGACAATGGAGGGGTCTCAGCATCCTGGGCATGGTGGTGATGGCCACTGAGGCAGCGGGAGCCACTTGGCATCCCCACAACAGAAAAATGGAGCAGAAGGTGCCTTTGGAGCTGACGAGGATGTTTCCCACACGCTTGGAATCCTTTGTGCTGTAGTAAAACTGGAAACACTGGGATTTCCATTGTCTGGGTACATTTTCCTTTCTCTTTCTTCCACTTCCATGGCACGGCAAGGCGTTCATATCTCCTAAAGCCATGGGAGAAGGCAGATGGATGGGAAGGAAGAGGGAAAACCAAAATCCCATAAGAATTTGGGAACAGGAGCACTTTTCCATGGGGCTCATGGCTGGCAACCGCTGCTGCCGGCGCTGATCCCGGCTGTGCTGTGCCACAGGTGCCCCCGTGCCAGATGGGGAGCGGTGGCACATTTTTGAGGTCAGAAAGCAGAGTTTTCAGCAATTGGAGCAGCATGCCAAGATAAACCCCCACTTCCTGGCGGATCCGTTCCCATCAGCCGTCGTCCCAGCGAGACGGACCCCGGCGAGGGGAGCAGCCCAGCAAATTCTCTCTGCATGGGTGAAATTCCCTCCGCTACCGAGGTTATTATCTCCCAACAGGAACCAACAATATCCTTTCATTTAGGCACTAATTCGAACAATGTGCGCCAGCCGGGGGAGGAAGGGCGCTCGCTGCTCCAGAGCCTTTGAAAAATCCAGGCAGGAGCCAAACCAGAGGGAAAACAAAACCCTGGGATGATGTGAATGGCTCGGCAAGGCAGGGCCGGGAGCAGAGCCGGTGCTGGAAATACGGTGCTGCCAGTGCAGGCCATGGCACAGGGCACAAAGGGCACCTTTCTGCCAGCTCCTGTCCAGGGAATGTCATCCTTCAGGCTGTGCTGGAGCCAGGAACCCCATCCATGGCAAAGTCACCTTGCTTACTTAACCAATTCCATTGGGCAGGAGGGTGCAGTAAAAGAATTCTAAACTTCTTGTATCGCAAAGCCTCACACAAGGCACGAGGAAAAGCTGAAGTGTGTAACTGAGAGCTGTGAAAACATCTTCATTTCTGTTTTTCAGGAGCAAACAGGACAAACACAGCAGGGGAAGGGAGCCCCCACCAAGTGGGGCTGTTCCACCACCACTCCAGCACCCAGGGGCTGGTGGCCATGTCCCATGGGCTGTGCCCACCTTACTCCCTCTGGTTTGTGATGGTTTGTGTGTTGGAATTGCTCCTTAACAGAGATCTCTGCTGGCATGTGTCTGGCAGAAGCATCCCCATCCTCATTCTCATCCTCATCTCCACTCCCGTCCCATTCTCATCTCCATCTCCATCTCCATCTCCATCTCCATCTCCATCTCCATCTCATCTCCATCTCCATCTCATCTCCATCTCCATCTCCATCTCCATCTCCATCTCCATCTCATCTCCATCTCCATCTCATCTCCATCTCCATCTCCATCTCCATCTCCATCTCCATCTCCACCTCCAGCCTCATTCCTGACCTCATCCCCACCTCCATCCCTATCCAAGTGCCCATTGGGATGCAGCCTCCCATTCCCACTGGCTGTCCCAGTGCTAATCCCTCCTGGGCACACCTCACGGGGGTTTCCAGGGGAATATGGGGGGATTCTCCCAGATTTACTCTTCAGGTGCTGCTGTTATGAACATTTGCTCCCATGTGGGGAGAGCAGGCGCGTTCCCCCACAGGGATATCAGTTGGAACATCATCAAATTGATTACATGGAAATTGCTGCTGGTGGAAAGGGAAGCCCTTGCCTTGCTCCTGGTGAATTAATTTTGCTTTTGCCGTTCTTGGCTGTGCTCAATTAATCTTGTTAAAGTGATAACATTTTAGCTCACACTTGACTCGCGGGGTACCGGGGAGGCTCCTGGAGCCAGGAGGTTGCTTAATCACAGAGTAGAATCATGGAATGTCCTGACTTGGAAAGGATCCACAAGGATCATCGAGCCCAGCTCCTGGTCCCGAGCAGGACACCCCAACGATGCCACCCTGTGCCTGTCCAAACCCTCCTGGAGCTCCGGCAGCCTCGGAGCTGCGACCACTCCCCGGGGAGCCTGGGCAGTGCCAGCACCCTCTGGGGGAAGAACCTTCTCCTGGTATCCCACCTAATTCTTCCAGCGGCGACGGGATGAGCTCAACAAGGTGCTTTGGTGGCCACAAGCACTCTGCCGCCAGCCCACCCAGCGCGGAGCTCACGCAGGAGCCACCGTGCCAGCTTCGTGCCGGGCCCGCGGTGCTGAGCGGGACTCGGGGCGCTGCCCCCGCCGGAGGGACCGGGATGCGGGATGCGGGATGCGGGATGCGGGATGCGGGATGCGAGATGCGGGATGCGGGATGCGGGATGCGGGATGCGGGATGCGAGATGCGGGATGCGGGATGCGGGATGCGGGATGCGGGATGCGGGATGCGGGATGCGGGATGCGGGATGCGGGATGCGGGATGCTGCTTCAGGAGCCTGCGCTGTCCCAGACAAAGAGCGGCGGCCCCCGGCAGCTGGCGAGGGGGGACGTAATCCCACAAAAGTCCTGCTCCGGGGGGCTCAGCGGGAGAGGTGAGGGACACGCCGCCGAGCCCCCGCCGCCGCCGCCCCACTATTGACTGCCTAAACAGTTCTTTGGTGATTACAATGTAAATATAGCTTTTCATGGAGTAAAGGCCTTTTATGGGATCCACACACACTTAACCACTTAACCCCGGCGACAAAAAGAGCAGTGAATGAGCTGTTTAGAGGCTGCTCGTGCAGAAAAGCGGGGTCTGAATAGGATTTGGGGATCTCTGTGTATCAATTGCTATGCTCTGGGGGCCCTCAATGGGGCTTCAGCGTTCGAGCATGTGCCAAAGGGCTCCGTGGGTAGGGATGGGGTGTCAAAAAAAAAAAAAAAAAAAAAAAAGGAGGAGGAGAAGAAAAAAAGCAGCTGCTTCTCTTTAATAAAACAATGATTTATTCATAGCAACTTGGGGAACGGGCAGGGGGACACAAGGACGTGCCAAATCGATGCTCATCCTGCTCCACACTCCCGAGAGGCTGAGGGGATGAGCCTGCCTGGGGAGCAGGAGGCATGGGAACTCCCGGGGCAGCCCCTAGGGACCCACGGGGCAGCCCACAGGGACCCCAGAGCAGCCCAGGAGGCAGAACCAGGTCCTGCTGCAGCCCCAGGCAGGTGATAAGGGCATCCCCGTGGCTCCACTTCTTCATCCCAGGTACTTTTAGGGAGTGTATGAGCTGGGGACATGAGTATATGAGTTGGGGACACCTCTCTGCTCTTGCTCTGCAGTTGGTGCCATCCCCAGCCCAGGTGCAGCAGTGGGGCCACGCAGGGGCTGACATGAGGCTCAGCCTGAGATCCCCCCACGCCCAGGATTGAGCATTTGGGGCTGGGAGCAGGGAACAGTGCCCAGGGCAAAAGTCAGGAGTGCAGGTACCCCTGAACAGCCACTTGGCATCCGTGGCAGGAAAGTGGCACCTGAGGGACGCTGGTGGGTCCTGTCCCCACCTTGCCGGGGGATCATACAGATGGGATCATACCAAAATCCCGACAGGCTGATGAGGCACAGACCCAGTCTGGCCACGGCCCTATTTTTAGGCCTGTGCAGATGGAGGGATGAAAGCAGAGGGGGGGGCAGGGCAGGAACGGGAATGAAAGACAAACAAACGGCAAGCAGATGTTGGGAGCAGGGCTCTTCCCCTTGCAGGATGTGCACGTGGCTCCCGGCAACAGCGGCTCAGCCAGCCCCGACCCCGGAGCCGGGGACCATGGGGGAGCAGGGCAGAGCAGGGGGCAACGTCCCCTTCTGGCTGTCCCCCACCGCTGGGGCTCACACTGGCCCCCCAGGGCAGTGGGACACCATCAGCCCCGTGCCCTCAATAGGTCCTGGCAAAACATGCCTGAGGATTTTGCTGTGAGGTCCTGCACTTTGAATTAAAAACACCCCGTGGCCACTGTGGCACAGCTCTTGGGATGGAGCTGTGGCTTTAGGGAGTGGAGCCAATGCCTGGCTCACCTGCCAGCCCACCAACACCAGCCCCTCACCAGACTGGGGTCATCCCCAGCACCACGATGGGATTTGGTTTGGCATCTCCAGTTTCCATTCAGGCTGGAGACTCCAGCAGTGTCACTCACAGCCTTTCAGCAGGAGCCATGGGCAAGGCCCGGCCACCAGGACAAATCCCAGCCCTCAAGACTTGAGTTGGGTGCTGGCTGAGGGGTACCAAACCCAGCTCCTCCAGCCCTGTTTTTGCCCCTGCAGGTGTCCAGGGGTCTTTGCCAGCCACACTGATGCCATCTAATCTTCCCTTCCTTCCTTTTCTTTTCCCTTTGCAGTGTAGGGGATGGGTGGAGCACCCGCTGGGGGCTGGTTGCAGTCACACCTCAGGAGATGTTATCATACCTGGGGGCTCACATCATCCCAGCTCTGCAGATCACACACCCTCACAAGTCTGAAGGTGGAGCAAAGGACACCAAAACCAGCCCAGTGCTGCCTGTGAGCTCATCCCGGGTGCCTCACTTGAATTCCTGCACCGCGAGCGTCGCCCTCACGTCACGCAGAATGGGGACCACATGGAGGGTTTAATTGCCTGTTGATTTAATTATCTTCTCACAGCAGTGGCTGGAGGGGTCGGCGCTGCCTTTGGTTGGAGTGTCTGGCAGAGCTGGGACGTGCATCCTGCAGGGAATGCCGGCTGTGGTCACCGTGGCTGTGCCACAGAGCTGGGATGGGATGGGAGGTGCCTCGAGTGCCAAAACCTCTCTGCGGGTCCTTGGCTGGGAGGCTGCTGGGAGAGGCTCGTGGGGGCACCTTGGGGACCCCAACGCTGCCAGCCAGGGGGCTCAGGCTGCCTCAGTGAGCCACAGCAATGTCCCTTCCAGCACAGTGCCAGCCTGGAGCTGGCACTGGGAAAAAGCCAACCCAAGTGGCAGCTCCTGAACTTCACACTCCCAGGCACCATTAGGCCCCTCTGCCCCATGCAGGCTCACTGAGGAGCAAGAGGAAGGAAGGAAAAGCCTTTTTTTATTTTTTTTTTTCCTCTAATCTGGTGGTTATTTGGGAAAGGTTGAGGGTTTCCTTCAGGCTTCATGTGAAGTAGGAATGTGGAAATGCCACCTCTGGACCCTGAGCTGCTGGAAAGGTGACATTAGAGCCTCGGTGGTTAGTTATTCTTCCTGCACAGAAACGAGTGGCACCTGGAAATTGGGCAGTGCAGGAAGGGCTGGCCTGTGTCCCCCTCCAGCTGGCACCTCAGGGCTGAACCTGGCCTGGCACAGCAGCCACAGGCAGCGGTGCCAGGATGGAGTGGGACCTCTGGGCTCTGTGCAGCATCCCCATGGCAAAGGTGAGGGCTGGGATACCACAGGTGGCTTTTAGGGTGTGGGGGCACACATGAACGTGCCCCTCAGATCCTGATCCCCCATGGCCACGTGCATAAACACCATCAAATACTGAAAATCAATGGGGCACTGCAAGGGAAGCAGCACAGAGCGTGTTGCATGAAAACAGCCCTGAGGAGCAGAGAGAAATATTAGCTAAAAATAAAATTAATCTTTTGCAAAGCTGTAAGATTTGCTGGTCCCCCTCCCCCCCCACACACCCTGCAATCTTTTATGTCGTTTTCTTTAATTACAGCTGGTTTAGATCTCTGCTGCCTGGAGAAGCAGAGCTGGAGTCAGCCCTAAACTGGGCTTCTGGATGATACAAGAGAAAATAACAAGCCCCAAGGACTGAACATCTGTCTGCACGGAGCAGGCACAGCGCTGGAATTAATATTAATGACTAATAGTTAATACAGAATGGAACTTCTGCTTTACAGGTCACCCACAAAACCCTGCAGGTCTCACAGAGCTGTTTTCTGTGCCACGAGCTTCTCTGGACTCTGCACAGCCAGGGTCAGTGACAAGGGGCTGCTCCAGCCTCAGCTCTTGGGAATACAGCAGCAATCAGGGTCTCCAACCCATTAGGCTCTTGCTTTTATTATATTTCTTTTTTATTTCTGTATTTCTTGTATTATCTAATTCTTGTATTATCTATTCCCTTTCAGCCAGCCATGCTGCTCTCTGTCTCCTGTTTTCCCTTTTCTAACAAGAAAACCCAAAGGAAAAAAAAAAGACACCAGAAACTGTCACCTGCTCTGCTCCCAAACCCAACTAAAACGTTTATTTAGGCCCAAGAACCTGCCCCATCCATCCCTGGGGAAGGGATGCACCAGTCAATGAGCGGAGTGAAAGCCAGGGAGGGTAAATAATTGTGACATGGCTGCTCTGGAAGACACCCCCATGGATGCCCGGGGGTCTTTTTGTCCTTTAACCCTCATAATGGGTCTGGGACAACTGATTAGAGGCCCAGGACAGATGAGGTGCAGAGCTCACAGGGTGAGTGCTCACCAAACCTGCTCCATGCTGCCTTTTATGTGTCCACTCCAACATAATTTTTCACATGTTGGAAATACAGATGATTTTAGCCTGGGTCCATCTGGTTTCCCAAATAACCTGTCTATTTGATAAATAACATAAATTAAATTAGACAAGACAAACAAATAGTTTTTTTTCTCTCCCCTTTTCAGTCTCTTGGCAAAAAAGGGAAAGAAAACATAATTCAGCGAGTGCCTTGAGCCCCGAGGAGCCGCGCAGCGGCGGGAGCTGGGATTATAAACGTGTCTGCAATGTCAACCTTTACCACACACCTAGGGCCGCTCCTCCCTCTGCTTTTAAGTCCTTTTTAAAGAATTCTCCATTATCATTCGGGCTCCCAAAAGCTCATTCTCTCTGCAGGTGACGTTGTGTATTAGCAGCACCGCTCTTATCAAGGCTCCCGTGGTGCAGCCAAGGATCAGGAACTCGGAGCCCATGGGTTTTGTTCCTCCTGTCCCCTGTGTGGCAGAGGGAAACTGAGGCACAGGGAGGCGTTATTATTAGAGCTACCCAACTCAGATGAAAATCTCCTGCTGCAGCCACTTCTGCACCAAAGGCAAACCCAAACATCATCAATGACATCGCTCAGCTGTAACTCCTCTGAGTTATCCCAAGGCACAGCTAGGGCAGAAAAAAGGGAGGGAAGTGGAAGAAGTGGAATCAGCTCTTCCTCCAGCCCAGGACAGCCCCGCAGACACCACTTACAGAAGCACTGAGGCTGGAAAAGACCTCCAGGATGATCAAGTCCAACCTTTGAGCAGCTTGTGCTGAGGCTGAGCTGCAGCAGTGCCTGGATGCAGGACCCTCATCCCCACCCTGAGCCATCCCCTCCTTCCCAGCCCGCTCTTGGCACTTCCAGCAGCAATGGGGAGGATTTTTCTCCCCTTTAGCACATCCGTGCCAGGAGGGGGGAGCTGAATCAATACCTGAAAATGAGAAGGCAAAGCTGAGTTAATGTGCCAGACAGGAGCAGAGGGGCAGCCCTGGAAAAGCTGGAGCCAGGAGAGGGATGGGAGCAGGGCAGGGCAGGGGTGGGAGCACAGGTGAGGGTCAGGCCAAGCCCCCAGCTCTGGCACAATGAGAGCAGCAGCATCTCAGCACATGGCTCAACTCTCTCCTTGATATTCCAGCTCCCACAAAAGCTGTCCCTGGCATGGAATATGCTCCCAGGCAAGGAATTTTTAGGGTGCAATGCAGAGCTTCCAGCAGCAACTCACAAACCCTGAACTTCTGGAAAGTTGTTGTGGGGGAAATGCAGCCAGAAACCTTCCCATTCCATGTACTTCCATTTATAAGCTTTTCAGGCCCAATGGTATTTTTCTACCCTTGGCTCTGGAACAAGGAAAATGTATTTTAAAGGGAAAATTCTACAGGGAAAGCAAAATAAAAGTCATAATTATGGCTAGTAGCATGTGCTGAGGAGAAGCCAGGAAACCACCAGGACCCAGCCAATCCTCTAAAGGTGCTCTTCAAACTACCACTTTCTAATGCAAAAATGTGGCAATTATAGGTCTCTATAAATTTAATCCCTTGCAATGCCAGAGCATGGAAAACTGCAAGAATTTCCCCTGGAGTCAAGACACAGTTTAAGCTTTAATGATTTTGCTTTGCCCCTGTGCCAGAGCAAGCACATTCTCTTGCTGCACTCTAGTGGCAGAGCAGGAGCAAAATCCAGGGAAAATGCCCAAATTTGGAGCTTGAATGTTTTTACCCAAAGAATTAGTACAACTTTCATATCAGTGGAACACTGATAAAGAATGAAGTAGGTGTTCAGAAACCTTTTAGTTACATGGTCCTTCAAGAAAAGTCTGATAACAAAGAAGGAAAGGTCATTCCTCTTCCCTAAACCTCCAATCCCAAATCCAGGTACACCAATCATTAGAATTGCTGCACTGAACTGAAATAGACACTTCTTAAGGATAAAGAAAGTTTTGTCTAGGAACTAACAAATCCAAAACTACTGAAGCAGGAAAAAAACATAATCTTCAGGCCAAGAATTTTATGCAAACCCAAGTGGAAGACTTGAGGAGTTGAAAATCCACACTCCAATAAACACAAGGGGTTGTTTTTGTTGTATTCCAATATTATTGCAGCTGTTCCTAGTGAAGGGCTGAGTTGTGGCTACAAAAAAAAAAGGCAGCAATGAAAAAACAGACATAGATAGAAATAAAAAACATTAGGGGGGGAAAAAACCCCAAGACATGAGTGAAATCCTATAAATTAATTCTAACTGCCTCCAAAATTAAAACCATGTTTTATTGTAAAGTTGCACTTCGATTAGTACCATAATTCTTTATAACATACTGTACAATAAAATATTTTACACACAGCACACCGGGCGTGTGCTCGAGATGTTACAAAATTTACAGCTCAGACATTTCTCTGACGGTGTCAGCACCTCAGGTATGTGACATCCACTCCCAGAGAGGTTTAGTTTTAGAGCAGGACCCTGTGGCACCGTTATCTGCTCTCCAACACGTTCAGCTTGTGATCAGAAATATCAGGAATGCTGGACACCCTGGCTCATGTTTCACTCACTCTGTTTAGAATAGTTGTGAATGACATTCCTCATTCTAGAGCAGCCCTTTCCTCACTGGCTGCTCAGCAATGGATGGTTTCTCTTGGCTGAGTGCAGCTTCCATGAAAACAACAGAATGGATGGTTAAAGACAGCCTGAAGTTGGGCAAACCAAAGCAACCCCAGCAACTTCCCCCACCAATGCCAATAAACCCCCCTAAACCTTTTCCTCTCCCACACGTTACTCACATTCTTCCCTCTCCACACACACATCATTCTGCAAGTTTAAGGACATCTACAGTAATAAAAACTTGGAAAGAAACCCTTCTCATATTGCCTCAGAAGAGACTGGGACCTTTTCCACAAAGTAAACATTTCAAGGATAAATTAGAGCTTCTTAAAAGGAGAAGCTTAATAAATGCTCAACATTAAGGAAAATAAGACACTGGAGGGAGCCACAGCTAAAACTTTGTGCTGCAAGTGTAAACAAGTGTCCTGCCATGTCCAACACTGCTTCATTCTCTCCCAGAGTTGTCGAAATTCCTCCTTTATTGTGCTTTCAGCTACCTGAGCTATTTCCTTGTCACATCAATGGCATTTCCAGGTGGAACTGGTACCTCTGCAGCACCTGTGAGGACAGCCCACAGCAGTGGAAGTTTCCTTAATGCTTGGGAAAGATCAAGTCAGCATTTCATTCCAAACCAGGAATGGCTTTTGTGCTCCCATTTGCCACAGAGGACCGAGAAAAAGCAAAGCACAAAACCACTGCCTGGAAATTACTGGAACTTGTGAATGAGGTGGCACCCATTTGTTTCCTTGCCTGGTGATGTCTGGCAGATTGGCAAAATAAACTGCAGCTGGCAAAGAGGAGACAACCTCTGGCTCCAAACTGGAATATTCAGCTCTCCAAGAACTGGAAAATGCTTCGGCTTTGACTGGTTTCCTCTGAGCTTTCTACCCTGGGCCGCTTTGCTGCTGGTGTTATCACTGCAGAAGGGCCTCTCTTCTTCACCTAAGGGCAGTCAAATACATCAGAATATACAACATGTCCAAAAAAAAAAAAAGTTTAAATTCTGAATTATGAGAGAAACACTTGGTGTGAGAGCACACAGGGAGTATTTAAGACAGCAGTGCTCTTAAAGATTTCAGTGCTTGTATATTCAAATAATCTCCACAACAGGCAGCACCTGCTACCTAAATCTTTACCTGAGGTTTTGATTTCTCCTTTGCCTCTTCACTCTTCTCTGGTGAAAGTGTATGAAAGACAAAATTCCTTGAATTTCGAGGGGCATTTGGATTAAGATCTGACATTGCTGCCAGCTTCTGAAGGACAGCTTTAGGCCTGTTCAAGAGTGACCCATTTTTTATCTGAAAGGCAAAGAAAAGCTGCATTAAACCACTCTCAGGAAACAAGGCAGGTTGCTTAGCAAGTTACTCTTCAGAGAAAATCTACTCTCTACTCACACATTGCAACAACACAAATCAGGAGTGCCCAGAATTCAGGGGCAGCTGACTTGGCTGTGTTGGGCAATGCCATTTTTGAGGGTTGGTACCCACCTGGATGTCACTGGCAGGTCTGAAGGCCTCAAACGGGTTCCTGGGTAACAGAGCTGTGCCTTGTGCCACCACTGCTGGGCTGGCTGGCAGGGACATGGGGAAAAGATCAGTTTTTGAGCTCTTCCCCTCTCTTCTTTTCTTGTCACTTCAATGAAAATCAAACTCACCTTTCTTCTGCAGGGACTTGGCAGTCACTTTTTTTGCCAGCTTCATGAATTCGCTGTCTCCACCAATTTCTTCCTCCTCCTCCTCCTGCTCTTTATTTTTTTCCTTCTGTAGCAGAGAGAAGACAATTGATAAAATTCATATTACAAATGGACACTTCATTCAGTATTTTAAGTAATTATTTTCTTTATGCAAATTAATTTTTATTTACTTTCTACTCTAAGATGTGATTGTAATTTCTTAGATACTTCATCGTCCTTGTTCTATTAATGAGCAGCATCACGTTCGGCTGAGAACTCTGACCTAACACTGAAGTTTAACTTGAGGAATAAACAATTTCACATCTAGCAATGACACAGAGACTGAGCAAGGCTTTCTAGCAGCTCACCATACCTGCTCACGAAGCCACTGCTCTCGCTCAAATCGCTCCTTCCTCCATTTCACTTCTGTCTCAAACTCTTCATTCTCCTCCTCATTATCTGACTCTCTCTGAAACAAGTCCATCTGTGAAGCAAAATCTAGGCAACAAAACAAGACAGTCAGTTATGAATTTTGAATTTTAAAAAACAACAAAAAACTCCCGAGACCAATCAAACAAACAAGGCAAAAAAACCCCCAACCAAACAAAAACCCCAGAACCATCCCCTTCACCAATTTATTCCTGCGATACTTTATTGAGGACCACAAAGTGCTACTTCACACACACACAAAAGCTCTGTTTTCAGTCTTCCTCCCCCTCTATGAACTCTGGATCACGGGTCACCTATGTTTTTCCATCTGAACCTCCTGGTCCTGCCTGGGCCGTCGCTGTGCAGGTCCCCATCCAGCAGGTACCTCTCCTGGTACAGGCGGAGCTGGCGCTTGTCATCGTCCAGCATCGCCTTCCTGCCAGCACAGGAGACAGGGACAGGTCAGGCCAGGGCCTCACACTCCCAAAGACCTACTGATAATGGCACTCACATGTGGAATTTCTGGATTTGTTTCCCCAGTTCCGCCTCGTTTGGGAGCTCCTCGTCGATAATTTCTTCTTCGTATTCGTTCAGGTCTTCACCATCATACTCATCCTCACTTCCCACATCACTCCCCGACAGCTCTGCCTCCTCTTCCATGAAATCTTGCAGTTTGCTATGAAAGGAAGTCAAAAGAGCTCAGTTTGGGAGCAAAACAGACATCACACAAATCTTCTGAAACCAAGATTTATCTTTTGACATGAAATGAACACATTTCCTAAGGATGTGTCCTAATTTCTCATGTAATTTTTGGAAAGACCAAGCCTTGAGTTCTTGCACATTTACACAGGTAGCCTGGCATCATGTACCACCCCAAATCATTGTCATCCACCAGATTCCAAAGATGATGGCAATAACTGTCAACTCTGTGCTTTTCTTGCTAGAACAAATAAAATCTTAAGACATGAGGAATGACAACAATATTCTTGCATTCCTTTTTTTGGTCAAAAAAAAAAAAAAAAATGTTGCACTGCTTTTATTGTGACTTTTTGATTTCCATATATAATGGGAATCATCTATAACCCACAAGTGACACAGTTAAATTCATGCAACATGATACCTCCAAAGTAAAAAACCAGACCATATAAACATCTGCTGGAGAGGGAATAATTCCAAACTAAATTTCTAGTGCTTAGTATTCTATTCTCTCTGGTAATTAAGATTTTAAAAAAGTAATTACAGTTTTTTCTTCAAGCCTGGTCTATGTCTCAGCACTTCTTCTTCATCACTCATTTCCACTTCTTCAGCAGCACTATCTTCATCTTTCTCATCCTGTCAAAGAGAAAGTTTTCAGAAATAAGGAATTTCTGGGAGTGGATTGCTTTGTAATGACAGATTTGTCTGTTCTTCAATTAACAAGACACTAAAACTTCAGACATTTCAGAGGATTTGCATTTTTCACTGTATCATTAAATTAAAGAGATCTTTTAAGTGATTCAAAGTTTGCTCTGAAAAATGTTTCAGTAGCTTGTTATGGAAGTTGTGGTACTTTGCAGTGATGGATATATTAAAAATCTAGGAAGATAAATGGGATTATCCATTTGATCCAGCAGCTGCCTGGCTCCATCAGTTCACACCTCTTCACTTGCAAAGGCCTCATCATCTGTTAAAAGCTGGAAACCACCAAGTTCTTCTTGTTCCTCCTCTTCTTCCTCTTCCCTAGGGAAAACATAAATGGGAGAAAGGCATTTTCATTTTACCTCCAGTAAATCAAGGCAAAATTTCAACACCCACCTCAGCTACTATCAAGTAATTCCTTGTGAGTGCTCAGAGCTACAATCTGCCAGCAGCATTTAGCTATAAATGCCTCAAATCCCCATTTGAGTTGATGTTTTAAGAGCTGATGTTTTCAGGTCTTCACTTGCAGAAACCATGGGAGAAGCACTAATTTTTCCAATTTTTTTCCTCCTCTCAAATTCCTCTTGAATCCCCTTAACATTCCCACTTATTAAGCCTCACTATCCTTTTGTCAGGCAGCCAATTTAGTCAATAAAAAACACCTTCCAATTTAGGCCAATAAAAAACTCCAAGTATCCAACTTTACATTTGGTTACGGCAGTTTGGCAGCAGCCCAGAACAGACTCCAAAAAGTCCCACTTTTAATCATCTTTTCTCAGTTTAATGAAAGTTTTTCACTGTTTCTTTCACTATCAGTGCAAGACAAAGAATCTCCCTTCACAGTAGCTGTGGGAAACAGTTTATGCTGCCAATTAGAGAGTAATTGCTGAGCAATTTGCAATATTCCTCCCCTTCACCTCCAAAACAAAGCACACTTTCACTGACAGCAAATTGATGTTAAAGAAGAAAACACTCCTAAGAGAGAAACAAGACAGTTACCAGAATTAACTTCTGCAAATTTTAGGAGAGCAATGCTAACCTGTCTGTGGGAAAGGAGCCTGAACAGAGCTCCAGGGCCTCTGCCATTGGATCTTCTATGTCACTCTCTTTTTCTGCCTTGGAAGACACTGAAGAAGCCCATGTTGGAGAACCTGCTACAGAAAGCAATAAGATCAACTTATTTCTGCTCTTGAAGTGTCAGAGAACACCCCAGAAATAAAACTGCATATGCTCCCAACAAAGACAAAATTCCACAGGTGGCATCAGTGCCCAGACCTGAAGTCACCTCAGCTAACAATTTCTAAATCAAATAACCAGCAAAGCTGAAAAGAGAATTCAAGACATACTCTGAGACACGAATTTCCCTGAACAAAGATTGAGCAGCTCCTCCATGTTCTGCTTTTTGGTGCTGCTGGTGTTTGGCACGTGCTCAGCTTGGCTGCTGAACTGTCCAGAACACAGGTCCAGTAACTCATCCATGTTGGCATCCATGGCATTCTCATCCATGCTAGCCAGTGGCAGCTGATGCTTTGAGGTCTGGTATTTATTCCTGTGTTGTCCAACGTTCAAGAACCTGAAAGAAAGGCTGTAGTTAGAAAAATCTTGCTGGTCTGCACACCCTAATTCTGTTAAACACCAACCTTTACACCCATCACTCACCCATCTGCATCAAGCAGCTGGCTTTGAGTGTCATCTTCCAGGGAAAATTGAAACCTTGACTCCCCAGCCCCTGGAAATAAATTCTTGGGCTCAGGAGAGGCATTGTACAGGTCCTGGGAATCTTCTATGGGAAGAGAAGGCTCAGAGGTCTTTCCTGAGCTCTAGTCAAGGGAATACAAAAATATGTAAGTTGTTTAGCAAGCCTAAATTTAAATTCCCAGAGGAGCTGTGGCTGCCCCATCCCTGAAAGTGTTCCTGGCCAGGTTGGATGGGGCTTGGAGCAGCCTGGGACAGTGGAAGGTGTCCCTGCCCTTCCAGGGCAGGGGATGGGATGAGATGAGCTCTGAGGTTCCTTCCAACCCAAACCATGCAGGAGTCAAATTATGTCCATGCTGCTCCAATACACCACAGGAGTTCACTGATATTAGATGTTGTGCAGCCCATGTAAGCACTCTTAAAAACCATATTTATGATGCACATATTTTAGATATAAAAGCCAGATTATAGCATCACTTCTTTAAGAATATAAGTTTTAATCCATTTCAACGTGGACACAAGCCCAAGGGGCAGTTTGCTCTTCTGAAATCTGATGCCAAAGCACTGGTCTGGTTTGATTCTTTTGATAGCTCTGACCATCAGGACAAAACACACTTATTTACTTTCCCCTGTGCTAGTATAAGACAAGAACAGGACTGAGAACCTCACCTTGGAAGCAGAGCTGATAAAACTTGTTTTGAAGAAACCTGGGGAGGGTGACCTGAACCCCCCTGCTGCAGGTAAGAAGCTCCCTCCCCTCGAGGCCTGTTTGTTACAGGGCTGGTAGGATGGGATCATGGAGCCAATGAACTCAAAGCTGCTGTTGTGGCTGCTCTCCTTTGCCAGCGTTGGTAGAGAAAATGAATCATCATCCTCTGGAAATAAAAAAAAATAGTGCTTAACTTTTTTTTGTGTGTGTAATCCAGCAGAACCTCAATATAATGTTTTGCAACACTGACAACTTGTTAAAAAAGTCATTTTGGATTTCCTTCTTCTCACAGGATGCATACTACACTTTTTTACTTATCTTACCGATTTCTGACATTTCATATTCCTTCCAGTATTATTTTGAACACTATTTTTCCCTCTAGTTTTTTCAAGCCCATGTATTTTTTCATCAATCTAAACTTTCAAAATCATACTGTATCTATATACAGGTGATGAAATAACAAATACTGAACACCAATCTTAAATAGAAACTTTTACATATGCTAAGTTTTAAAAAAAAAAAAAGGCAACTATCTAGGGCAGTAATTCTACTTTACCTAACTTGGTAGATCCTTTGTCTGCAGTTTCTTCCATTTCCAGTTTTTCATCAGGAAGAGAATATCTGCAATTCATAAAAGGTATTTGCTAATAAATTTAGGATTTAAATTTATTTAATTGCAAGTTGCAAAAAAGCCAAAGGAACAAAAAAAATACTTATAAAAGGCACTTTAAATAAAAAAATCTACACATGCTGATCAAATTTAAAATTTCTCAGTCACCATTGTTAAGGCTTGGATTATTTACCCCATTTTTGAGGAGCTGTCCTTAAAAAGCATCAGTGTAGACTCTGTGGAAGGATGTTTTAGAACAGAATCACCATGTTCAGGTTTCTCCAGCTTTTCTCCATCAACTGATTCTTTGTCAGTCTCTTTATCACCATCTTCGGTGTGTTTCTCTTCTGTATCTTCATTATCTTCCTCTGCTTCATCGAGGAGAAAATCTGATTTCTAAAAAACATCCCCAAACACAGCACAGATATGATTATTGTCGTGGCAAACCCCACCCCAGGTGAGGCACGTGACCTGTTTGGCCCTGCCAGCAATGAGCCAAGGACTTACAAAAAGGGAAAGGGGCATCAAAACCTTTTAAACACTTCTATTTGGTTTTATAGTTTAGACAAATAAAGAAAATACTCATGAATTCAAGGTTAGACAATCTAAACCCTGAATATAGAAATGTTTTAGCTTCCAGGAGGAATTCTTAGCAATTCTCCCAATCAGTAGTGTACAAAAGTCCCATTCAGCTGGGGAGAAGAAGAGAAAGGAGAAGCTGATGAGGTTATGGAGAAATGTTGCATACAGACCTCATGATCACCTTCTTCTTCTTCTTCTTCTTCTTCCTCCTCAGACTCATCTGTCATCTCTGCCTCCTCCTCCTCCTCCTCCTCTTCCTCCAGCATCTCCTCATTGTCCAGCTTAAACAGCGCTTGCCGCTTCTGGCGCTCCTCGGTCCTGCGGAGCTTCATGGCCTCCTGCAGCTTGGCCTTCAGGGCCTGGAGCTTTTCCCCTGCACAGGAAAAGATTCAGGGAAGAGTTTGGGTTGGAAGAGACCTTTAGGTTCACTCAGTTCCACCACTGCCATGGGCAGGGACACTCTCCACTAGACCAGGTTACGCCGAGCCCCGTCCAACCTGGGCGTGGACGTTTCCAGGGATGAGGCAGCCACAGCTTCTCATGGAAGCAGGAAAAATCTAAGGAGGCAGTCACAAAGATCTGACTGAGGCTGTCCTACACACTGCCATTTCAGTGGTCTACCAAGAATTTTTTGATTAAAAGAGGGCTATCCATTAGGGGGAACATATACAGTAATCTTACAGATGAAGATCCCTTCACCTTTGTAGGGCAGCACTGGGAAACAGAGCATGAGAGAGGAAAATAAAGACAAAAGTGTTTTCCAAGTCAACCCTCGTCTCTTCTTCTCCCCCACCAACCTGGCTTTGTGTGGACTGTTTCCTCCAGGCTCTCTGCAGCCAAAACTGCTGGCACCACGTCTGCTCTCAGCTCCTCTTTCCCATCAGATGTCGTTTCCTTGCGGATAATGTTCATATTTATGGCCCGTTCTCCTTTGGATTTTGATGTCTGGAGAGTGTGCTTCAAGAAACGTGCTTTCAGGGCTTCTAGTTCTTGAAATACATATGAATTAAACCAATGTGATAGCATGTAAAAGCACTGATTGTTAAGAGTTGTAGTAAGAGTAGGTCCTGAGCTTTTTTTGCCCCCAAAGTTTAGTTCAAAGCTAAGTTTAAAAAAGGATAGTTTAAAAGCTAAATCTTGAATACTAAAATATTTGCAAACCCATTCTATTTGACTAGTAATAAACCACCACAGAATATGTATACTGTAGCTTGTATGTCATTGATATTAGCTAATATTCAATTATCTTACCATTGACTACCATTTGTCCACAAGACCTCAATTCACTTCCAGCCCAGCTTCCCAACCACCAGGCAACTCTAAATTTCTGTTAACATATCTCCAAGAATCCACACTAGTAAGTGAATGTGGCTG
Organism: Vidua macroura; assembly: GCF_024509145.1. Taxonomy (NCBI): domain Eukaryota; kingdom Metazoa; phylum Chordata; class Aves; order Passeriformes; family Viduidae; genus Vidua; species Vidua macroura. The sequence goes on along the minus strand of NC_071595.1, from coordinate 777,977 downwards.
ACTCTTCGAATCACCTAAATATTTCTGAATTTTCCAGTCAAGCTCAGATAACACTGCTTAGGACTACAACTTGTGATACCTTTATTTGGTTCAGCTTCATCGAGGTTTATGAAGGATTTGTTGTCAGAGCAGATTCTTGGCTGGATGGACAGGTCTATTCCCAGTTCCCGAAGTTTATCCAGCTTGGATTTCCTCACTTTTTCAGGCTGTGCCACCAGCCCAGGCCCCACTTGTTGGCTCTTTGTTTCACCTTTTGCATCTGGTGCTGTTTCCCCTCTTTCCATGAGGGCATCTCCAGATGCTGGAGGAACTTCACTCTCCTTTTGCTCATCACAGTGAGTGCTCAGGCAGTTGGAGAGCTGCTGTTCCTCTGTGTTATCATCAGTTACAGTCCCTGTAACTGCATGAGAATCCTCCCTGTGCTGCCTGGGCTGCTCAGCACAGTCCTCTGGCAAGTTCTTCCCTTCAGCAGCAAGAGGCTCAGTCACAGAAGCATCAACATCTCTGCCCAGGTTCACTTCTGGTTCAGTAGCTGCTGACTGATCACCTTCCACTGGCCCATCTTTGCAATCCTTGCTCAAGCTCCCGATGGCTGCAGATTGTTCATTTAGGGGCAGCTGGTATTTAGAGGACCTAAAAAAGGCAGAAAGAAGCATACCACCTATGGTTAGTGTGAAAGGAAGATAAGGTTGAGGACAAACTGAAAGGAAGAAACCATTTCCTAATTATTGTCATTGATGTGCAGGAAGAGATGAAGGACAGAAATCTGGGAAACTTCATTGGGAGAACTTAAGGAAGTGTAAAAGTTTTGTACTGGTTACAGTATCAGAGTATGAAAATCCTGAGGGATTTTTTAACTACTGTAGCTTCAGTGTTTTAGTACACATTACTCAGAGAAAAAACAGTCCAAGTAAAAAATTGGGGTTGAGCCTAAATCCCATTAAAGTAACTCTGCATCAGCAAGTTCCTTCATATGAGTTTCTCCTGGCCCTGATCCCTTCAAAAGACTTTGTCAGGAGAGCAGCATTGCCTGATGTTAGTAACGACATTCTCCTAATTTCCTACTTTTATGGATTTAAAGGAGCCTAAGAAAGTCTGGTTATCCTCCAAAGAAAAGCTAGAGATGCCTGAAGTTTATGGAGGAAGGTTTAAGTCCTTACTTCAGCAGGGCCATGGCGTTTCCTTGACATGCTGGTCGAGGTCTGCTCTTGAAGAAGTCATGAACACTTTTGGCCTCAGGCACATGATATGGGAGAGACACAGATGATTCTGCCGGAGAATGATGGTGAGAGAAGATTTAAAACATCATCCGAGCCCTTTATTTGACAACCAGGATCTTCATTTTCATTAGTTACAAAAATACCTTTAACAGGTCCTTCAATAAAAATGCTTTTGCACCCTTCAAACCTCAATAAGTCATGTTAGGTCAAAGAAGGCTCTAACCTCCTGGGTAAATTCTTGCCATTTCTTCTCTGAATTTCTGAACAGTTTATACCCCTTTACATAGAAAGAATTTCAGGTTTACCTCTAATAAGTCGTTGGGTCTCACTGTGTAGTTGCTTAATGGCTTCTTTACTTAAGCGTGCTGCTTTCCGCTCCTTAAGGGGAGAAAAGAAAGGCTTCTGAAGCCAGGGAACAAAACATGGGGCTCTTTCTCTGCTCCTTAAATAGCTTATTTTTCCCTTTCAAGCAGCAAGGAGTCGGAATAAAGCATCCAGTTAAAAAAAAAAAACAAAAAAAACCACACTGTGCACACAAAACCATTTTAGTCACGACAAACAATACAGAGCTTTAAAAAGATGAAGACTTCACCTTCCTTTTTGGCTCCTTTAATACAGGCTCCTCATTCTCCTCATCAAATACATGTTTGTAGCCTTCACTGTCAGGAAAACGTTCTTTGTTCTATGGGGCACAAGAGGAAATTCAATGATTTCTATCAATACACTGGCACTACCAAGGGCAAACACATCACAAATAACTGTACAGAACTACCACTGGTCAGCACAGCCAGCAAGTGTACTCATAAACCAGCACAAACCCCACACAAGGGCAGGTTCCAGAGCTCCTACTCCAGCATTATCTTTTTAACTTGCCAGGACAACACCCCTCCATCTTTAAAAACAAAAACCAGAAGGCTCTCCTCTCTTCTGCCACAGCAGTACAGCCCCACCATGGTCAGAGAGTTGTAGAACCTGCTCAGCTACAAATTCCTGCTAAATCCAGTAAACATGCAATGATTTGGGTTGCAAAAGACCTTAAAGATCATCCCTTTCCACCCCTGCCATGGGGACACCTCCCACTGTCCCAGGGTAATCCAAGCCCCATCCAGCCTGGCCTTGGGCACTGCCAGGGATCCAGGGGCAGCCACAGCTGCTCTGGGCACCTGTGCCAGGGCCTGCCCACCCTCCCAGGGAAGAATTTCATCCCAATATCTCATCCAAACCTATTCTCTATCAGTTTGAAAGAGAGTCCATTTTACAGTAATTTTTGTGTCACAGCCAACTGTTACCTTGTATTGTTTTATTTTGTTTTTCACAGCTGCTCGTATGGATTCTAGGGACTCTTCATCCTCCAGGGGTTGATCATCCTCCTCTTCCAAGCCATTATCAAAGAGGTCCTTGTCATCCAGAAGACATCCACTGTCATTGAAGGGAAACCTCTCCCCACCATCCACCTGCTTCCAGAAGAATAAATAATTCAAGTGACTCCCTTCAGAAGGTCCCTCTGGTTCTTTGAAATTAATTTTAAATGGTGTTAGATCATCAAGTGTTAGGTTTTGTACCTCCTTAAACTGAAAATTTAATGCAATTTAATTGAAATGAGCCTGCAGACTTTGCAGGTTAGACTTGTGTGGTGTCCAATGGATCCCAAACCTGCTGCAGGAATGTGGACACAACACTGAAGCTTTGCAAGAGAACAACCACAAACAGCAATAAATTTAACTTAGTTGAGAAATTATCTGAAGTTTTGTGCTAAAACACCCACCTCTGCCACAGGCTTCTTTTCTTTCCTCAGCTGTTTAATGGACTCCATTATTTTCTCCTTCTCCTTTCTCCTTCTGGATTTTGCTACAGCTTCTTTTGCTGGCTCCTCCTCAATGCTGAGCTTATGTTTATGCTTCCTGTACTTTTTCCCAGATTTTAGGGCTCTCCCCTCTTCCAGCTCGCCCTCAGGCAAGGCAGATGTGCTGCCTGTTCCAAGGTTTCCAGTGTCACTGTCATCACTGTCCAGCAGAGCTGGGTGGACCCGATGGGATTTCTTCCTTTCAGCACCAATGTTCTCCTTTTCCTCCCCATTTTCCTTGTCCCCACCCAAAGCATCTTCCTGCACAGGTGAGCCTCCATCCTCCTCCTCCTCCTCCTCGCTCTCACTGTCCTGAAGCACCTTCTGGTTTTTTGCTTTCTTACGCACAAAAATTTCTTCTTCTGAATCTGGAGAAACACGTGGAAATAAAAAAGGAAAGTGCAGCAAGTTAATTAGCAGACAACCAAACTTACATCCGTTTAATTCAACATGTGTCACCATCCACAGCAAATGAGCTTCTCATGGAAGCCTGAAAAAACCTTCTGTGCTTCAAACTCAACTTTCCAAAATCCACTTCACCCAAGAGAAGAGCATTCAATTAACCCAAAGTGATGTTAAAGGTTTCTAACCGTTAAAAAAGAAAGCAAAGCTGAAAACCCTTCGCTGGGAGTGCCTTGCCTTGAAATAGTAATAAAAACCAGATTACACAGATTAAACAAAAGAGGGGAAAAAGGGAAGAAGCAATTAAGACACGTCCCATTCAGTCCTTTTCTTTCTGTAGCTCAGAAAACACTCCTCAGAGGTTTAAAGCTGCCTGCCCACGTTCTGAGCAACAACAAGAGTCTGGATTCCTACAGGTCAAGCAGTGACAATCTCCTAAAAGGTATTAATGAAACAAAAAACACAGTGCTGGAGAAAAACAGTTAATGGAAATGTTACAGACCCCTGTCCTCGAAGGACGCTGTGCTCTTGCCAGGGGGACCTGGGGAGGCTGTCTCACAGCTGCCCTGGCCACTGTCAGAGTCGCTGTCCAGGGCTTTCTGCAGGTCTGGCTTCAAACCCGCCAGTGGAAGCTGCAAAGCAAAACACCATTTTTTAATGGGGTTAAAAACTTCTTAATGAGGGTAACGTAATGTTTATGCATTTGCTGGCATCCAAATTCATTCCAAAACCTCACGCACAATGAAATCCACACGCACTCTCCTTATACTCTAGTTATGCTATTTACACATTCAGTAATATTTATTATTATTATTATTGATATTTACCATATTTACCAATACAAATGACTATTTACATATACGGTAGTATACGTGCGAGTTTGCACAGCGAAAGCACAGAATTGACATTGGCTGGTGTGATGGCATTCAGACTGGACGACTTTTGCTGCTTTCATTAATTTTATTATTTATTAACTTTATTCACAGCCGCCAAGGCGGGCCCAGCAGCCCTCCCGGCATGCACCGCGCCCGCGGAGAACGGCGGAGCGCGGCCTTCCCAGCGTGCCCCGCGGCCGGCAGGGCGGGCACGGGGCATGCTGGGAGCTGTAGTCTGCCAGGAGGGGCGAGCCCGGTGACTGCGCGGGATCGCCCGCGATCAAGGCTGGCGGGCAGAGGTGCCTGGGACTACTGGCTCCGCCACCGGCACTGCTACCCGAAAGAGCACCGTACCGAAACGGTTACTGGAACCGCCACCTCCCTCGCTGCCCCTCCCGGGCCTTCCACCTCGCCACAGCCCGAGGAGCCGCAAGGCCTCATGCAGCCGCGAGCTGCCTCCGCCGCCAGCAGCCGGCCGGCCATGCCGAGTGTAGGGGACCGGCAGGACTCACCTCAACGGAACGCTCCGTTGTTACCGGCGCCGCCGCCATGGCCCGCCCGCGCTCCCGCCGCCCGGGCACCGCTTCGAGCCTTCGCGCGCTGCCCTGGCCCCGCCCCGCCCCGGGACCGCCCAATGGCTGCCCAGGAGAGCGCCGCGAGCCCCGCCCCCGACCGCCCTGCTGGGCGGGGTTCTCTGGAGCCACGCCCCAGACGCGTGGGCCAATCGCGGCTCCCGCCCCGCTCTCAGGCCGCCCGCGCGCACTATTGCGCCGCCTGGCGGCGGGGGCGCGCCCCGCGCCCGGGCTGGGGCGGGACCGTGAGGGGACACGAGGGGACGTGAGGGGATGTGAGGGGACACGAGGGGATGTGAGGGAATGTGAGGGGATGTGAGGGAATGTGAGGGGACACGAGGGGATGTGAGGAAATGTGAGGGGACACGAGGAGACACGAGGGGATGTGAGGGGATGTGAGGGAATGTGAGGGGACACGAGGGGATGTGAGGGGACAGGAGGGGACGCGAGGGGATGTGAGGAAATGTGAGGGGACACGAGGAGACACGAGGGGATGTGAGGGGACACGAGGGGATGTGAGGGAATGTGAGGGGACACGAGGGGATGTGAGGGGACACGAGGGGATTTGAGGGACCATGAGGGGATGTGAGGGATTGTGAGTGAATGTGAGGGACCCTGACGGGATGTGAGGGGACATGAGGGACCGTGAGGGGATGTGAGGGGACACGAGGGATCGTGAGGGGTTGTGAGGGGACATGAGGGTATGTGAGGGATCGTGAGGGGATGTGAGGGGACACGAGGGGAAGCGAGAGGGATGTGAGGGACTGTGAAGGGCCGAAAGGGACTGTGAGGGGACGAGATGGGATAAGAAGGGATGCGAGGGGACTGAGAGGAGTCATGAGGACACGAGAGGGTGCGTGAGGGATGGAGAGGGGACGTGAGGAGAAGTGAGGCGCTGGGACGGGCGTGAAGGGCCTGGGGATTTACAGCTCTGTCAATTATCGACAGTGTGGGGTCAGGGCTCTGCTGCCAAAACATTTCACGTTGTTTCATGGGTTAAACAGAGCCTGTGTTTCGTTTTGATCTTCGGGACATGCTACGTGTTGTGTCTCCAGGTGACCGTGCGGGTGAGAGCACACGAGTCGAGCTCATAGATATTACATACACACAGCTATTACTGTCAGCAGTGTCCTATTTACAGAATAAAATACATGCATTTTCCATTGGCTGCTGTACAGCCATACTCTGAGCCAACCCCACTCATGTTAGGTGAATGAAGGCTCAAACCTTTTGGGTAAATTCTTTCAATTTATTTCAATTTCTACCTTGAATTTCTGAATATTCCCTCTACATACAAAAGATTTAAGATTTCCCTCTCATAAGTCATCATTATGTAGTTGCTTAACGACTTATTTACTTAACCTTGCTGCTTAATGCTCCTTAAGGGAAGAAAAAAAAAAAGGCTTCTGAAGCCAGAAAAATTTACTGAAAACACATAAGTCAATGAAGAACTACTCAACAGATGCAGATCACTTTATACTTCACAGATTTCACAGAATATTCAAAGTTGAAGGGACCCACAAGGATCATTGAGTCCAAGAACAAGGTGAATGGCCCATACAGGGATATTCTAGTACAGAATCAATCCAAGTAGGAAAATATTCTACTTTATCCATTTTTGTTACGTTTAGTTCTGTAGTTCTTTTGCAAGTAGCTGGAGGGAGAGCCCCGAGCTGGGGCGAGTGTCAGGGACCCTGTTCTGACCCCCAGTTGGGGGTGTTAGGCACTTCTTTCATAATTACAATTACTTTGTAGAACACGCTGCTACAGTAATACATTTCTTTCCATGTCACCCAGTGGGAATCTGCTATCACGGAAGGCGAGGAAAAAATAAAAAGTGTTTTGGGGTGTTTGGTCAGTTTTTGGGGTGTTTTTTAATTTGGGGTGTTTTATTGTTATGGTTTTATCCGGGACAAGGAGCAGATAGACTGATCTACCATGACAGTTCCCATGGAGCCAACAAGCCTGAGAACAAAGGAAGTGAGAAAAGCAAATGTCCGTGAAACCCACCACAACCACCAGAGTTCTGCTTTCTTCTCGCTGCCGCAAGGAGCCAGAGTAATTAGTTCAATAATTAGTGTTTAGTAACAGAGGGACAGATGCTGGCTCTGCACAAACACACCTCCTCAGGGCTGCGCTCTCACGGATTCGTCAGGATGAGAGTCAGAGTCAGCTGGCAAGAAAAAGGTGGCAAAAAAGATTTGCCTTATTAGACAATTTCTGATCCTGGGTTGTTACTCATGCTTGGCACACAGAGGCAGCCACGGAACAGGTAAAATGTTTGCCATTAAGGAGGTTCTAAATGTCACACAGACTTTTAGCACTGGATCAAGCCCCTTATTAGGATGTTTATGTTATGAAAGCTAGTTTAGGAATCTGGTTTTTTTACTAAACAACATACTCCTTCCCCAGCTTGTAGCAGATGAGGTGTTTAGAAGGAAATCCTCGGAGATAATCCTGTCATAACTCTGATCTGTCATTCCTAAATCCAGTCTTGACCCTGGAAATGTGGCTGTTTTCAGTATGAGGCTGGGTTAACTTAGAGAAATAGGGTTCTGACTGCTGTGGCAGTGGGGATATCTGACTATGTGTGTAATATTTATCAAGTTAATTGAATTTATAATGCAGTGAGTAAAAGCTTTAGTTAACACACTCAACACCTTACAGGACTGAGCCCTTGTGTTGCAGATTTCTTGAGACAGAGATTGTATATTTGGTGGTTTGTTTTTTTTTTTTTTAAAGTACTATTTGTGTGTCCCTACATATGTGTTTTTTATACATAGATATGCTGAATAACAGCATGGAAGTTTCATGCTGACATCTCCATTGTCAGATGCTGTGGAGTTTGTTACTGGTCTGGTAAAACTGGTTTTTTCCTCAGGTGTTCATCAACGGCTGTCAGGGAATTATGAGAGAATCTCAGATCTATATGAGAATCTCAGATTTCATTTCATTTTAAAATAGATTTTGATGTTTCAACTTGGAAAATATCAGCCCCACAGGTTAAAAAAAGGCAAATAAAGTGGACTCAGCATTTATTATTTATAAAATGTTTTGACTTCTGATTTTCTGGTGAGTCAGCAGAGAGCTGTTGGTTAAACAGAACCCAGGAGGTGCACAAGGGAGCAGCTCGCTAAAATAGCGTAAACTGCTTAAAAAGGCAAAAAGCCCCTAGGCCCTTTATTTAATGGCAGTGGCTGGAAGTGTTGTCTCTTTAACAGAGGACACATTTACTGTCTGTGAGGATAAGGGGACGTGGCCACGGCAAGGTTCTCCCGGGAGCTGAACGCCCTGGGCAGTGGAACACCGCGGCGTCCCAGCCCCGGTGCTTGCCAGGCAGCTCCTGGGTGACGTCCAAGATTGTGCCAGCCACTCGTGGATCTCCAGCCCTCACGGATCCTCAGCCATTCGGTGTCCACCGAGCGCCCCAAGGGCTGGCGGTCACAACCCCGAGAGGTTCAGTGCTGTGGCTCACCTGCCTTGGACAAATGCTGTGTTGTCAGGTGTTTTAAACCCCACTGAGGCTGTTTAGTTGGTACTGGGAGTTATTCAGGGTGTCATCAACTGAGCAGGGAGAATTCCCTGGTTGTGGGGAGCAGTGGAGGACTGGTGAAGCTGGGGCAGGCAGGCACCATCAGGGTAGCTGTCACAGAGTGTGCTGGAGTTCTGGGTTAATTACTAAACCTGCAAACAGGTGTTGGGTTTTGGGACAGAACAGGGGAGGTACAGACAGACAATCCCCTCCTTCCTGGTGCCCGAGGGGCAGCAGCTCTCACCTCTACTGAGGCAGCTCTTCATGCATGAAATGCACCCTAGGAAGAGCCAGCAGGGCAGGGAGGGAATCCTGACACCCAGCCCTAGTGAGGGACATCTGGAGTGCTGTGTCCAGTTCTGGGCTCCTCAGGACAAGACAAGGAGATACTGGAGGGGGTCCAGCAGAGGCCATAAAGATGACGGGGGGGGGGGGTCTGGAGCATCTCTGTGTTGAGGAGAGACTGTGGGAGCTGGGCCTGGTTATTCTGGAGAAGGGACGGCTGAGAGGGCATCCCATCAATCCATAGCAGTATCTGAAAGGCAGGTGCCAAGAGAATGGTGCCAAATCACAAAATTGTTGGGGTTGGAGGGGGGCCTCTGCAGATCACCCAGAGCAGGTGACACAGGAATGTGTCCAGGTGAGTTTGGAATCTCTCCGGACAAGGAGACTCCATAATCTCCCCGGGCATCCTGTTCCAGTGCTTGGCCACCCTCATGGAAAGTTCATCCTGATGCTGAGGAAGTGTTTTAGTTTATGGCCATTGCTCCTCACCCCGTTGCTGGGCACCACTGAAAAGGATCTTTTCGCCGGTGCCCAGCAACAGGATGAGGAGCAATGGCCATAAACAAAACCACAGCGTTTCACCCAAGCACGAGGAAGAACTTCTTTATGCTGAGGGTGGCCGAGCACGGGAACAGGTGTCCAGGGAAGGGCGTGGAGTCTCCCTATCCAAACAGAGACATTCCAAACCCACACGGACGCGTCCCTGTCACCTGCTCGGGTGGCCCTGCCTTGGCAGGGGGTTAGGGGTGGGCGATCTGCAGAGGTCCCTTCCAGCCGTGACCGTTCTGCCATTCCGTGCTCCAGACCCGTCACCTGTTGCGGCTGCGGGGTCGCGCGGGCGGCGTGCGCGCTCCCGCGGGCGGCGCGCGTGCGCGAGCCGGCGGCGCCGGGCAGCGCGGAGCGGCCTCTTCCTCCCTCCCTTCTCCTCCTCCTTTTCCTCCTCTTCCTCCTCCTCCTCCTCCTCCTCACCCCCCCCCCGTCCCGGGAGCGCGCTCGGGCGCGTGCTGGCGGCGGCGGGGGCGCGCGCGGGCTCGGCGGGGGCGCAGCGCGGGGATTGTTCGCGCCGCCGCTCGGCGAAGCGGAACGCGGGGAGCGCTCCCCGCCGCGCCCCCGCTGCCTCCTCCTCATCCTCCTCCTCGGCCGCCGCCGCCTCCCGCCCCGCCGCCCCCGTGTCCGCGCCGGACCCCCACCCCGCCGCCAATATTCCCGAGATCAAGCGCTACGCGGCGGCGGCGGGGCCGGCGGCGGGGCCCGGGGCGGGCGGCGGGGCCGGCGGCGAGAGCAGCGAGGCCGCCGCCGCCGCCATGGAGGCGCTGGGACCCGGTGAGAGGCGCGGGGGGGAGGCGCGGGGGCCGCGGCCTGTGGGGCCGTGACGGCGGGGGAAGGAGGCCGCGGGCCCGGCGGGGCTCCCCGGCGGCGGCGGGGCCCGCTCGGGGCCGCCGGCGCTGCGCGGTGCGGAGGAGCCGCAGCGGGTCGCGAAACTTTGCGTGCGGCTTGCGGGTGCCCTCGCGGCCTCGCTGCTGCCGGGGCTACCGGGGGACGCACCTCGCCCTCGCCGGGGCGGACGGGACGGGGCTGGGAGCGGGACAGCGACAGCGAGGGGACGGGGACAGGCAGGGCTGTAGCGTCACAGCGGTGCGCACCCTGCAACCTGTGCGGTGACAAGTTTTATATTTGACGTTGAGCTATTCCTGAGAGTTTAAGGTGATGCTGTGTGAAAATACGGCTGTTTATTTCTTCAGCGAACTTCGCTTAAATATTGGTGGGTTTTTGCATGTGGTGCTCTCCTGCTTGTGTCCTAGTCCATGATTATTCTCCCATCAAATGCGTCCTGGATGTATTTCTAGCCCTCAGTGGCCTGTACACCTGACCCATCAAGTTCTCATTCAAACGATTGGTATAAGCGAAGTGATATTAATTTTGGTGTGACAGGAAACGTTTATTGACACAAAGGTGCAATTCCAGAAGAATCCAGAGTTTGAGGTAGTGAGGGCTGACTCAGAGCCTGCTGTATGTGTGTGATGTATCGTGGCCTCCCTGAGTTCCAGCTGGAGAAGCAGATTCTCTTTCAGTTTTGAAAACTGCTTCCTGTCTGAAGCCATTCGGTTGAGGTGCTTAGCACATAATGGTTGTGGGGCAAGAGAAATTAAAATATAACAGCACATATAACCCTAGTCAGGCTGATCGGATAAAAATCCTGTGATGCCAGGGCAGCCTGGCTTCAAACGGGAAAACAGTTTATAGCTGATTCTCTAGAATCCTTTGAGAAATAACTTTAGGAAGGAGGAGATGTAAGTTTTATTTCCTTCGGTCAGAACAGAGGGCAGCATTGCTGTGCGTGTCTGCAGAACTTGTCAATACCAAGGGAGGAAAATGGGTAAATATAGTTGTCATTTAATCTCTTGCAGGAGGTCAGTGCCTGCACTTCCTTCAGACTAATTAGCATGGGATTAATGGATCATCTCTCGTATCCAAATAAGCACAGCAAACTGATTGCCCTCAATGGTTCATGCTTGTCAAGACAGCTGTAGTTTTTTTAAACAGCAAACTGTAACTTTTTTTAAACACTAACTGTACCCCACAACTGGTCTGATCTGTCAGGCGGGTGTGGAGCCAGGAACGTGTCCTGTGGGATATCTGTCCCCAGCAGCCCCCTGCCACTGCAGCTTGGCAGAGCTGACACGGCAGTGGGCTTCAGCTGCTCACATGCCCCGTGTTCCTTCTGCTTAAAAATATTCCAGGGCTGGTTGGTAATTTTATTGGATAATGCAGTAGCCAATAGATGGCTTTAAAATCCAGTGTGGAATCTCCTGGGATTTGGTCCTGGGTTTAGTTTATGGTTGTGTTAAAGTTTATTGCTGCACCCTGAAGTGTACCCAGATAGGAGTCACCTAGCTCTCCTTTCTGCTGGTACAAACGCTGGGATTTTGTCTTACATGGATGCTGTCAGGTTATAATGCTAAATTTGCCCTAAGTCTTATGATAGGTTTATTATTGTATTCTAGTGAGAGTGCTTACCCTCTCCTTTGCTACTCTGCAACAGAGGGAAGACACTTTGATCACACTGAGCCTTGCTCAGATATAGACAAACCCATGAAAATATACCAATGTCATTTGCTTTATGTGCAGTGTCAGCTGAGGCTCTGATCGATTTAAAAAATAGTCAGTTTAATCTCGTTAACATGGTATCTCAGATCTTAACACTTTGAGGAGGGTAACTAAAGGCTTCCCTAGTGACCAGCTTGCATGTGAGTAATGCTTCCAGGCCTCTAATAATTTCCTCCTTAGATCTGTTCCTTAAGCTCTTCTTTTGTCCCAATAAAATATCTCTTCCATGTCTGTAGGAGTCCATACCTGTCTAATGCTTTCTCCCTTATCCTTCTACTTAGAGGAAAGCATAAACCTTTCCTCACTCCTGTCTTTACGTTGGAATTTTAAATTGGATCATTGATGTCTGAACTTTAAGCCTGTAGTGGAAACAATGACAAAATGTGGCTTTTGTGGCTGCTGGTTTGCTTTAGAAATGGAGGTAGGGATGTATTTATCTTTGCATTACATGAAAATAAATAACATCTGTATGGTTGCATTCCCTCTCAGGACTCTGTGAAGTTCTTAACCACAGTCATGAATAAATGCCACTAAAATTTTAAGAATTAATTATGGCACCTACCTATACATGCTTTAGGGAACACGTTTTTTACCTCGAAGTTCCGAGCAGCTGGAAGGCTGAGCGGCTTTGAACACCTCTGTTTGCAGCCTCAAAAAGCTCAAGATTTCCTCCTGCCCGGTCAAAATGCCACCCACAGCACACCAGAGAGGTGCATGGAGTGAGCCATCACATCTCACACACATTTATTTGACTTTCCTAGGGCCCCCAACCAGCCTTTTCCAGCCGCCCCGTCGCCCAGGCCTGGGCACTGTTGGGAAACCCATCCGGCTCCTGGCCAACCACTTCCAGGTTCAGATCCCCAAGATTGATGTTTATCACTATGACGTAGATATCAAACCAGAGAAACGCCCCCGAAGAGTCAACAGGTAGGGGTTACTTAATAAAGGTTTATTGATTTAAATTAAGTGTACATACCTGATGTAAGGAATCTGTGCATCCTAGGAGTTCTCCATCTGCTAAAGGCCTGTTTGTGTTTGTACTGTGGCCAGCAGTTGCTTTTCAGTGAGCTATAATATTCTTGCAATTGGCCTGTAATCTGGAAGGCTCTGGGAAATGTACTGAGCATTGACCTCCAGCTGGTTTTATTTTACAGCCTACAAGTCAATGTCCCTGGTAATTGTTACTCAGTCTGTTACACAAACGTGTAGCAGCTGAGGGGAGGCACTTCAGCTTGCGGATTTTGGAGTCCACATGTGGATCAATCCACAAGAGTGCTCCCATTCACCCCAAGGCTTGTAGGTTGTCTGAGAACATCTCTCCAGGTTCCTCTGCTTGTTTTGGCTGTAGCTCTGCTGACAGCACAGATACCTGTGCAGACACCTGTGTGTGCCCCTTGGGTGTCTTAACCTGGAGGTGACATTCGCAGCTTCTGGTGTGACCTCGGGGTGCTTTCGTGCATTACTGCGTTTCATATCTTGCTCCTTTAAGAAAAAGTGAAAAAAATAATTTTAAATTGTGTAAGCCCATTACTGAATTTTCTGTTCTTCCACTTAACTCAATGAATCACTGCCTAGGGAGGTGGTGGATACGATGGTGAGGCACTTCAAGATGCAGATATTTGGGGATCGGCAGCCTGGGTACGATGGGAAGCGGAACATGTACACGGCACACCCCTTACCCATTGGCAGGGACAGAGTAAGTGTTGCTTTAACTTTTCCACAACTGTTACAGTGTCATTTGAAAAGTGTTCTTTTGTTGACATAAACCCAAAATACTGTCACACCTATTGGTGAAGTCTTGGAAATGACAATCAGGACCAGTCAGGGACTCTAGGAGCTCACTGGTGTTTTACTGGAGTTTGTGTCTTTGGGTTTCTAATTCCCAGTTCTTCAGCTGCAGAATATCACGAGACATGAGAACTACATTTTGCTCTTATAGCTGCAAGGAGACTATTTTTCTTTTACCCTGGTGGGAACTTCCATTTCCCTGACCCTTGTTCTGTTGCTGAATGATAAAGTCGTTGTAGCTGATGACTCTGGTTGGGTTTGGTTGTGCTGTGGAGATACGTCCTTGTGTTCCTGGAACAACCAGATCAGCTGTTCCTGCCTTGCATGTGCACCCCAGCTGTAAATAAAACTTCCCCCCATCTTCTGATCTCCCGAGGGATCTGTTCATTGTTGTGCCTTGGAGGGTGTCCACGATGAGTTCACAGTTATGCTCAGGGCTCTGGGGTGTGAGAATCATCCCAAGTGCTGCACCAGAGCTCTGGGATTTGTGTTTCTCAGCGAGTCTCCTTTATGACCAAAAGGTTTTCTTGCCTTCCCATTTGGTTCACAAAACATCTTGCTATTAATTGGCTGATTTAAAAAAATGACTCACTGTTCTCCAGAGCTTTGATGTCACCATACTAATCACTGCTTAAAATTTACATTTAAAGATACTTCAGTGCAATTTCTCAGATGAATAAACTACAAACTTTCAAAGTCCTGAGGGAACCAATTGTAATATTTTAAGGGCATTACACAAACTAATAATCAAAAATACAGATTCAAAGGACACCTAGGAGAATATTGTACCATTGCTGAGTGTTGTGTCTGTCTGCAATCCATAACAAAAGCTTGTGCTTAATTTTCTTGTGCCTGTGGCAGGTGGATATGGAGGTTACACTTCCAGGAGAGGGGAAGGACCAGACATTTAAGGTTTCCATTCAGTGGGTGTCAGTCGTCAGCCTTCAGATGCTGCTGGAAGCTCTGGCAGGGCACTTGAATGAAGTTCCTGAAGATTCTGTACAGGCACTGGATGTAATCACACGGCACCTTCCCTCCATGAGGTGGGTACCTGTGGGGCCTTCCTGACTGGACATGTCTTCTCTCCATCTTAACCTTTGTGTTTGTTATTCCTGCAGAGCTGCTGCTCTGCTGCCCATTACACTCCTGTGGTAGAAGGGATGAGGGATACAGCCATGTAATCCAACACCTGCATTACAAATTTGCACTAGAATAGGGAAATGTGATCTGAACTAGACTTGTGTCTGCTGGTCATGTTTCTGACAGGAATTTGCTGTACCCTTTCCAGCTGCCCTGTCAGACAAGGCTTTGTGTGCTTGCCATAAATCAGCTCTGACAGTTATAACATGTGTAGAAATGTGTTTTAAACACTATAGTTTAAAAAGTATATCAGAAAGAAATGATCAGAGTATTAATTTTCTTATTTTTTTTCCAGGTACACCCCTGTGGGTCGCTCCTTCTTCTCCCCCCCTGAAGGCTACTACCACCCCCTGGGAGGGGGCAGGGAGGTCTGGTTTGGCTTCCACCAGTCAGTCCGGCCTGCCATGTGGAACATGATGCTCAACATCGATGGTGTGTAGGAGAGTCTGTCTCACTCATGTAACAGAGTTCTTTGTGCTTCCCAGTTAATTGTCCTGTCTTTTTAACTTAGTGTCAGCGACTGCTTTCTATCGTGCCCAGCCAATCATTGAGTTCATGTGCGAGGTCTTGGACATCCAGAACATCAGTGAGCAAAGCAAACCTCTGACAGACTCCCAGCGTGTCAAGTTTACCAAAGAAATCAGAGGTAAAAGCTTGTCCTGAAGCTGCTGCAAGAAAATACTGAAACCTGCTCATAATATGTCGTAATGAAAATATGCAAGGCACATGGAGAACTGGGCTGTTCCCTTTTTTCCTTTATCCTCTTCAAAGGTGATCCCTGAATTTGTTTTCTGTGGTATTCTCAGGTCTAAAAGTAGAGGTGACCCACTGTGGCCAGATGAAGAGAAAATACCGAGTTTGCAATGTTACCCGGCGACCAGCCAGCCACCAGACGTATGTATCAAGCACTGCCTGACAGTTCTTAAAATCTTCAACCTATTAAATATATCTGGAATATATTTGGTATGTTGTTTATTCAGGAATAGTTTACTCTGGAGGTGAAGCAACTGTGTGGCTTTGCAGGAATGCTTAGTCTTAGTGCAGTAGAGGAATAGTGTGGGTTTTGACTACTTTTTTATTTCCTTCCACCCAGGAAAACTGAGCTATATCCTGATTTTTAAATACAGTTATCAAAAGCTCCTATTTTTAAAATAGCTAAGATATGAGAAATTCCGTATATAGTCTAAAATCTTTTCATAAAGAAGAGATCCCATAACTAAGGAAAATAGAGATTTGCTAAAGGTAGTCTGGAATAGGTTTTTTATACCATTTTTTCCTTTTAAAAAATCTGACAAAGTCTAACCAGAACAAATGTCATTTCTAGGTTCCCTCTGCAGCTGGAGAATGGGCAGGCCATGGAGTGCACAGTAGCTCAGTATTTTAAGCAGAAATACAGTCTGCAGCTGAAATACCCTCACCTGCCCTGTCTCCAAGTGGGACAGGAGCAGAAACACACGTACCTGCCACTGGAGGTAAGGATCCAAGTCCTGCACTGTGGGGTGCCCTCTGGTAAACGGTGTCACAGCACCTCTCCCTGCTCCCCTGCAGGTGTGTAACATCGTGGCTGGCCAGAGGTGCATCAAGAAGCTCACAGACAATCAGACCTCGACCATGATAAAAGCAACAGCCAGGTCTGCCCCAGACAGGCAGGAGGAGATCAGCAGACTGGTGAGTGTTTTTCCAGCTGCACACTCTGTGTTTGTCACTTCTCATGGCTTCTCCAGAGCATTGGAGCAGGTGATGTTGAGGAGCATGACCAAGAGAGAAGTTAACAAATCTGTCTTGGTTAAAACAAATCCTTCTGAACAGACGGGCTGTTGGTGACAAAGAGGACAGAGTCACTTGAAGCTTTAGTGTAGTGACATCAGTACTTGTCTTGTCCCCAGGTGAAGAGTAACAGTATGGTTGGTGGGCCTGATCCGTACCTGAAGGAGTTTGGAATTGTTGTCCATAATGAAATGACAGAGCTGACAGGCAGAGTTCTGCCAGCCCCAATGCTGCAGTATGGAGGCAGGGTGAGTTTCCAGGCCTTGTAAAACTCCTTATCCTGGGGTTATTGAAATTCATGAGGTGTTCTGTGTATGTTCTCATGAGGCTTCCTCTGGTGGGTTACAGTCAAAATGGAGCAGCACTTGATCTCTAATTTGCCTTTGATTTTTACCTAGAACAAGACTGTGGCCACACCAAACCAAGGCGTGTGGGACATGAGAGGGAAACAGTTCTATGCTGGCATTGAGATTAAAGTTTGGGCTGTTGCCTGTTTTGCTCCTCAAAAACAATGCAGGGAAGACTTGCTGAAGTAAGTATTTTCCTATTTATTCAGGATTCTATTTCAAGGTGTATTTTTCTCATGTTTCTGAAAGGTGATATGTGGTATAAATTGATTTTCCCCTGCCCTTCAATTACTCTACAGAATCCTAAAGAAAGAGGTTCTGTGGACCACTGATTGGTAAAAATCATGGTTGCAATAATGCTCAGATAAATTAGGTGAATAAGTGAAAATTTCCAGAGCATCAGTATTAGTTTGGGAGCCTGCCTCAGGATGTTTGTCTCAAATGTCTGTTTCTGTAAGGCTTGTAAAACTATAGTAGCTGATGACCTTCCTCAGAGAGGATTAGAGTCATATTAGTGAGTTCCTGATGGGAACAGAATTGCTGAAAATTAGTTACTGTAGTGCTGTGAAATAGCAGAAACAGCGTAGATCTGGTTGATAAAACTGATGAGTGAACCATAGTGAGAGGACCAAAACAAACCCACTTCTGTTTCAGGAGTTTCACGGACCAGCTGCGCAAGATCTCCAAGGACGCCGGGATGCCGATCCAGGGCCAGCCCTGCTTCTGCAAGTACGCCCAGGGTGCAGACAGCGTGGAGCCCATGTTCAAACACTTAAAGCTGACTTACGTTGGCCTGCAGCTCATCGTGGTGATTCTGCCTGGGAAGACACCTGTGTATGGTATGGAGAAGGGGCTGTAAGGTGATCAGGAGTTGTACTGCAAGTGGGTGGCAGGAAGGAGGCAGAGGAGGCAATGGGTTCTCTTTAAAAAGATTGGAGCTGGTTTGTCAGGCCTGGTTGGAGAAGTTGTGCATTACCAAAGAGCAAACTGAACCTTTGTCAGTGAAGTTTCAAGGATCTAAATTACAGTAACATTTGAAAAAAAATAAGAGCAAGCAGGAACCACTGCCTTATTTTCTGTCACAGCTGAAGTCAAGCGGGTTGGAGATACTCTTCTAGGCATGGCCACGCAGTGTGTTCAAGTAAAGAACGTGGTCAAAACCTCTCCACAAACACTGTCCAACCTCTGTCTGAAGATCAACGCCAAGCTCGGAGGAATCAACAATGTGCTGGTACCTCATCAAAGGTGAGATTCAATCAAAAGCGCTTTGTAATGTCTGCATGGTCAAGGAAAATGGTGTTGTTTTGTTGTGTTTGCTAAAATGATCCTTTCCAAAATAAAACATGCTTTAGAAATTCCCACAGTCTAGAGTGGACAGTAGAGGATATGTCTGCATTTGGAGTGTTCCCAGTAAGCCCTGAGCCAAGGGGAGTCAGAGCCACCAAACTCACCAAAGTTTTTTTCCTGTCTCTTTCCTGCCTTTGGATTCACTCAGTGTACCTTTTCCTCTTGCCACCTCCAAAAGCAGCCTGTGTTTGCATCCAAATTGAAAGAGGAGTGAGGAGGAGTGACTTGGAATCAATGCTTGTAACTTGGTCTGCCTTTGATCCTGTCCTTGTCACTTTCTATTCTTTCTGGGCAGAGAATTTTGCCCTTAAAGACTCTCACAGGTTTTATTTCTGTTCAGTGCTTTGAATGCACCTTCCTCAGCTGTAATGGTTTTTTATTCCTGGCCCTCTTTCTTTTTGCTGTTCTTATTTATTATTATGAGTTGATAAGAGGCCACCTCTCCTCTCAAGTCAGGGTGAGGATGTTGGGGTTATTTAGCCTGGAGAAGAGAAGGTTGTGTGAAAACCTCACAGCACCTCGCAGTATCCGAAAGGACCAACAAGGAGGCCAGAGAGGGACTGAAGTAATGGCTTCAAACTGAAAGAGAGTACGTCTAGATTAGAGATTAGGAAGGAGTTGTTCCCTGTGAGGGTGGTGAGGCCCTGGCACAGGGTGCCCAGAGAAGCTGTGGCTGCCCCATCTCTGGAAGTGTTCAAAGCCAGGTTGGACAGGGCTTGGAGCAACCAAGGTTAGGGTGGGGTGGGTGGAACTGCCTGGGCTTTAAGGTCTTTTCCAACCCAAGCCCTTCCGGAATTCTGTTATTCTAACTAATAAACCTTAATGTTATCAAACAGGCCCTCGGTGTTCCAGCAGCCAGTGATCTTTCTGGGAGCAGATGTGACTCACCCTCCCGCCGGGGACGGGAAGAAGCCGTCCATCGCGGCCGTGGTGGGCAGCATGGACGGGCACCCCAGCCGCTACTGCGCCACGGTGCGCGTGCAGACCTCGCGCCAGGAGACCTCCCAGGAGCTGCTCTACAGCCAGGAGGTGATCCAGGACCTGACCAACATGGTGCGGGAGCTGCTCATCCAGTTCTACAAATCCACTCGTTTCAAGCCCACGAGGATCATTTACTACAGAGGGGGAGTGTCGGAAGGACAGATGAAACAGGTATTGCCTGATGGTTTTTTGTTGTTCGTGAAAAGGGATTGATATATACAGTTATGTGGGTTATAAGGGATTGGCCGTTGAAAAAATATATTTATTTGTTATTGGAAAGATTAAGTGTCCTTAAATTGTCCTGGGCAAGCACAACGTACATTTACCAGTCTGATTGAGTCCCTTACCGTGCGGCATTTGTACACAGGTAAAAAAATAATCAAATGCCTACTGAATTCATCACATGATAGTTCAATCTTCTGCTTGTAGGTAGCTTGGCCAGAGCTGATCGCCATCCGGAAGGCCTGCATTAGTTTGGAAGAAGATTATAGACCTGGAATAACCTACATTGTTGTGCAGAAAAGGCATCACACCAGGCTGTTCTGTGCCGACAAAACTGAAAGGGCAAGTACTGACTCCATGAGGGGGAGGTGATGGCACAGGAAAGTGGGATTGTTTGATTCAGTGGGGTGGGATCCCTCTTGCCCACTGTAAAGCAGCAGCAGTACTGGGTGGTAACAGGCTTTCTCTACCAAAATAACCGGTTTGTCCTTTTTTTATTGCTCTACATCAGATGGAACAGCTTGTTCCCCTTTTGGAATAGGTGTGCTCAGCATCCCAGTATTTGTGTACCTGCAGATGTATCCTGGGATTTTACAGTCCAGGATTCCTGATGATGAGCTGACCTGGCTGTTCACTCTGTTCCCTGTTCTGTCTCCATGTGAATCTAAGATGTGCTTGTGGCACAAATCCACAGGTCAGCTGAGGAACCTTCTTTAGGGAAGCGCTTGATCTGAGGTTTGCTTAAAAACCCAGATCTCCGGGGTGTAAGAGCAAACAAGGGTACGAAATAAATTTATCTCAGGAACCTGCATTTTCAGATCCTGAATTACTTGTGTAGGCTTTATCCCACTCTGCAGTTTTAATGGTGCTGGCAAGGGTTTTATTTTCCTCTGATGACACACCAGCTGGATTTGGCGAAGTTTCTAAAAATGAATTCACAGAGAACATTTTCATTCCTCCTGTGTAAACGACCTTAATATTTTTTCACCTTTCTGAGCAGTAAATTCTCCAGCAGCTTTCAATAGAGCCTACCTTTGAAAGCATTTTCGGGTCACTTCCAAAAAAGCCCATGGACTAATAATAAACCTTTCTCACTAGGTGGGTAAAAGTGGCAACGTACCAGCAGGCACTACTGTGGACAGCACCATCACACATCCCTCTGAATTTGACTTTTACCTCTGTAGCCATGCAGGAATTCAGGTAATGTCAGCTCTGCTGTGCTCAGGCTGTGCAACTAAATCCTTGTAGTTGTCCCCATGGGAAAAGTCACTTCTGTTTGTCACTTGGCAGACTCAGAGTGTGCCGGTGCCTGCTTGGCACTGACTCCTCAGTGCCTGCTGGAAGGTGCAGCCTGCAGGTACCGCCTCTGTCCTTGCTGTTGCTCTCCAGCTGACTGCTCACCTGTTCTCTGCAGGGAACCAGCCGGCCCTCCCACTACCAGGTGCTGTGGGATGACAACTGCTTCACGGCGGACGAGCTGCAGCTGCTGACGTACCAGCTGTGCCACACCTACGTGCGCTGCACCCGCTCCGTCTCCATCCCGGCCCCAGCCTACTACGCCAGGCTGGTGGCCTTTCGGGCCAGGTACCATCTTGTGGACAAGGATCACGACAGGTAAGGAATGGCCTCATCACCCTGGTAAGCAGGTGGTGAAGCTGAGCTGTGCTGCTTGTCCCAGTTGTTCATGGGTGTGTGTCTGCTCACAGCGCTGAGGGCAGCCACGTGTCGGGGCAGAGCAACGGCCGCGATCCGCAGGCGCTGGCCAAGGCCGTGCAGATCCACCACGACACCCAGCACACCATGTATTTCGCTTGAGAGCACCTGGGAAGATGAGGCAAAACAACTACCCACGCAGTCCTGAAGTGTTTGGAAGCCTCCTGCTCTACCCAGGGCCGGGGGATTTCGGACTGCCCACTACCAGCAGCTCCGGACAGTCGCACTGAATCTGTTCTTCACTGCAACGTCTGATGCACCAACACAATTGAGCCATTTGTTTCATTGTTTTCTGTACTAGAAATCCATAGACTTGTCTTTTCTGATGCATTGGACTGAATTTTTACCTCAAAGCGCAAAGGCCGATCATCCTGAAATTTTTCAAGGACGTGGCACGAAAGGTTTCTATCAAATCTTTTGCTAGCTGTGTTTTTTTCAGTTCTCCTCATCCCATGAGCTGACGGTGACTGCTGCTCTGTCTCCGTGCCCTGCTTCGTGAGTATGATGTGATGGCAAAATGTTTTATCCAGCTCGCTGTAATCCTTCTGTCGTGTGGGGCCATAGATTTTTTTATGGAGATTTTAGACTTCACTACTGTAAATGCCTTTTAACAAACATAACTTTCACAGGTATTGCAGTTTTTTGTCAGTTTTACTAATTATCTTTTTAATCTCTGCAGACTTGGGCTGCAAAGCAATTGCACTATACTGCGAGTTAATAGGTGGTTCTTGTTCTGTGAATGTGTAATATAACCAATAGTGATGCCTGTCAGTAGATTTTAATGATAATGGTTATAAATAATACTGCCATGGTATCGTAACAAGTACTGAACCATCATTTCCCCCCTCTAAAAATTATAAAACAAAAAAAAAAAAAAAAAATTAGCTTTTAGGTATTTTGCAAACTTTTACAAAAGTGCCCACTTTATGCTGCTGTGTGGTTTGATAAATCTAAGTGATTTTAAAACTTTTTTCTCATAGAAGGTTTAACTTTGGCAATAAATCTTTGTTTTTTAAGCCCCCCCAAACAGTGTAATTTTCTAGCTGAGGATTGTGCATGAGTTTAACCAACATTCTCGTGTCGTTTTCTGAACACACAATTTGGCAGTTTCTGAAACAAATTAGAAAAGACACATTTCCATGCTTTTTTTAAGAATTATTTTTAACTGTTTTATATTCACTGTTGGTGTCCTGTCTACAACATTTTTTATAAGCTTGGAAACTGGGTGTTCCGTGTAGGAAAGGCCAACGTGTGCAGTTGAAATGTATTGTGTGACAGGCAACCTGAGGACTTGTACCAGCATTTTGAACTGTTTTTTTTCCTGGGAATCTGGGTTGCCCACACAACTGCATTTACAGCATGTTGAACCCGTGTGAGTCTCAAATGCTGATTCTGTCCCAGCCTAGAAATTAGGGTTTTTAATCTGCTTGGCTTTTTTCAGCTGCAACCTGTAATCCAGAACAGGGACCTGGTTTCCCTGGTATCCCTGTAATCCATGAACGTAGTAATTTAAGACTAGATTCCTTATTGTATACCTGACTTAGCGCAGATTAAAGCTTATTCCTAAACTGAGGAGGAGTTTGAGAAGCCCAAGGATTGCACTGTGGTCTCTGATACTTGTGTGAGGTTTGCTGCTAAGTTGTCTGCTGTCCCAAAGCTTAGGAACCAGCCCCCTCCAAATTTCAGCAATAGGAAATGCTGTTTCCTTCAGTCTTTAAGCTTGTAAATAAATGAAAGTTTACATTTCTAAATGCTGTTGTTTTCAGTTGTACCAGAGTACGCTGAACATCTTCAAACAGTTTTATAACCTCCTTGCCAGTAGTACGTCTCATAAATTAAGTTTAACCTCTTTTCATTTCTGTTAAAAATGGGACTGAAGCGAATCCTGCTCCTGGTACGTGCCAGGACAGGTTTAGATGAAAAAAAAACAAAAAGATTCTTTTACTTTTTTTAACTTTTTTTTTAAAGAATACCTCACTTGTGTATTAAAATCAGGACATGTGGGTGGGAGACTGACCGCTGCTTTTCTCAGTACTCGTTCAGGGAGAAGACACAAAAACCCTATTTAGAGTGAACTGACCCAACACACACGGAGAACCTTGGCACCTTGAAAAGCACCTGAGCACCTGTTGGAGGTGGTAGGATCCAAGATCCCTGATTTGAGTTTGTGCACTAGGAATGGGGCTGGTTTAACAAGGGTGCATAAAAAATGAACTTTTATCACCAATTAGTTGTCCAGTGCCAAGCACTCCTGGTTGAGACTGAGGGAAGGGAGAGCCTCTCCTTGGTTTGCCTGTGACTGGATATTTGACCTCAGACCAGGTGGAGCAGCAGCCCCTGGTGAGCCCTGGGCCAGCACCCGAGCGGGGCTGGTGTGAGCCCAGCCCGGGCACAGGGCTGGAGTTTTGGGGGGAAAGCACTGAAGTTCAGGATCCAAGTTGCAGCAGTGCTGCCCTAGGCAGGTCTGAGCCCAAGTCTGGAGGACTTGAGGACCTGAGTGAGCCCTGTGGGCCTGAGTGACTCGTTCTGCATGTGTCAATCAATGGGAAGATGTGCATTCTGTAGCTGTAGTTTTAGGGTGTTTTGATTTTTGTTTTTTGGGGTTTTTTTTATAAATAAAGCCTGTTGGCCACTGTTTAGCTCTGTGGTGTGAAAGATTTTAAATGTAGCAAAGTTCAAAGAGTTGGGGAAGGGGGTGGTTGATATATATAAAAAAAATATTAAAAAAAGGAGGGGGGGGAGGGGGCAGAAACCCTGTTTTCCACCCGGTTCTGCTTGCTTTGTCCCTGCTGGGTTCTGAACAAGCTCTGGCCATCCCTGGTTAGCCTGTCTCCACCAGCGTGGCTCTCGTACTGCTGTGGGTTCCCCGGGGCTCCGTCCCAAGGGCGCCGAGGTGGGTGCACGGGCTGTCCCGTGTCCAGCCTCGCTCGGCCCTTCGGCTGGGGCAGGGCCGGGTTCAGAGCTGGCACCGGGCAGCCCCGACCCCTTGGTGGATGTGCTGTAGGAGTTTTCTTTGCTCAATAGCGAGGGAGTGACTCTGCTTTCATTTTCAGAAGGCAGGGCCAGAGGGCATTGGATCCGTCCCGATCCTGATCCACTGCGAGGCTCTTTCCCTGTGCACTGGAGGAAAGATCTTGCACTAAATATCACTTACAGATTTTCTTAGACCTTGCTATTGACATTTTCATATTTCTATGTCTAGAGGCTGCAACTTCAATGTAAAATGTTTGCATTTGTTCAGTTTGACTTCTGATGTAATTTTTTGGTTTCTATATTGTTAGACTTGTAATGTTTCAAATGGTATTTTATTAACTTTGGACTGGATGTATGTCTCTAGCAATACGAGGTACTTTCTAAACTGTCCTGGGGCTCACAGCCCCGTGTCGAGATAAGATGCTGGTCGTGTACAATTGCATTGTATTTTTTTTTTTTAGCCTGCAGGGATATTTTGTGTTCATGTGTCCAAAAATAATAATAATAATAATAAAAAAAATTGGCATTCTCGTGCCAAATGTTCTGTTTTTCTTATTGCTGTCCAATAAATGCAATGTACAGAGTGAGCAACCAATACTGTTGCCTGTATACAAATGTCTTAAACTATTTAACTTTTAATTAAAACTTGTACGCAATGTGTCACCTGTGGAGCTCATTACCACAATATATCTATTTATGATGCATTAAGAGTTAGCAAGTTAGAGAAATACGTATGGGTGACATCTCCCAGGATCCTAAAGGAAGCTGAAATTGCAAACCCCAGGGGCAGGGTTCAGAACGGGCCTGTATTTATAGTGTTTGGGAAATTACAGAGAAAATGTGGTGTTGATGGACTGTACCTGCCTGGAGAGGGGATTCTATATCAGAGAGATGCCATGAATAAATACAAGAGCTGCTTCATCTTCTCTGTGTGAGGTGAGGGTTTGTCTCCTCAGACAGCTGCACTGCACTATAAATACTGCAGGAAGGACAGGAAAAGCTCTTGGAGGAGGCCAGAGCGTGGGAGCTGTGACTGAAAGCGGGACAGGATTGTCTGAAATGCACGAAAGGCGTCAGCTCCGCTTGCAGCGCGGATCCTGGGGCTGTGCCACCGAGGTTGCTCAGCCTCACGGAAACCCGGGGAGCTCAAGCCTCGAGGTTTGCTCATCCTGGTGTCTAACAAACACGATGTGAAGACCTCTCGCACCGAACCGCAGGAACTCAGGGCTGGGTGACGTGTGGGATTCTGAGCCTTGCTGTCTGTGCAGCTCCGATTCCAAAATCCCAGCTGGGTCCTGCTCCAGCCACTCCCTAGGGACAGCAGGAGCTGCTGCTCATGGTTCGGGAGAACAGCACGAGATGGGAATGCTTTGACAGCCTGAATTCCTGGGGCTTTCCCACCGCTTCCTGGAACGGCCCAGCCAGGAACACACACCTGGGCTCGTTGTGGGAATGATGCTCCTGGGGTTTATGGTGTTACTGACAAAGCCAAGGCACAGGGTCGGGATTTGCGCCTCCTGGGCAGGACAGGTCCGGGCCGTGGTGGGAATCAGGACGGAAAGGGGGGACGCTCTGCCCGGTGCTGTGGGTTTAGATGGAGCAGGGCCGCGGGGAATTCCTGCCCTGCTGCTGCCTGGTGAGACTCGGAGCACCTCGGGAATGATACAAGATAAAAGAACTGGCGCTTCCTCCTCGGCCCGGCAGCACAAAATAAGTCAAAAAAAAAAAAAAAAAAAAGATAAAACCACGAAATAAATATTTATGGTAACAGCGCAGCTGAAGGCCCGGGCGCCGGCGGGCGGACAGCGCTCCGCCGCTCCCCGGCTGCAGCGAGGCCCCGGCTGGGCACCCCTCGCTGTCCCGAGCGCAGCCCCCGGGTCCCCCCGGTCCCCCCGGTCCCCCCCGGGTCCCCCCGGTCCCCGCGGGCCCCAAGATGGCGGCGGGGCCGGCGGGCGCCGCCTTTGTTGCGCGCGGGGCCGGGCGGCGGCGGCGCGTGCGCGCGGCGTGAGGGGCGTGAGGCGGCTGCGGTACCGGCCCCGGCCCTGCCCGGCCCCGGCCCCCGGCACGGCCCTGCCCCGGCCCCCGGCTCGGAGCGGCGCCCGCGTGGATGGGATGGAAGCGGGACCCTCGGGAGCAGGTACCGCCGGCGGGGATGGGGAGGTCAGAGCGCTGCCGCGCCGGGGAGCGCCGAGAGGGCGACGGGGGGCGAAAGGGATGAGGCCGGTGGAACGGGGGGCGGGTGGGCTAGGGGGCCCGTACCGGGTGGGGACCGGGGCGCGGGGCAGCGCGGTGGAGGGGTGCGCGGAGGGGACCGCAGCGGGTGGCGGTGGATGTGGCGGCGCGGGATGTGCGGGGGCGATGCCGGGGATCGGAGGATGTCGGGGGCGCGCGGGGGTCTGAGCGGCGGGGCGCGGCGGGGCTGCGGGGCCGCGGGGCAGGCGCGTCCGCCGGGTGCCCCGGGAGCAGCGGCGGTGTGGGCAGACGCGATGGAGGGACCCGCAGAAAGCTCGCAGGAGGGGGCACGGGGCCGGGGTCACGTCCAGCCGCAGGTCCCCACAGCGCGGAGCGAGCCCCGCTCAAGGGGCCTGCTCTGCACAAAGCAGCGGCGGCATCCCCCCAGCTTTCCAACCTTTCCCCCAGCTCCCATTCCATTCCCCCCTGCCTCCCACCCCTATCCATCTCCCCGGCTGCCATTCCACTCCCCTCCCTGCCATTCCCTCCCACCCCAGCCATTTAATCCCCCAGCTCCCCATGCATTTAATCCCCCAGCTCCCCATCCATCCCCCAGCTCCCCGTGCCCCCGAGCTCAGGTTGCGGGGCGCAGGCTGCAGCTGGCGCGGGGCCGGCGACGCCGTGTGCCGTGACAGCACGAAGCGTCTCCTCTGCCCGCGCCAGAGCTGGGCCGAGCTCCAGAGCCACCCCGTAGCCCCGTGTCCCCTGCCCCAACCTCCGCCCCCCGGCTGGGGACGGGAGCAGCTGGCAGCGCCCTTCGTGCCGGGCAGCCCCGCGGGGGTTTGGAGATCTGTTCCCTAGGCCGCAGCATCGGTCGCCGCTCGCTCCTGTGCCTGGCCTGAGCATCGCCAACTCGCGCTGCTGAGTTGCAGAAGGATTTTGGTGCCTAAAATAAGGCAGAGGGAGGGATGGGGTGATGGAGACGCGGGTCACTGCCCTGCTGAGGCACGGGGCGATGGGGATGGGCAGCTGCTGCCCTTCCGAGGGACAAGACAAGGGGATCGGCAGTCACTGCCCTGCCACCTCTCTTGAGCTGGTGGGTTTGCCACCCTCCATAACACATCAGCCTGGTGAGATTTTGACATAAACCTGCTGAGTGTTTGTAAACTTCAGTCCTTTCTTGTGATATTTACTTTAAGTGTGGCACAGAAATCTCCCTGTGTCTGCGTTACCTTCTGGCTACTGGGTGCTTTGTGTTTGGGCTGATTTATGGCCTCTGGAAGCTGTGATTTGGCGGCACCGAGGGCTTTGCCAGCGCCTTGGGGTGATAGCAGTGCTGCTGCCTCAGGGCCACGCAGATAACGCTGCCGGGCACCCTCCTACCCCAGCCTGAAATTATGCTCTTAAGGTGCTTTAAAAGAATCTATTGTGTTGGGGTGGGGATGCACTTGGTGGACAGGTTTGGGTTTCAGTCTCTGGGCCTGTGAGGGCTGCACTGGGAGCGGGGCTCTGCTGCTGCACCCTTGGGAGTTTCCCCTTCTGTCCCCAAATCTGGCTGGGGGATATCTGCTCTTCACCCCTTGGGCAGGGGACTCATGAACCCCATGTCATCAGAGCTGCTGTGGATCCTGCCCTGCTGTGGCACCCCTTCACTTGTGCCAGACCCCGAGAATGGACTGAGCCTCACACGCGAGCTCTGATGATGCTGTGGCAATAAAGCAGAAACTGGCGTGTGCCTGGATGTGCCCAACATGGAGATGCCTGGAAAGGCAGCGGGAAAACCCAGGACATCTGACCCACAGGCAGCACTCGGGGAGGCACACACATGCAGTGGTTTTAAAAACTAAACTTAGTTTCCCACAACTTTTAGTTTATCCCTTGCGAACTTCCTAAAGGCTGTTAATCTCAACCGTTGTCTTCCTGTGCTGAACCTTGCAAAAACCCCAAAGCTGCTCCGTCTGTTGGGGCTCTTTATCTTCAGGAAACACGAAATTGCGTATGCCTGGTTCTGGGACTGGATTAGGCCGAGAAACAAAGCCAGGAGAAGCACCTTGCCTGGAGACACAGCACGGATGGTTTATCTTTAAACACTCTTTGCAGCCTCTCCCTAAACCCTGGGAAGAACAAAACACAGACAAGTTATTAAGATGGCAGACGCGAGGAGGAAGCCAAATCAGGCAGAGAAGCTGCTCCTTGGGCAGGGTGACCCGCGCAGAGCCACGGGCGGGTCCAACCTCCGCTCCCAGAGCCGCTGGCACTGCGGGGCCGCGGTGGGACGTGGAGAGGAGCTGGCGTCGCTTTTGTCCTGTCCCTCCGGCACTGGGGACCGCCTTTGTCTGCGACTCTCAGCTCTGCTGTCCCTGGCAGTGCAGGAGCAGCGGGAGACCTCGCGGGGCTGGGCAGGGGGTGTCAGCCTCCGCCCGGCCCAGGCACCGTACGCTGGGACCCCAGGGTCACTGAGCGGAGTCACGCAGCCTGGATGTGCCACTGGGTGTGCTCAGAGGGGCTGCTGGCACTTGCTGTGCCAGTGTTTCTCAAACCCCGTCAGAGGGATGGAAAAGAGAGCTGCTGGACAGCTGAGGCCAGCTTGGCAGAACCCTCACAGGTCGGCTCGTGATTGAGCCGTGTCCACGCTGCCAGCATCACCACACCGCTGGCATCACCACGCTGCTCTCCAGAGCCAGAGCAGCTGGAGTACAGCCCCTGCGTGCGGGTGTGATGGAGTTAGCACCCCTCTTGCTGCTGTTCCTTGGGCTCTGTCGCAGCACCTGCAGCTTCACACTCTTGCTCGGCTCAACCCGTGGGACTGCACGTGCCAGGGTGCAGGGACACCCGTTCGGCCAGACTTCAGGATGTCACCCATGATTTCCAGGTGGGAAGCACAGCAGTGTCCTTAGCAATGTTTAGTGTGAGGATACAAAGAACTCGGCAGCTTTCAGATGCCAGTCCTGTAGTAAAGCAGTTTGGAGCCTGTTTTGGCTCATTTTTTGGGTGAAGCCACCCCAGTGCAGGGCAGGACCAGAGCTCGGGCAGCTCAGCCTTGCCCTCAGCAGCCAGGCTCTGGTGCATAGACAGGTTTAATGCTGGGCTCCGATGGCTGCAGAGAGAGCTGCTGTCCCGTGTGTGCATCACCTGCTGAAACTCAGTTTGGTGTCAAACCAAAAAGCACTCACAGCTGGCAGTGCTCAGGTCACTCGGGAAGGAACAGGCAGTGATGTCTGCGTTGGCAGAGCTGAGATGGGGCTTTTTGAAGTCTGGGTTCGTGGAATGGTGTTGGTCACTGCTTAGAGCCAGTGGTTTTGAAGGTGTCGATCCTGGGGATCGGGAATTCCAATTGCTCATCCTCCCCAGCAGCTGCCTTTCCCACTGGTGCTGCCCCTTGCTTTGCTCCCCGACAGGGATTTCATTTCCCGGGGGGATTCTGGGGTGGTTTAGGATGGAGATGTCTCAGGGTGAGGATGGACCACGCTGCGTGTCCGGTGGCATTTGTTGTGCCGCGGCCCTGTCTGCACCTCTCTGGTTCCCGGCTGTATTTTGGCGAGTGGGTGTGCGGAGAGGGGGCCGGCACGGACCCGCCGCCGCCGCAATAAAACTCCCTTTTGTCTGGGCCCCGTTCCCGCGGCCCCTCGGCTGAATGCAGCGCAGGAGAGGATTTCAATGACATGGTAATTTCATGCCGTCCCACCGGCGGCTTCGCCCGGCGCAGGCAGCTGCTGGGCAGCGGGTCGTGTTCCCCAGCTGTTACAATAAATAACAGAAACAAAGCGTATTCCAGCGCTAATTACCTCAAACTTGCTCTCATTTCGGTGGCTCTGCCCTCGCCGCCGGCTCTGCCCGCGGTACCCGGCGCAAGGGCGTCGATGCTCCGCCGCCGGCGCGTCCCCAGGGCACGGCTTTGTGTGCGAAAGTCTGTGATTCCTCCCGGGCCGCGGAATTTCTAATGGCAGCGGATTTCATCCCGCTCACTGGCCGCATTGTGCTGCAGGAACAACACTCGCCCTGCAGCCCCCGGCCCCGGCGCCCGCATTTACATGACAAAGTGGGAGCCTGTGCAGCTTCGCCATGGAGAGTCGAGGTATGCAGGAGCCAACCCCCCATGCGGGAGCCGCACTATGTGCTGGAGCCCCCCTGTTTCCATGCACTCTGGGTAGCTTTTTAACGAGGCTTCTTCTTGTTAGCTCCTTTTCTGCTGCCTGAGCCGCCTCCAGGCATGAGGTGCCTGGGGATGACAGTCAAGATGTCCATCCGGGATTCCCTGGCAGCATCCTCCGAGCCAGGAGAAGGGTGGCTTTCACTGAGGCAAATCATTGAGGGACCCTGAGTGCTCCAGGGCAGGAACGTAGCATGTGAAAGAATGAGCCAAGCCTGCATCTTCAGCAAAGGGTTTTGGGGTCTCTCCCACCTGGGCTGAAGCAGCCAAGGCTGGATGAGAGCCTGGCTGACATGCTGGAGGTGCTGCCTGGGCAGCTGCTTTGGCTTGTCACATTCAGGGACTGTGTTGTGGTCACCAAAATAAAACTCTGTGAGTCAGCCCAGGGGCGATCTTACCCATCCTCGATGCTGGTCATGGTCCTGCCCTGGTCTTTGCAGAGCATCTCCTGTGCTATCAGGTGCTGCTCCATCTGGCCACTCTGCCCATTTATCTTACCCTGCATTTGCTGTATCTTCTGTGTCCAGTCAAAATTCTGAGCCAACTTTTGTGTTGCTGGAGGGTGGCTCCTTCCTTCAGCTATGATTCATGAGCCTAATTGCGGGCTGTTGTGTTCATGGAGCATCTGGGGATCCTCTGGCAAAAGGGTTTGCGTGGATAAGCCTTAGTTTTGGCGTGACCGAAGCAGTGCCAAGTGTGGGATTGCTGTGGGGCGAATTGGTCACACCTCTGCAACTCCTGCCAGCCCCTAACTGGCTTCAGCTCTTCTTGGGCACCCAAGTGCCACTGAGCAGCTGTCAAACTGTGGCCACTGCCCTGTGTTCCCTGCATCTCTGGGGTTACCACGGGCACATGGAGTTGTGTGTGGCCCTGCTCACACACGGCTGCCAGGATTGTCTGGGAAGCGAGATGATCCAGAGCAGGAGAAGCTGTGGGTGGTGGCCTTGACATGGCTGCAGGAAAGGCAGCGGAGAGCTGCTGCCCCTGACCGATCTTACAGGTGGGCAGTATGGTTCCTCACTCAAACTCAGGGACTGGGAGGCTCCAGCAGCACTGGCAAATACCTCTTTGCTTATGAGCCATGATTTAAAAATGCATCAGCTCGCAGCCAGGGAGCTGGCCACTGCCAAGAAATGTTAATCATGTGGAGACATGACTTAGACCGGGAGCAGCTCATCTGAAAATCAGTTCCTTCAAACGAGCTGCTTCCGAAGTGCAGCGCAGATGTTTTTCGGGGGCGGCTGGCAGTCACCCTGTCCTGGAGCAGCTGTGGGTGCCTGCAGGGTCTGAGTCCTGCAGTGCACTCAGGGATCCCCACCTTGCTCCAAGTCCTGTGCTGCCTTTTCTGAGGAGGTGCTGGGGCCAGGTGAGCCCAGGCTTGCGGCTCCCAGCAGATTTTGGGGCTTTTGAGCTCCTGTTGCAGGGCAGAAGCAGGAACAGAGGTTGGTTTTGGAGAATTAACTTCTGCAGTTCAGCCCCTGGACGCTCACAAGAGCTTTCCCATCCCTTTGGTGTCCTGGAGCACTGGTGGCCTTCCACAGGCAGGAAAAGTCTTGTGAAGTTTGGGTGCAAAAGTAAAAGGCAAATTTGAAGCTTAGTTTGCTGCTCTACTGTTTTTCTGCTTCTGGTATTTTTAGCCTGGAATGGAAATTTGGATTTAAAAAGAAAGTGGATGGGAGAAAGGGGTGCTAAAAGCACCATGTGTTCAGGAGCTTGAATTGGAGCTGGGTTGCTGTCTGTGGGCCGCTGTGGACACTTGGCCGTGCAGATGGAGCGCTCCAAATGCCCCCACACTTGATCCCCGCACTGGCCCAGCTGGCTCGGACCTCACAGTGTTTGAGGAACAAATAGGAGGTGCAAACTGGGAGGAGTGGAGATGGGCAAAGTGGGAATGGGGCGGGAAGGGCAGAGCTCACCTCAGAGAGCAGCGGCGTGGAATAATTCCTTGGCAATATTTTCAGATACATTTGAGTCCAAGGGTGCCGTTGATTTAGAAATGCAGCTCAGTCCTGTAGCCATGTGCTGGTGCCATCCTGCATCTCCCGAACTTCATAAGTGAGTCTGTGTAATGAGAATTGTGGAAAAACTGCTATTTCCCTCTTTACAATTCCCCACACTGCTTCAAGTGGGGATTTGGATTTGTTTTGGGTTTTTTTTTTTTTTTTGTGCAAAACCCAGCAGTTCAACAATTGTGTAGTGCAGATGGAATAATGCGTTTCCTGTTTCTTGTGGCATCTTCCCTCCAGCAGTGAGTTGGAATTTGCTGGGGAATGGAGGGGAAACACATGTGTCTGTATGTCCCTGCTGACAGAGTATCCAGGGAATTGCATCCCCTTGGAAAGGGGCACCATGATGATGGAGCTGGTGCTGCTCTCCCGTAGCAGGAGGCAGTGCTGGAGCCTGTGCCAAGGGAGTTGGTGGGGCCCCTGTGCCCTGGCACTGCCCTTCAACAGCTCGGCTGGCACCAGTGCTCCCCAGATGGTGCCCAGGGAAGCTGCTTCCTGGTGTGCTGCTCTGAATTGTACCACTGCCACCTCCTGCCAGGAGGAGGGGTAGTGGGACACCTTCCAGTTCAGGATGTGGTGATGGAGGGCGCTGTGACTCTGTGAGATCTGTCTGTCTGTCTGTCTGTCTGGGTGAGTATGGGGTCCCTGGCAGCCCTCCTGACCTGTGCTCTCTTCCACAGCTGCAGGCGCATACCTGCCCCCCTTGCAGCAGGTGTTCCAAGCGCCACGTCGGCCCGGGATAGGAACTGTCGGGAAGCCCATCAAGCTCCTGGCCAACTACTTTGAAGTGGACATTCCCAAGATCGATGTGTATCATTATGAAGTGGATATCAAACCCGATAAATGTCCACGCAGAGTCAACAGGTAAGGCAAGTATTAGAGGTTTGGCACTTGTTCCCTGCTTCCAGTTTCCTAGTGGAGACTCTATAAGTGCCTGTCTCTGTCTTTGCAGTAGAAGCCATTAGGGCGACCATTATGGCAGGGGTCACAGCAGTGGCAGGGGTCATGGCACTGCATGATGCCCACAGGTGGCTGGACCCCCCAGCCGTGTTTGTGCAGCAGTGCTGCTTCCTGGCCTGGGAGCGTCAGGGGTCCAGAGCCTCAGCACAGTCCCTGCTGCTCCGAAGCAGCTGTGCTATTTTGGCAACAATCCCTGATTTAAAAATAGCAAGCCCAGACCTTGGGCCATCATGTTCTTTTCTTTGTTTTCCTTTTTGGTGTGCTCTTCGCTGCCTGTCCCCTCCTGCCCTTGCAGCCCGGGGAGCTCTGTGCCCCGGGGGCCAGCAAACAGATACTGCATGTGCTTTTGGCAGCGAGTCACACTGTGGCAGCTCCAGCCACTGTGTGTTCCCCTGTGCCATGTACACTCCTTCTTCCCCCCAGTGCCACGTGCACTCCTTCTGCCAAAGCCAATGTACTGAGCTGTGGGACGAGGCTTGTGCCCCTGTCCAGGGGCTTTCCTGCCCCACGGGTCTCAGCTCTCCTCTCAGTTGCCCCAGGGAGGGAGGCTACGGTGGACTGGACAGGTTGCAGAAGGTATCAGGCTGTAAAGAAAGTGACAAAACAAATCTCTCCCTTCTCTCCTCCTGCTCCTCTATCTTGCCTGTATAGGGAAGTCGTGGAGTACATGGTGCAGCACTTCAAACCGCAGATCTTTGGTGACCGAAAACCAGTCTATGATGGGAAGAAGAACATCTACACTGTCACGGCCTTACCCATTGGGAACGAGCGGGTAAGAGGGGGCAGCGAGCCCCATGTGGGCACTGTGACCTCCCTCCTGCCTGGGAAAGACCAGCAGAAAATGACCCTGCCTCATTCCTGCAGGGATGCCATGGTCACTGTCCCTTCCCTCCTGCACCCAGGTTGACTTTGAGGTGACGATCCCAGGGGAAGGCAAGGACAGGATCTTTAAAGTCTCTATCAAATGGATGGCCATTGTGAGCTGGCGCATGCTGCACGAGGCCCTGGTCAGCGGGCAGATCCCCGTCCCACTGGAGTCCGTCCAGGCGCTGGATGTTGCCATGAGGCACCTGGCTTCCATGAGGTACCTGTGCTGAGGGACAACGGGGCTGTGCCAGGGAGGGGAGGGGACTGCTGCCTGTGCTGAGGGTACCTGTGCTGAGGGACAACGGGGCTGTGCCAGGGAGGGGAGGGGACTGCTGCCCTTGGCAGGCTGCTGTGTCTGGGACTGGCCTTGACAGTCATCGGAGGAGGCAGCTGTGCCAGCCGTGTCCTTGGGTGCTCCTGAAAAAGAAATAGAGAGGGTGGTGCAGCTGTTAGGGCGAGTGCCAGCCCGGGGATCTGGGGGTGCTGCCGTGGGCCCAGTGTGTGCCACTGACATGGTGTGTCCTGGTTCACAGGTACACTCCCGTCGGCCGCTCCTTCTTCTCCCCCCCTGAAGGCTACTACCACCCCCTGGGAGGGGGCAGGGAGGTCTGGTTCGGCTTCCACCAGTCAGTCCGGCCTGCCATGTGGAAGATGATGCTCAACATCGATGGTGACGTTATTTCTCATGCTGGGGAGCTACACTGGAAGGGCTGGGTGTATTTGGGAAGGCTGATTGAGAGCAGAGACACATTCTGATGTCTGTCCCACAGTGTCGGCCACTGCCTTCTACAAAGCCCAGCCTGTCATCGAGTTCATGTGTGAGGTGCTGGACATCCGGAACATCGACGAGCAGCCCAAGCCCCTGACGGACTCGCAGAGAGTGCGTTTCACCAAGGAGATCAAAGGTAGGGCCCCCACAGAGCTCTGGAACCTGTTCCCTGACACTGGCTGTGGTTTGTGTCCCGCCCAGCCCCTGCAGCGAGGTGGGGCTACAGAATGTGCACATTTTAAATGTCTTCTGGGGCACCACTGCCTCCCTCATGCTATTGTTGGGGTATCTGCAAGCAGGAAATTAGTTAAGGAAGCTGTTGGCAGTGTCCTGGAGAAGTTGGGCAAGGGGAAATTGCTCTCATCTTCACCATGGCTGTGCTTTGTCTCGCTGTCTCACATCAGGTCTGAAGGTGGAGGTGACCCACTGTGGGCAGATGAAGAGGAAATACCGCGTGTGTAACGTTACCCGACGGCCAGCCAGCCACCAGACGTAAGGCGGGTGGGCAGATGCCCTTGGAGAAATCCGCGCTGTTCTCCTTGCTAACAGCTGCTGGTGTCGTTAGGGAGAGCTGAACAGGAAGCTCCAGTCTTTGATGGCAAAAGGAGATGTGTCTGGGGCTCTGCAGCCCTGTGCCATGTGTGGAGTGGGATGCAGGGAGATGGGGGCGCACAGGATGCTGTGTCTGGCAGGTGGAGCGCGGCAGCGGGTGGGAGCTGACATGCCAGGAATTGTCCTACTTTTTACCTCCGGGTTTGGTTTTCTTCATTCTTAAAATACTCACTGCCAGAGCAGAGACTTTGTCAGGGGCTAGCTCAAGTGTCTGCCTTGGAATTTTTTGTGTGTGCCTGGAAGCAGGCTGGGCCTGGGCACCCCTCGGTGTCTCCTGTGCACCAGCATCCATGGGTCGTGGCCTTGGGGCTTGGCGAGTGCAGGAGGAATGTGGCACCTCACTGATGTAGTCAGCCTGCCTCTACTGTAATTTTGGTCCTCTGCAGGTCAATATCAGGTCAATTCTCCATTTTCATGGAGCTCTTTATGAGGCTGGGAGCAGCTGGTGCTGGCTGAGGATGGGTATTGTGCTCCAGCTCTAGATGTTGTGGCACCTCTCAGCCCTGCAGCCAGGAAGTTTGATTTTTTTTTTTCCCCCCTGTTTCTGAAGGGAAATGTTCCCCTCCTGCCTCCCTCTGCCCACCCTGCAACTGCTGTCCTGTACCTGGAGAGGCCAGTTAGCCTTTCCCTG
Source organism: Vidua macroura (assembly GCF_024509145.1). Classification (NCBI taxonomy): domain Eukaryota; kingdom Metazoa; phylum Chordata; class Aves; order Passeriformes; family Viduidae; genus Vidua; species Vidua macroura. The sequence goes on along the minus strand of NC_071595.1, from coordinate 741,695 downwards.
GAGTTCATTTCAGCTCCCAGAGAGGACACCAGGCATAGAAGCCCTCTTGAGTGCCAGTGTTGTACTTTTGTGCCCAACCATGGCACGTGTGGTAGGTCCTACAATAAACATCTGCCCTGATTAACTGGATTAGTGAGAGAGAGCTTTATTTAGGGACCTCAGTCCCACACCGGGGTAACAGAATTCCTGACTCCATTTCTGAAAATACCACTGTTGTGCTTTTTATTTTGTTGTATGGCAGCTCAGGCTGGGAGCCTGGCAGCTCCCTTTTCCCAGCCACAGTAAATAGTGCCTGAGGTCTGGAAGTGTCTGTTCTGAGTAGGTGCATCCCTTGTGTCCTGCCTCTGCCAGGTTCCCCCTGCAGCTGGAGAGTGGTCAAACAGTGGAGTGCACAGTAGCTCAGTACTTCAAGCAGAAATACAACCTGCAGCTGAAATACCCTCACCTGCCCTGTCTCCAGGTTGGCCAGGAACAGAAGCACACGTACCTTCCCTTGGAGGTGAGTACCTGTGGTTTGGGGCTGTGCTCAGCTGTGGTCCCCTCGTGGCTTACTTGTCCCCAACACATGGCTGCTATCTGTCCCCTCCCCTGCAGGTGTGTAACATCGTGGCAGGCCAGAGGTGCATCAAGAAGCTCACAGACAATCAGACCTCGACCATGATAAAAGCAACAGCCAGGTCTGCCCCAGACAGGCAGGAGGAGATCAGCAGACTGGTATGTGACACAAGTGCCTGGGAGGCAGGGTTGGGGCTTGGCACCAGTGGCAGGTTATGGCATCGTGTCCATGGTGGATTTTGCCATGGTCCTGCTCCTCAGCTGCTCTCTGGTGGAGAGCTGTGACCTGCTGAGAAGGTGTTAGTGAGGTTAATGGTGGGGTTTTATCCTCCTCTTCCCACTGAATCCCTGCACAGAGGTGCCTGTGTGTATGTAATGGACAGTGGCACAGGTGAGCCTGGCTCAAAGAGACCATGCAAATGCACATGCAGAAAATTCAGGCCCTTGCACTGATGGAACCTGATCCAAAGGGAGCTGGAACTATGGGAAAAATGGGAAACAGATTAGAGACACGCCTCTGGCTGTGGTGTATGTGGGTGTGTGTGGTGTGGCTGCAGTACAGGAACTCTGTGTCTGGCCACTGGTTAACGGTTAATTTTGTTCCCCAAATGCATACATGTGGGCTTTTGAAGCCAGGGACATTTGGTGTTCTTTCTGGAACTCTTGATAAGTTTCTTGCCAGTCTGAACCATCCTGTTGAAGTCTTAAATCTCAGGAGCAGGCTGTGCTGTTAGTTGCATTGGTTAGTGTGTTTCAAAATCAGGTCTCCGTGGGTCAGTTTGCAGGAGAGGGTTTGGGCCTCGGTGTTGATCTGCTCGACCTCCCCTGTCAGAGGTGCTCCACCTGCAGCTCTGTGGAGAACAGGGCTTCAGGTGTCCATATTTCCTGGCCAGCTACAGCTGCCTGGGATGCAGCAGTTGGTCTTACTCACTCCCATGGCCCTTCCTTCCCTCTGCAGATGAAGAATGCCAGCTACAACCTGGATCCATACATTCAGGAGTTTGGGATCAAGGTGAAGGATGACATGACGGAGGTGACAGGGCGGGTCCTGCCGGCTCCCATCCTACAGTATGGAGGCCGGGTAAGTGGGGCTGCCTGGGATGGGCTGCACTGTGCAGGGAGATGCTGTCAGCTCCTGGAAACACTGAGCAAAAGTTGTGTTATCTTCATGTTAGAGCTGGAATGTTTTATCAAAGTGCCTTGGCTTTGAGTTTTTTGCAATACAACTGGTTCTGAAAGTTGTAGCCAAGAATCATTGGTGATGAGATGAAGAAGAGAGGGGTGCTCAGCATAGGGCAGCTCAGGTGAATTTTCTGTCACTGCTGAGGAGCTGAGGCTGTGGATTGCCCATTGCCAGGGGGTCAGCTCCAGCTGCAGCACTGGGACAGGGAGCACAGCCCCAGCCCATGCAGGGGCTCTGGGGCTGCGGGGCCGGGCAGGCTGCGGCCGCGCTCTGACCCTCTGTTTGCCTTGCAGAACCGGGCCATTGCAACTCCCAACCAGGGCGTGTGGGACATGCGAGGGAAGCAGTTCTACAACGGCATTGAGATCAAAGTCTGGGCCATTGCCTGCTTTGCCCCGCAGAAGCAGTGTCGAGAGGAGGTGCTGAAGTAAGGAAAGGGGCAGCCCATGTGGGTGGGGGAAGCCAGAGGGAGCCACACTGCTGCTCGCAGCTGGGGACTGCGTGTCCGGCATCGCCACTTCTGGAGCAGCAGGGAGCTCCGCTGCTTGTGGTACCAATCTGATGTGGGTGTCCAGTTCCTGTTGCTTTTGGTTTATCCAGAAAGCCTAACTGTTTGTCCCAGGTGCAAATGGTCCCTAAGCCATCCCAAAGCTGCCAGGTTGGAGTGAGTACCTGTGAGTTGTCGGTCAGGCTCTCCTCGATCTACTCTTTGCATCAGGGAGCTGCAGTAGTGGGAGGTGAAACTGCTAGCTTTAAAGCTGTATTGAACTCTTCTAGTCTGAATCTCCCCAAAGAGAAGGGGCTCTGAGGATTAAAAATTTCCCCAATAATCTGAAATTATGTAATTCATGTAGGAAGCATCCTAACTTCCCATGATTTATTACAGAGAGGTTTTAGGCTTTCTGAAAAGCTTTTGTAGTTTAGAGATTATGTTTCTCTAGCAAAGTGACACAGAGCAGGAACAGTTTATTTGAATTAGGGAAATGGTCACTTTGTTTTTGGATTCTTCTGGGGCCTTAGGTTTCTCCTGACTGAGAGTGGATGCATCGAGGTGAGCACTTTGTGTGTCTCTTCTGGGTGTTTGGCATGGTCAGTGTTTGGGGTTTGGAAGAACTCAGAGTGTCCGTGTCTGCAGTACCTGGGTGCAGGTGGGAGTGACACTGCACTCCTCCCATGATCAGTTGGCTGAGTTGTGGTAAGTGCAGGCTGGCATCAGCTTTGCAGTCACCTGGAAATCAGCTGTTGCAGGCAGCAAGTTTGTTCCCCGCTGCTCCAGCTTCCTAAGGGAGAAGGGCTCAGCTCCATTGCATTAGGCAGTGCCAGTACATGGGTAAGAGGGCACTGAGAGGGGACAGTTCAGCCCTGACATGTGCTGGTCTCGTGTTTCCTGTGCCACGCATGTGCTGGGTGCCATCGAGCCACCAACAGGTGATGTGATGGCCCCGTCTCTGTGCTGTGCTGCAGCACTGGGCCGTGGGGCTCCGTGCTCGGTGGCACAGCTGGCGTGCAGGAGGGCTCAGGGCTCACAGCCTCTCCTCCCGGCACAGGAACTTCACGGACCAGCTGCGCAAGATCTCCAAGGACGCCGGGATGCCGATCCAGGGCCAGCCCTGCTTCTGCAAGTACGCCCAGGGTGCAGACAGCGTGGAGCCCATGTTCCGACACCTCAAGAACACCTATTCAGGGCTTCAGCTCATCATTGTCATCCTGCCAGGGAAGACACCTGTGTACGGTGCGTCTGGGGCGAGCACAGAGAGAAGGGCTTTGGGCTGGCTCAGCAGGGCTGGCTCAGCAGGGCTGTCTCTCCCCATCCCCGAGGGTGCTGCTGGAAGTGGTGCAGGGCTCACTGCCTTGTGCTCACCTGCTTCCTCTGCCCACAGCCGAAGTGAAGCGTGTTGGGGACACTCTCCTGGGAATGGCCACACAGTGTGTCCAGGTCAAGAATGTGGTGAAAACCTCCCCACAGACCCTTTCCAACCTCTGCCTCAAGATCAACGTCAAGCTTGGCGGGATCAACAACATCCTTGTGCCTCACCAGCGGTTCGTACGGCCACTGCCTCCCATAGTTTTGGGGTTGTATCCCAAGTCCCTCATGGTGCTGCCTGCCTGGCTTTACGTGAAGAGGGAGCCTTCATAAAGTAGCTCATTGAAATGGGGGTTTGTAACTTGTTTCACCTTGTTGATAACAAGGTATTAATGTGTCCAGGCCAGAGTTGGAGGTCACGGGATAGCCTTGATATATCATCTGCTCATCTCCATTGGGTTGTACATCACCCTGAGATCGCCCCAAAGGCTGACTGCTTGTTTCCTCTTCTTTCCTCTCCCACCAGCTCTGCCGTCTTTCAGCAGCCAGTGATCTTCCTCGGAGCTGATGTCACTCACCCGCCAGCAGGAGATGGGAAGAAACCCTCCATAACAGCTGTAAGTTCACAGCTTGGTGCCCAAAAACCCTGCAGGACGCAGGAGCTGGAATGGGATTCACGTGTCCATGTGTTACTGCTGTCCCCCGTGATGACACTTCTCGGGGTGGGCATGTACCCTGTCAGATGTTTTTATCCCAGTCTTGGGAGATTTCATCCCGATCCCTTCCCTCCTCTCCGCGCAGGAAAGCTGCAGTTTTTGGGAGCCGCGGGGAGACTGCCAGCTGCCACCAGATGGGGCTCGTGGTGTGCTGGCCCCTGAGAGTACGGGGAGCTCGGTGCTGCATGGAGTCATCCTGGGGCATCCCTGTCCAGCTGCAGCCCTTCAGGGACCTTCCCCCTGCTGAAGAGCTGGGGTTTGGGACATGGAGGAAACTGGGGCGACTGGGCTTCTTAGCCCTTTGTGGAGGAAGATTTGCCTTTTTCTCAAATTAAAAATGAGCATCCATGGAGCGAAGTGCCAGGGACAGCTTGTGCCCTCCGTTGGGCTGGGAGACACTGCCCTGTGCTCGTTGGCATGCAGGATAAGCACGTCAGCATTTTCCTATTAAGTTCTTAACTTTCCAGGACTCACAGCTCAGGTTTTCCTTGGCATGCAAATGCGTCTTTGGAGGAGTGTTTTTTTCTTAATTAGAAGGGGTTGGGAAAGGCTTTGGGCTGTTTGCTGTAGGTGTGGGTGGGACAGAACAGTCTGTTTCCTGGCGGCAGAGCTTCCCCTCTGAAAATATCTTTTGTGGTTTGTGCAGGACCACTGGGGCTTTTTTCTTAATTTTTGTGAAACCTTTTTTGAAGCTGCAGGGGGGGAGAAGGGTAGAGCCTTTGAAGTAACTTGACAATGTTCCTGATGTGTTGCTGGTTGGACAACAGTAGTGGGTCTGTGGCTGAAACTAAAGGAACAGTTTCTGTTGTACACATTGGCTCTAGTGGGGGAGCCCCAACCCCAGAGCTGTGTTTGCAGAGTGAAAGTGAAAGTGTTGGGGAGGGCAGGGGCAGCAGATTCACACTGCTGAGGATGTAGAGTCCGTGGTGCTTCCCCTCTGCTCAGGGGACGTGGGGCACACAGCACAGTCACTGCTGAGTGTGGGGAGTGAGGCAGCTGGGTGTCTGCTCCCCAACATGGGCGAGCACTTGATTCACGCTGTGCCCCCAGCCCTGTGTCACAGCCAAGCCCAGCTGCCCCTGAGCTGTTGCTCTGACGTGTCTGAGGTCTGCCTGCACTGCAGTGGGAACTCCCTGCTCAATGGCTATCATACAGTGACTCGACCTACCATGTCCTTAGGCAGCCCCTGGCTGTCTGGGGCAGCCCTTGGTTGTCTTGGGCAGCCCCACTCCCTCTCACTGCCAGGCAGAAGTGAAGCAAGGGCAGAGCAGCAGCAGCAGTCCCCCACAGCCACGGCATTCAGTGGCACCCACCAAAGTTGTCTCACTGGAAATTCCCACAAACATTTAAAAGGGCATGGCAGAGTGTGACATGTGGCCATGACCAGAGATGTCCCTTTTGGGCACTGATTGCCTGTACAGTATTTGCTGTCCCATGTGATCTGTGAGTTCAGGTGCCCTGCCCATCGCCAGCTGTTCATGTGGGAAGCAGGTGGAAGCTGGGAATGTCCCACATCCCCTCTGTCCTCCCTGGTGTAAGACATGGCCTGGCCTGTCTGTCGCTGCAGGTTGTGGGCAGCATGGACGCCCACCCGAGCCGGTACTGTGCCACGGTGCGCGTGCAGCGTCCTCGCCAGGAGATCATTGAGGACTTGTCCTACATGGTGAGGGAGCTCCTCATCCAGTTCTACAAATCCACACGCTTCAAACCCACCAGGATCATCTTCTACCGCGATGGTGTTCCTGAGGGGCAGCTCCCACAGGTGAGGAGCCCTCAGATCCCCGTTGGCCAGCGGGGCTGCACCAGCTCCCATGAGGTTCCTTAAGGGTGCTCAGGGACAGCTGGGTGCTGGTGTGTCCCCTCATTCTGTGTGCCCTTGTCTCTCCAGATCCTTCACTATGAGCTCCTGGCAATCCGAGACGCCTGCATCAAACTGGAGAAGGATTACCAGCCTGGCATCACCTACATCGTCGTCCAGAAGAGGCATCACACCCGTCTCTTCTGCGCAGACAAGAACGAGAGGGTGAGTGCTGCAGGGTGCCAGGGCTGGAGGCGGCTGATTCATCCCTGTCTGATGGAAGAGCCAGCCCTGGCTTTCTGAGAGGAAATCTCACCACTGGCAGGGAGAGATTATTCTGAATGAAACGTGCTGCTCAGTGGACTCCTACAGCCACATGGATTAGTCTGCTTCTAGAAGCCCAGCCAGATGTTTGCTGTTATTATGAGTTACTGGGTGCTGATGATCCTGATGACTCTTGAAATAGCCTCTGTCAGCTTGAAAACATCTGTTGTTTTGGTGATAGCTGGAGTTGCTGACGTGACAGTCTGAATAACCCCTTGCTTGCTCACAGCTTGTTCATGTGTGCTCTGCAGTAACACTGATTGCTGTCACTGTTCCTAGATTTCATCTGAATTTAATGGTCAGATTGAGTCTAGCCAGACTGCTCCACACGAGCAGGAAGATTTAATCTTGGGACCTAAGGACAGATTTTAATCAGGATGTAAAAGCCCCAGTATCTTGTGGCACAGACTCCAGCACATGCCCTACAGAGATCCCTGGTGTTTTCCTCATCTCTGAAGTAGTATGGGCCCCTGCCCAGCCCTCACCCTGCTGCTCTCTTTCCCATGCTGTTGGTTATGTCTCCATGTCATGCCTGATGCTGATGCCTGCAAAAAATGCCAGCAGGCCTATTTGGGCAGGGAGCAGAGTAGGACAAGTTGCTTCTGTCCCCCCTGAACGGGCACTTGGAGACCATCTCTACATCTCAAAGGGAGATGGGGACCCTCTACTGTGGTCCTGGGACAGGGCAGCTGTGTTCCAGTGCTCTTGGCAACTGGAAATAACCAAACTCTGCAGTGCTTGGATCTCTTTCTATTCCCTGCAGATTGGAAAAAGTGGGAACATCCCAGCAGGAACAACAGTGGATACCAACATCACCCACCCCTTTGAGTTTGACTTCTACCTGTGCAGTCATGCAGGCATTCAGGTACTGTGCTCCAGCGCTGGCTCTTGGGATGCTGCTGGGTTTTTTGGCTGCTGTTGCAGATTGTCCTCATGCATTTGTCCTGGCCCTGTCACAGCCTCCCTTTAGCATGGAGACGTGGGCAGCTGGATTTGGGGATAATTGGATCTGAGCTGCCACTGCGGTGGTTTGGCAAGCAGGTGCAGGGTTTGTGCTGCTGCTGCATCGTGTGGCACGTACTCTGTTTCTCTCCTGGAGCCAAGGGTCTCTCCTAAGAGATTTTCCTCCTTCAGAGCAGCCAATTCAGCAGCTTGTCAGCTGGTGTCTGAGCGTGCCGGGCTCGCCGGGGCGCCGGTCATCAGCGGGGACCTGCTGTCTGGCCGTGGGTGGGAGAGCCAGGCCAGCCGTCCCTGCCTGCTCTGCAGCTGCCTGGCTGCAGGCAGCCAAGATTAGTCAGAAACTGGACTGGAAAAACTGCACTCGTGTAATCTGCAGCTGCTTCCAGAAGAGAGGCTGCTCGGTTTCCCCTCCCCTGCGCAGACAGCCGGAGCTGGCCTGGCTCGGTGGGGATGCAGTGGGGGATGCAGTGGGCTGTGTGGCACAGAGGGAACAGGCACCAGGCAGCAGCACTGGTACTGCTTTGCACCTCGGTGCTAAGGGCTTTCCTGCCTCGCTGCCACGTAGGGTTCTCACAGCAGGGAAGCACAGGAATCCCTCCTGCCTAGGCTGGCTGACAGATCATTTAGATCAGCTTGCAGCTGCATCCGGGTGCAAGCAGCATCTCTCACACCGACCCCCTCCTCCCCAGGGCACGAGCCGGCCATCCCACTACTACGTGCTGTGGGATGACAACCGGTTCACGGCGGACGAGCTGCAGATCCTCACGTACCAGCTGTGCCACACCTACGTGCGCTGCACCCGCTCCGTCTCCATCCCGGCCCCGGCCTATTACGCCCGGCTGGTGGCGTTCCGGGCGCGGTACCACCTCGTGGACAAGGAGCACGACAGGTGAGGGGCACAGCCCGTGGCCCTGGGAGGGCAGAGCCAGCCGTGGGCAGGGGACCTTGATCTTTGGAAGTGCCTGTGTCTGAGAGTGCTGCGGCAGAGCCTTTCTAGGGGAAGACCTGCATGTAGCTGCATCTTCTTAAGTCCCAGCACAGGGGGAACGGGGATAAAGGAGAGTTAAATCCTATCCTGAGCTCATCCCATGCTTGTGGGAGCATTGCAGGGGTGTCTGAGCATTTCCAGCTGCCTCAAGGTGCTGGAATCTGCAGTACAGGCACAGTCACCAGCATGCACAGCGTCCCCGTGCACTGCAGTGAGGTGACTTCCTGTGCTGCCAGCACTCAGCTGATCCCCATCTCCAGGGAAGTTTCTCAGTGTACCTGGGGGGAAAATATGAAATAATTACGCAGTGATTTCCTTGATTTTCAGTGGCGAGGGCAGCCATATATCTGGACAGAGCAACGGCAGAGACCCCCAGGCCTTGGCGAAGGCTGTGCAGGTTCATCAGGACACTTTACGTACCATGTACTTTGCTTGAAAGCCTAACTTTTGTTACCTCACTCAAGAAAGCTTTCAGATTTGTAGGAGCCATACAAAAAAGGAAGCATTGGGACACCTTGTTTTTTTTTTCCAATGAGAAATCACTGCAGGGCAGGCAGTGTCGACTTGAGGCAGGAGACCAGCACCATGGGACAGAACGATCCAACACCTTTGTAGGATTGGAAGAGACTGATGACGATGATGATTATTTTTTTAATTTTTTCTGGCTTTGCAAAATTTTGACCTGACCAAACACATGAAGGCATTCAAGGGAAGGGATAAAACTCCCGGGAGGCGGAAGCAGGTTTTCATTTTTAAGATGCAATACTAGAGACTCCTGACTGTGAACTGGCGGCTTTGGTCCTCCGTTGCCCACCAGGCGCTGGTAGGTATTTTTTGTGGGGGTTGGGGGAGGGGATTTTTAGAGCCTTAAAACAGAAAACTAGATTTATAAAACTAATATTTTAGATTATGAGATGCTTTAATGGGTTGAGGGAAAAAAAAAAACAAAAAAACAACAAAACAACTAGTTTATAGGAGAATTGTAACACTAACAGTTCCCCGCCCCCGAGTAATTCCCCCCGGATAATGTAAGGCACCCTAGCACTTAGCTCAGAACTGAAAACTGTCTTCCTCGTGTTACAAGCTAGTCAGCTGCTGCCGCTCAAAGCAACAGTCACAGACTTTTCCATGGGTGAGTGCCTTACTATGATGCTGCAAAATTTCAATGTTTTTAATCATGTAAGGAAACTAGTAATCTTGTCTTGATGGTGGTCCATATTTCCATCAGAAGGAGTTAATTTCTATGGTCCTCAGTTGCAGTTTGTGTCAGATCACGACCTCATGGTGGTTAAACCCCATTGAAAGATGTGCACTTTCATACAGGACACGTTTAATGGCTGCTGACCCATTTTTGTTTTCAATGTACTACTTGTTATTTAAAACTGTTTCTGACAAATGGGGGCATCTCCATCCCATTAGGACAGAAAGCGCTATCCATGTTTTTCTTTCTTTTTCCCACCACCCCCCCCCGAATTTTTATGATGGACACCGGGATTTTTTTACTAAACATTATTTTTATACGATATTGAGTCTGTTGCCAAAATCCACAAGTCATTAACATTCTCAGAGTTTACATCCCCACACTTCCTGAGGCTGTGTGCTCACGCCACAGCTCTCCAACATTTCTGTCCAGTGAGTGCTGCCACTGCAGCCTGTGCTGTGCCGGGTGCTCCACAGTGCCCATTGCATTTGGCACGTGTCTGCCCGGGCCAGCTGCTTTCCCACCCACCACATCCCCACCTCCAGCACCTCCAGGCTCTCACCCTCTCTGCTGCTAGGTTTTGCTGCTCTTTGTGTCATGGTATCACTGCTCTCATGCCCAGGATTTTTATTCTGAAAGCACACCAGATTGTTCCTTAGATGTTGTTGTCAGGGGGGAGACTCCCGATTTGTGCTTGTACCAGGCAAACAGCCTTTTTCCCCACAGGAACCTGGTCACTGCTTTTCAGACCCGTTTTGCTGCACAGTGACCGTACGCACGGTGGCGGGGCCGTGGTGGCAGTTCAGTACCAATATCATCCGGGCACATTATCTGGGTTTTTTTCTATGAAAGTGTTCACAGCGCTTCCTTCAAGAGACAAACGAGGCGCACGCTCCTGCCACGTTCTGAGGGGAAGAGCTCTGGTATCATTTTCCTGCCGAACGCGTTTCCCAGGCAGCCCCACGCGAGCGCTGCCCCTGGCCCGCGCGCGGACAGAAGCACATCTACACCTCTTTGGTTTTGTACTTTCTGACGTTGAAACTTGCCTTGCCTTCATGAAAACCACACCGGTCATGTTGGCCCATTGAGCTGTCCTAATCCCGGGAATTCATTCTTCCCATTTTCTTTTGGGGCAACGTGTTTGTGAACAGTGACAACATCACTATGCTATGCAAACTAAGTGCTGAGCCCACTGATGTCACGTTTGGTGAAGATCCTACGTTTAGCACAGTCCTGTTTTCCTCAAGACCACACTGTTTGGTTCATATCCTCCTTTGCACCTTGTGTCAACCTCCACTGCTGTATATCCTCAAGGTGACGGGGAGGAGACCAGGACCTATCCGTGGTCAGTAGGTAGGGAACTCTTAGGAAGGCTTTTAGAGCGTAGGGAACACATCAACACTAAGTGTCAACATGAGAAGCCTACATTCCTCTACACAAGTGCCTGCATAGTGACACCAATCAGCACCTCCATCTCATCCTCTGAACTCTGACTTGTGTTCATTGAAAGCAAAACAATCTCAGAGGGGCTGTTCCCTCTCACCTGGTGTTAGAAAGCTCCTCATTAAGAATAAAATCGGGGTCAAGGTCAAGGTTCTCTCTGCAAATCAGTTTGTTCACCAGCATTACACCGGAACGCACCTGGCTGCTGCTCTGCAGTGAGGGGCAAAGGTATTTTGGTTCCTCGTTTTAATTTTAGTGTTTTAGTTGGGTCTAGAATTCTGAAATGTCTTTTAGTAGCTGTGGCATAGCAGGTGCCATTTTTAACCATTTGAAAAGAGATAGTGTGGGCATTTACAGAAACAGCTTGTTGCTCTGTAACAATTTTTTTTAACCTTGAGACTTGAAATGTAAAATGGACCTTTAAGATTTGCACTCATTTGTAAGGTGGCTGTTCATAGAAAACTATGAATGAAGACTTGCTGATGTAGCACCTACTTTTAACAGCAATTTTAACTACACAAAAGCTTCACAGCTTCTGAAACTCAGCTGTTGACTTGCAGATCGTGTTCTGCCCTTATTTCACCCTCTGCGTTGGGTTTTCATGGTTTTGGATAAACAAAAAAGCCAAACTCAGTAGCTGCTGTGCCCTTTAAACCCTGTTTCCACTTTGAAGAAGTTTAGAGAAGTTGGAGTGACCCGCATGCTTTCTAAACCGGACTATGCACCGTACCCTCTCCGCGCTCCGGCATCGGCATTTCTCCCCCTCTCTTGTCTGAGATGCAAACGAGTAGCTGCATGTTGAGGTGCGTTTGCTGCCTGTAGCGGATAGGTGTTACCCCAGGTACATATCAGGATCTGTAGTTAGCCACAAACCCCACACGGGCATCCCGATCAGCTCCGAGTCTCTGCCTTCTCCAACGCGCACGAGTTCCACCCGCGCCTGGAAGCGCTGCCGAGTGCACGCAGTTCTGTGGGAAGAGGAGTAGCTTTCATTTACCTGTAGAATGCTGTTGATTCCCTTATCTCATGTCTGAACAGAGAGGGCTGCTCTGCCCTCTCCCCGCAGCTTCCAGGGCAGTCGGGGTGTTCTGGGATCGCACACGATGTCTCAAACAGCCCAAGCATCCAGCGTTGCCTCGCGGAAGGTTTTCTTCTTGGAAAATCAGTGTGAAATAAAAGAATGTGATTGTTTCAGGAAGGGAAGCCAGACAGCAGGAGAGCAATAAACAAGTGAAATTCATATCTTGCCTGAGTGATTTGCACTTCAATAGTTGTGAAAGAAAATTTCCAGGACTCCAGTGCTTTTGTGTTCGATTTCCAGCCCCTTTCGTACCTCCTTTCTATGAGCAAGTGTGGGACTGTACATAGGGTGTTTACAGGACGCTCCGTTTGGGTTGTTATTTTTCTTGTGGGTTTTTTTTGCTCTAGCTTGAACTCTGTATGGTCCATTTGTTAAATAGCCGTGAATAGTTGATGTACAGTACTTACTAAACAAGCAGCAGCACAAAACTTATTTTATTAAGAAAATATGGCTTATATTTTAAAGGTTGAATATCAATTTTTTTTTTTTGTATGTGTGGAATTGAGACTGGTGAAGAGTAACAAAATCCTTGGATTAGGCCAAAAGAAAATACTGTCAGATCCTAACCACCTCTTTATTAAAGAAAGCAGTATGATTAAAGAGCTCCAGAACATTGTATTTATATTGGATTTGATTTAATTGCCTTTGTGGATTTTTTTTTTTTTTTTTTTGCCTTGGTCCTGATTTTTGCTTGCAACTTCGACTTTGCAGTCCCAAGTGTCTGTTACCCTGTAACTGTTGGCAGAAGACCTAAATAAAAGCAATGTGAATATGTCGGGGTGACACTCCTGAGTCACATCTCGTGGGGAGGGGACAGCCCTCGGGAAAGGCTGGGGGACAAACAGGGAAACGCTGAGTGGAGCTGAATTGCATCAGACACCGCGGAGGATCCAGCACCCCTCACTGCCCAGATCTCAGTTCAATGAGAGAAACACTTAGGCAAACACATACGTGCTTAAAACCTCTGGGAATACAGTACAATTCCACTTTTTATTAAAATGTCAGCTGAGAACTGACTGATTTCGGGCTCCTGGGTTATTAGATAACAGAAATGTACATCAAAATCTGCTGTTCCTCCAGCCTCAGCGAGCGCTTCGGGGGCTCTTGGCTCTGAGGTGCTTTAAGGACACATTTCAGACTCCTTTTGGATTGAGGTTAGACTTGATCCTCTGGGTTTCTGCACTGCCTCATCTTTTGCATTTCCCATCATGTTTTACATTTCCCAGCTCTGCAAACATCCTAGTCTTCTCCAATGCCAGCAGCTTATGGCTGAGTTTTAGGGTGCAGAACTGGAGGTAATTTGCCATCCTCTGAGTTCTTTGTTGGAGGAGTTCTTTGTTTTACCTTACAAAGGTGCAGGGGCAGACCTTAAGCCAATGAATGATTTAGCAGTTGAGCTGTAACTAGGTTTTTGAATAATGCCAAGGAATTTTAAGGAAGGGCTTGCTAATGGCATGCAGGCACTTGTCAGTTAATTTACCTAACTGCAGCACCAGAAAGTTCTGTCCCGAGCTGGGCACCTGTGCAGATCCTGCACACATCTGGCTGTTTTCTGGGGTCTGTCACCTATTTTAAAAAGAATCTTTATCAGTTTTAAAGGGGCTTTTTCTGTGTGAGGTACAACAGCAAATCGTGCCTTGTGCAGCTGGGTCTGGAGTCCTGGAAAACAGGTCAGAAAAGTGGTTTCAAGTGTTGGATTAGCATTTGAGCCCCAGCCTGGTGCTGGTTACAATGCCCTAGCTGTGGGACCAGATGTGCTGCCCCTGAGGGATCTCTGTTTGCAGAGATGCCTGTCTCCTACCTATCTGCTTCATCCTGGAGATCACATTTCCCACTGCCCGTTTCAGTTAAGGAAATATTCCAGTAGGTTACCTTTAATTTGCATGGGTTTAAAATCCTTACTGCGTCACTTGCCTTAAAACTAAATTTATGCTTTTAAAGACTAATTCAGCTGGGAATCTTCAGGATGGTAATTCTTAATAATGACCCCGACGTTTGGATTATGGATCTTTAACTTCTGTTGGCCCAAAATTCCAGTTCTTCAGTACCTTCACAGTTGTTTCCCAGGGGAAGGGCCCTCTCACTACCAGAAAAAGTGACATTGTGTCTTCACAATGAGTAGGAGGTTCAAACCCACTTGGGTAAGACCAAAAAAAAAAAAAAAAAAGATCTTTTAAAGGCAGAGGAAATAGAGATAAAGGTGTCACTGCCTGACCCAGCACTGAGCCATTTGCCCCTTTCACCCCTCTGCTTGCTTGGTACCCGTTTGTGTAAAATATTCCCTAACACCGTGGCACCGAACATTGCTTAAAAACTCTCAAAAAATGAAAACAGGGCAACCATAAGCTCTGAATTTCTGTTGATACAGTGAATCATGGAATATCCTTAAACTGGAAGGGCTCCACAAGGATCACCCAGTGCGATGCCCTGCACAGACCCCAGCGATCCCGCCCTGCGCTGAGCGCCTTGTCCAAACGCTCCCGCAGCTCCGGCGGGGCCGCGGCTGTCACCGTCCCGCGGGGAGCCCGTTCCGGGCCCGAGCACGCTCTGGCTCCCGCAGCTGCCGCAGCCGGACTCGTTCCGTGCGGGCCCTGCCGGCGGCTCCCGGCGCTCCCAGCCCGCGGGGCCGCGTCCCGCGCACGGCAGCACCGGGGCGGCTTCTCTGAGGATCCAGCAGACGGCAGCCGAGCTCCCTGCGGACCGGCCTGGACGCCCTCCAAGCCGCCGCACACGGCGGCCGCAGCGACAAAACGCCGCGGACATAACGCGCTGCACCGAAACACCACCACACCGCGGGCTCGGGGGGGAAAAAAACAAAACAAAACAAAACAAAACGCTCCGACTCGCGACGGGCTCATGTTGTGCGTGAGCAGCGCCGGTGTGCCGGCCCCGCCACTCGCGCTCCGGGGCAGCCGCCGGGCCCTGAGGGCTCCGCCGGCCCTGAGGGCCCCTCCGGCTCCCGCCCCGCGCCGTTGCCGCGGCAACCGCGCCGATTCCGCGCCCGCTTCCGGCGCCGCTTCCCCTTCCCCCGGAAAGGCGGGGGCGCGCGCGCGCGCGCGGCGGGGCGGGAGCGGCCGCGCGAGCCGGGGCTGCGGGGCGGCCACGCCACTTCCGCCTCCGCCGCCGCCGCGTGAGGGGCCGCGACCGCCGGGGAGCGGCTCCGGGAGCGGCTCCGGCAGCGCCGGGAATTCCGGCAGCGGCCCAGCCCGGGAGCGGCCCAGCCCGGGAGCGCGGCGGAGGAACCGCCGCCCTAGCGCAGCCCCGCGCCGGCCGCCGCAGCCCCGAGCGGCTGCGCCCCAGCTCCATGAATGGAAATCGGCAGCGCAGGTGAGCGCGGGGCCCGGCGGGGCCCGGCGGGGTTCGGGGAACGGGCCCGCCGCGCCATCGCCTCCACCTCCCGGTGCCCGCCCGCGGGGCAGCGGCCGGGCCGAGCCCGTCCCGTGGGGGATCGGGCGGGACGAGCCGAGCCCCGCGGGCAGGGCCCCGGTACCGGGCAGAGCCGGGCCGAGCCTCTCCGCGCCCTGCTTGCCGTGCCGGAGGTGGAGGAGGAATTGTCGGTATTTCATAACCGGTGTGCCCGGCTTGCGTAACCCGCGCCGTGCCGGTGCCCGAGGGACGGGACCGGGCAGCGCTCCCTCGAGCAGCTCCTGCCGGGCACACGGCGGCTCTTTGGCCGCTCTGTGTGTCGGCAGGCTGAGTTTTGGGGCTAATTCCGCTGCCTTTGGGTGTGCTGCTTCACAGTAGTCATTCCGAGGTGGTTGCTGCCCGGACGAGCTGCGGCTGCCCCATCCCTGGGCAGTGTCCGAGGCCAGCTTGGATGGAGCTTGGAGCAACCTGGGCTACTGGAAGGTGTCCCTGCCCATGGAAGGGGATGGGCTTTAAGGCGTTTTCCAGCCCGAATCGTTCTGTGATTCTGTGAAAATCTTCACATTTTGGCCGTTTGATCCTTTTGTCGCGAAAGCACGTGCTCAGTATTTATCAACTTTGTGGTTTAAATGGATTTTGAGGGTTGGAGAAGATCTGATCCAGTTTTTCAAGATAACTTATTCCAAATCTGGCAGAGCAGTGGAGGAGGGTTCAGGGTTGGGCAGTGTTTAATCAGCAGCTCCCTGGCTGTACCTCGGTGGCAAAGGGAATGTCCAAAGCCACCTGGAGTTCCATGTCTGTCACTCGAAGAGGTACCACAGGTGGTGAAAATACAAGACTGAGACTGAAGGTGTCAACACAAAAACATGCCTTTCCATCTCCATATGGAGATCCTTTTCTAACACACTTGGAGATTTAAGGACAGTGATGGATTTGGCTGGAAAAACTCCCTACCTCAGCTGTTGCCTGGCTTGAGGTTGTGATGGGTGCAGAATATTTTAAGGTGCAGGATTTTAACAATCTGGTGGAATTCGTATGATGCTCTCTTACACGGTGTTAAATGAACTCTAATTATAACCTGGTGCAATTGTAGTTGTCTCCTGATAAACGGATTTGCAAGAGGAACCCGTAAATGGTTTATTTTTCCTTTGGAGTGGATTTACCTGTTGTTAGGCTGCGATTTGATGGATTTTAGCAAAGCTGCTGCAGAATACTCATAGTGGGCTCGGGCAGTGTCCAGCACAATGGTTCTTCCTGCTCTTTGGTGAGGGAAGTGTTAAGTGCAGAGTGTTAAGTGTTCAGGTTCCAGGTCTTGGGATGTTGGAGCAGGAGGACACAAACCATCCTTGGTGGAGCAGATGAGGATTAAAACTCTGTTATGAAAGAGAGAAATACACTTTGTTTTCTGTGCATGAAGGGAAAACATGGGATAAAATAAGCAGAGAGGGGAACAAAGACTGGTGTGTGAGTATCCCTGGAGTAAAGTGTGAAGTGTGTGCCAGGACATCTTGTGTGAAGCAGTGCTGTAGGTGATGTCCTGTTTGTGTGAGAGGCTTAGGCTAAGGAATCTGGGAAGTGCTGTGGCTCCCCTGGTCCATGGAATTTGAACATCACTGGAAGTAGGAGCAGGATGGGAAGGTGGCTGCTTGGGCCGTGGGTTGTGGTGAAACCAAACTGAGGAACAGCAATGAAATGTTCGGTGGGGAAAGTGAAGTGGAGGAAAAGTTGCTCTTGGCACATTGTACTTCCACCAGGAGAATGTGCAGTAAAATTCCAAAAGGCAGGGAGGTTCAACCAACAGAGGCTGTTCCGTGGTGTAACCAAGCTGTGTCAGTGCCATTGTCTTCATTTCCATGTCCTCCATTGTTCTTTCAAAGCTCACAGCTTTTTGTGCTAAAAGTGTTAACTTGTGTTGGGTTTTTTAATTTCAGTTTTTAATGAGGCGCTGCAGGCATCCTTAACGTTCTGTTTATTTTCCATGCAAACTTTGGGCAGAGAAAATCCCAAAAAGTGGCTTTTCTCTCTCTGATTCAGAGTAGTGATTTGGGAGGCCCATTGAAAGTCCCGTTTTTGTGGGTGTGGTAGAGCAGGGAAGGGGGTGATTCATAGTTGCCTTCAGAAGTTATTCTACTGTGAAATACAGTGGCAGATTTCCTCTGGAGTTGCTGTGGAAGTTGTTTGACTCACAGTATGAACCTCACAAATTGTTTCATCCTCAGAGCTTTGCTTCCTCAGGGGTGAAGGTGTCAAAGAGTGTTTCTTATTTTTTACTTTCCTGATTTTGGTCTGTGGAAATACCTTCCAGGGAAAATTCTTGCAGGGTTTGTGTGGGCTGGCACACAAAATTCTCTTCTCCCAGAGCAATTGGGTATTAACCTCACTATGTGCACATAAGCTGCATTTTTGGCCTTAAAGCTTTTTGTGTTTAGATTTTTTTTAATGGTTCAGAAGCATTGATTATCTTTAAATTCTCTCAAAACACTCCAGTGCATTTTCTCTAAGTCCATTAGGGCAGAATGAGTTACCACGCCAGCATTTGCTTGTACACTCGGCAGTCGCGGAACACAGCGTCAAAATGTTGGCTATTGATGACTTTGAACATGACTTAGTAGCCGAAACCTTGAAAAAAACCAAACCCTAAATTGCAAGGAGGAATGTTTAGAAAACATGGATTGCATTACTCATAAATAATGTAATGCCACCCAGCAAGGCCGAGTGACAGAAATGAGGCAGTTCATGATTTCTGGCAGACGGAGCTCGATCACTGAAACCGGCGTTTGAATCAAATCTTCCCTATGTATCTTTTTTTAATCCAGAATCAGGTTATATTTTGCTAGTGATAAGATTTTCTTAGAGCTCCACGGGCTAGGCCTCCGAGTAGAGGCCAGGGGCCCTGTGAAAGGGAGTCTTTTATTTTTTCCCCCTCTGTGGAGAGCTGTAGCTCTCTCCAGTGCAGCTCCAGCCTGAGGCTGGGATCAGTTCCACAAATCTGAACCAGAGTAAGTTGGATTTACCTGCTCTGGCTTTGATGATGTCCTTTGGGCTGCTCCAGCACCCATCCAGTTGGATTTAGAGCTGTTGTATAAGCAAAAATGAAACTATTAAGTTATCTCTGTTATCAGAGTGTGGCTTTATAATTCTGAAGCCACAGTGGGAAAGAGGATCGTTTTTTTCTGGAAGCTTGATGGGGATGGCCCTTTCTGTAAGGAAATCTGCATTTCCTATTAGCATCCTGCTGGAGATCAGGGCTTTTCTTCACTCTGTAAAAACGTCGCGTGTGCCAGAAGCTGCAGTTTTTTGTACAATGGTGTCTTGGAAGCATTTGCAGGTTTCTGAGCTCCTGCTCGTTGTGTTCAGGCTTTTTTCTGACAGGGCTTCTCTGGTTGCTAGGTAGGTGCAGCCAGTGTTTGGATGCAGGCCAGACTTGTCCGTGTGCTGGCTGGGCTGCCGAGGAATCGCCGTCCCTTTTGGCTGTGTTTGAGCTTGATTGGAACATCGATACTTCCATGGAAGAAAAGATTCTCACTCAGAGCTCGTTGGAACCGTTAGAGGGACTTCCACAGTGCAGCTGGGGGAGCTTTAAGATCCCTTCCAACTCAAACCATTCCATGATTTTGAGACGTGCTCCCTTGCTGCACAAAAGCCTTCCAAGAATCTGTCTGAGACGCCAGTTTTAGTTCCTGTTTGTGTGTTCATTGTTTTCTGTTAGAAATCACTTGAGTTTTAGTGCTGGGGACTTTACTGAGCTGGTTTTATGAATTGAGCTCTGCTCCAGCACACTGAACAGACTTGGTTTAGGGGCTTTTACTTGGATTTTTAAGAACATCCTAGGCATATATCTGAACGGAGCCTACAAGAAAAATGGAGAGGGACTACTTACAAAGCCTGGAGTGACGGGGGGATGGTTTCCCACTGCCAGAGGGCAGGCTTAGATGGGATATTGGGTCAAAATTCTTCCCTGTGAGGGTAGAGGGGCCCTGGCACAGGGTGCCCAGAGCAGCTGTGGCTGCCCCATCCCTGGAAGTGTCCAAGGCCAGGTTGGACAGGGCTTGGAGCAGCCTGGGGTAGTGGAAGGTGTCCCTGCTGTGGCATGGTGGGAATGAGGTGATCTGTAAGGTGCCTTCCAACCCAAACCATTCTGTGATTCTGTTGTGTGTACATACCCGGTGCTGTAATGGCAGAGTATTGGTTTCTTTAACACAAAGTAGTTTCTCCTCTCAAATTTGTGAGCAGCTGAGCAGTGCAGAACTCTCTGGAAGCACCGAGGAGCTGCTCCATCCCCTGTGGAGGAGGCCTCACAGTGCTGCTGCTTTGAGAAAGGTTTCTGAGCCTTGACCCACTTTGTTTTTGCAATGGTTAAAGGACTTGAGGAAAGGATCTGCCACTTGGGCATCCTGTGCTCTGTAGAATAATAGTACTTTGAATATTTTTGGTTTGTGTGTTTATTTCCATGGGCCTGACACAGCACTTAGGCATGGGGTTGGGTGAGTCACCGATAGATCGGCGGCAGGAGCATCCCCAGAGCGTCGCTGGTTATTTGTGTTTTATTGGGGTTTGAGTCACAGCTTTGGGGCCACTGACACAAGACTTTCACAACAGAATCTGGCAAGTCAGCATCTCTTCAAAGCAGGGTCTTCTGAGTGGGTGCTCCTGTATTTGGGCAGTACTGGCACACTCATTTTTTTAAGTTCATTTGTCCAAGGGAGCATATGATGCACACAGTAATAGCAAAATAGTTGAATTTTTTAAAAGTACACCTGAACAGTATGTAGACCTGCACTTCTGATTCATTTCTGTTTGCCAAAATTTGGGTTCTAACTTCTTCCAGGGTGAACAGGACATACAAGGCTGACCAGACTGAAAGAACCTTTTTAATGTTATCTTTCAGCAGTTTTGTTAGTCTTTCCTATAGATAGGAACTAAATATAAACTGTGGTGTGTATGTCTTCAGAATATTAAAACAAACTGTTGACTTGTTTATGCCACTCAAATGTTTAGTAGTAACTTTTTTGCTTATGCTTATATTCTGCAAATATAGCTGGAGTAAATTCTAGGGCTGCTTTTACTCACGTGAGAGTATTAAAATGAAGGAGAAGTTGAAGAGAGCAGATGCTGGGAACAAGTTTTGCATAAGCAGAGTCTGTGAGCGGGTTTTAAATGATGCTTCTTGCTTTCTGTTTTGTTTTATCTTGTGGCTTCAAGCCAGCCCCACTCAGAATTTTTCAGTAGTTTTCTGGGTAGAGCCAGACAAATGTTACAGAGGAACTTGGCTTTGATGTTCACCTGTTCTCAGGACATGATTTCCTTCAAGATAATACAGGGTTTTTTACAGAAATGATGGAGATTAGTCAAAAGGCAAATAAAAAACATTTTTCCCAGCACTTGACATTTTAACTCGGCTATGAAAACGAGTGGGCTGGAATCGCTGCCTGCGTCACCGAGTAGGAGGAGAGGGGAGAACTTTGCACTGCCTCGCTCAAATGCCATGAAAATCAGGACATTTGTGCCACGAGTAACTTCTTAAAACTCAGGCCACCAAGCATTTTGGGTTTGTTGTTGTTTCTTAACTGGAAAGAGGTATTTTTAAGTGGAAACACCAGTAGAAATTCTGGGAAATGGGCTTTGTTTACTACCGTGTTTGGTTTGTAAGGCATGAGTAATGCAAATCTTGAGTGGAGGGTTCTCACCTAAATGATGCAAAGCAAATGAAATAGATGAGAATGGAACAAATCTGGGCAGGTATTTTAGCTACTTTTCAAAATGCCCATCTCAGTGCAGATTTGGATGTTTCTCTGAGCAGTTCTGGATATTCTTCTCTAGCCTACAAGTAATCAAGGGTTTTACAATCCTGTCTTAATCGGAGTCTTTACTCTTCTGGCAAATTGGCTTTATGGGGGCAGTTAGATGGGAGGTAATGGTCTTACTCTTCATCCATTTTCAGCCAGCAAAGGTCAAGAATAATCTGTCTTCCAAGACTAAGCTGATATTGGCACTGAAGTGAAGAGTTTATCTCAAATCCTGTGCATCAGTCCAGAACTGCTTCTGTATTTTTGTACTCTGCAGCCACTTGGTTATTACCAGTGTGTTCAGAAAAAACTTGTAAAACTTTCTGCGTTACTTTTGGGGTGGTTTTGTTTGTTTGTTTGTTTTTTTGTTTTTTTGCTTTTTGTTTTGGATTTTTGGTTGGATTTTTTTAGGAAATCTCCTAAACAAAACCTCCTGATTTTATTCATGCTGATTGCTGAAGCTCACGAGTAAGAGAACAGTCTAGGTGTAGGTGGAGGATTAAGGATTAATAATGGGCAAGCATTTGTTTGGAATTTCATGGGCAGCATGCTGTTGGAGACAACTGATTTCCTTTCCTCGAGTGTGCTGGCTCTGGTGCCCACCTGGTTGTCCTGGGAGCTGGTTCAGGGGTTTGTCTGTTGTGCTTTTCTCCTAATCTGTGGGGTTTTTCCTTTGCAGGACCCGTGGGGGCACAGCCCCTGCTCATGGTGCCCAGACGTCCCGGCTATGGCACCATGGGCAAGCCCATTAAACTGCTGGCCAACTGCTTCCAAGTTGAAATCCCAAAGATTGATGTCTACCTCTATGAGGTGGACATCAAACCAGATAAGTGTCCTCGGAGGGTGAACAGGTGAGAAGATACATTTGTCTTGTAGATTATACCAATGGGAATGTTGAGTAACATCAAGAGCTGTGAAAGGGAGACTTTCTTTCCTTTTCCCCACGTCCCAGCTGGGAGGTGAAAGTGCTGCTGCTCATTCAGCTTGAGGAGGAAGTCAATATTTATCATCTTCCTGAAGTACTTTGGGTGAATATTGCCTGGCCAGGACGTGGTGCCTGGAAGCTGCTGCTGTGCAGGAAGGCTGGTTTGCACGTGCTGAAAGGAAAGTGTTTCCATTCTGTGCCACTGGAACACCCAGACCGCCCAAAGAATTCAGATCCCAGAGGCCTGTTACAGATGGAGGTGTTCCAAAAATCTACTGTGTTCCAAAAGTTTATCTACTACTTGCATCAAGAAGCATTTTTGTATAAGCTGAAAATTTTATCATGGTTTTTCAAGTGTAATTCCAGTGCTTGTGTCAGATTAATTGTTATTGCCACCAATTTATAATAAAGCAAGGGAGGCAAATCTATAATTGTGTGCAGATTGGATTAGGCTTTTACATGATTTTGTAGAAATTCAGGTTATTAAGGACTCAAAGACAAGCTTTTTTTGTTAGGGCGTCTCATGTTTATAACCAGTGTAGGCAGAATTCAAAACTCTCATGGAGGAGCAGATAAACATTGCTGCAGACAGTACAATGAACTGGCAGAGCTTCCAGATGGGGTTTGTGCTCTTTTTTCACAATACCACTTTGTGGGTTTTTTCCAAGGTAACAGTGGCCTTGTTTTCCATCATAAAGATGACACAAAGGCCTTGGTCATTTCTAGGAGTTTCTGAAATTATTTCAGTACCCATATTCTCCAGTATTGGAGCATTTACGTTGATTCTGATGTTATTCTGTAGTGTTTATTTATTTAGTTAAAGTATGTGAAGCACCTTTAGGCATAGCAGTGGATGTTTATAATTCACTCAAGTATTGTTTATTGCAACTACTTCAGCAAAACACCTGGGCCTGGGAGCCAGCTCGGGTCTGATCCTTCCTCAGAAACATCTTCAGTGTAAATATCCCCTTTTCCAGGGACGTGGTGGACTCTATGGTGCAGCATTTTAAAGTGACAATATTTGGGGACCGTAGACCAGTTTATGATGGGAAAAGAAGCCTCTATACAGCCAATCCACTTCCTGTGGCCACTACTGGGGTAAGATAACTGGGAAGATGTTATATTGGTAGCAGCTTCATAGGAAAGGGAAAAACCCAACTTTAAATATTGCTGATTTCAGAAAAGCTGGAAGCATCTTACAGTATCTGTATTGAAACTGAGTCCTTCTGATACATTTCCTGTAAATTCCAGTGTGTGTAAATGTTCATGTAATAGTTGCATTCAGAACTTCCTGTGTAATTTAGTAGCTGCTTTCTACAGCAAAATCTATTAAAACATTTGATTTTACAGACTGTAGCACATGATCTCGTGATGAATTGAAAAAAACAAGCCAGAGTTTTTCTAGAATGTATTGCTTTATGATTTGAGGTGACAAAAAGTTATTCTATCCTCTTCTGCTTGGTCAGGACCCAGTTCTCTTCACTTTGTGCATTTGATAATGTACTTTCATCAGATGTGCTGTGACTTCAATATCTGAGTTTTTGAGTCTCTGGCCCAGTTATGGGAAAGAGTGGAATCTCAAGGCTACCAGACTCCAGATTAAAGAGCTGCTTTTTATTTCTTTCTTTTCTCCCCTGCCCAGGTGGATTTGGATGTGACACTACCTGGAGAAGGTGGAAAAGATCGTCCCTTCAAAGTGTCAATAAAGTTTGTTTCTCGGGTGAGCTGGCACTTGCTGCATGAAGTTTTGACAGGAAGAACCTTGCCTGAGCCTCTGGAACTAGACAAACCTATCAGCACTAACCCTGTTCATGCTGTCGATGTGGTGCTACGACACCTCCCCTCCATGAAGTAGGTTCACTGTCTTCCTGCAGTCTGTCTTTACCTGAAGTATCCCCACTGGGAGACCTTCATCCCCATTTCTTCACAGGTGAAAAGAGAAACTGTTCATTTCCCCTCTGCAGCACAGCTGGTGAGCTGAACAGGGAGCTACTAGTCAGTCCTGTACAAGTGTTTCTGTAGGCAGAGCAGGTGATGTGTGTTGGAAAAGAGCAGGAAACATCAGGCATTTATAACAGGCCTTCATAGAAATGCTGAGAGGTTGAGTGAGCTTGTGCACTGCTGTCCTGGTTCTGCTCAGCTTGAGCCAAGTGATGGCAGTGCCTGTGAAAAGCACGAGTCTCTTTAATCCATTCATACACTGTCACCAGTGCATGCTTCTCATGTCTGAAATACATGGCTGGGACCAGGTACCTGTCCTAACAAAGTCTCATATTTGTTATTTTATCTCAGAACCCTGAAATTTAGAGAAGGCTAATTTTGCTTGATTTGGTCAATGAAAGTTACTTTTGAAGTCTGGCTTTAGGCAGTACAATGGCTTTGCTCTGAGCAGATTTCTGATTGGTTTCACTGGTAGCTCTGATAGGTTTCACTGTGTGGAGCTGACTCCTAAAACAAGTGCCCTGTGGTTCTGTGGAATCCAGTGTTCCTCAGCTTCCCCAGATCTGAAGATGTTAGCCTCTGTACTAATGCCTGTGCATTACAGAGCAGGAGGTGTGGAGGCTCAGGAGCAGCTGTTTTCTACCTGTAAGAGAAACATCATTTCATCTAGCTCTTTGTTTCCCCCATAGTTTTTGCTTCTCTCAATGTATCTTGTATTCAAAAGTTCCCTATGAATTAGGAGAAATGATATTTAAGGGTCAGACCAGTATAGACAAGGCTGTTGTATAGAACCTGCTGTGGTGGAGATCCCACTTTCTTGAAGCAGAAGATTGGGAAGGGTAAGTTAACTTAGTTCTTGATTTGTTGTAAAAACTGAAAGTGGTTTGTGCATTGCTAAGAATAGTAAATGTTTTTGTCTAAATTTAAAAGCACTGCAGTAGGAGCAGAAGCATTCAGGATATTTTGTTTACACTTGCTTCTTGGCACAGTTTGCTGGTGCATAAAATGCCAAAAAATAATAATGCTGTGCGTCACAATCTTTGTTACATGAATTTTATGTTTGGAAAGCAAGGGCATCAATGTGTGGCCACCTGTTTCCCCAGGTACACCCCTGTGGGCCGTTCCTTCTTCTCAGCTCCAGAAGGCTATGACCACCCCCTGGGAGGGGGCAGGGAGGTCTGGTTTGGGTTCCATCAGTCTGTCCGACCTGCCATGTGGAAAATGATGCTCAACATCGATGGTAAGTGGAGACTCAGGGCTGAGATTCAGACCAGACATGTATGGCAAAGGCCACCTGGAAATGCTAGTGTGTTTTCCTTGCATTTGTCATGATGTCAATGTTTGAGCAGAAATTTAGCTGCCATATAAAAACCAGTATCCCTGCATAAGAAGGAATTGCACAGGGCTTGTTTTCCTGCTTAATTTCAGTATTGGTGCATCCCCAGTGACACGGCAGGTTGCCTGCACTGTGTCTCTGTGCAGCTGTACACAGTGAGTGGTGCTCAGTACTTCCAAGAAAACCCTGTAAAACATACCCCAAACACTTCTCTGAATAGGGCTGATTGGGATGTGCAAAAAGCATAACTCTGCAGCTCTGCACTGAGTCCCTGATGAATGATCTGAGATCAACTGGTGCCTGTGTCAGACTCCCTCATCCTGTGAGCACTCAAATCTATTTAGTTGTTAAACCCTCATTGAAAAGTGTCAGTGGTGAAGGTGCAGGTGCTGCCTGAGGTTTTCTCTGATTTGCATTCAGTTCTCACTGTCTTTGAAATGCTTTATAAACCCAAGGTAAATTATCTTGCTCTACATTGAGCACTCCAAGTCAGGTTGTGCTTGGAGCATAATAAAATATTGCAGATGTTGAGCTGTCTTGCTGAAAATTTGCAAGTCCATGTGTTCTGGTTTACATAAATTGTGGGTGATTCTCCTGTGACTGCAGTCACACAGTTTGTTCTTGTAAAATTGTCTTTCTAACAGCAGCTGTGGTTTAAAAAAATGAAGGTAAAAATCTCATCCTGTCCCAGAAAGAACCAGTGTTGGTATCTATATGCAAGGTACTGAGAGGACTGCAGTTCAGGTAGAAGAGGATGAATTTACACCAGTTGATGATGTACTGTGCTGTTACTTTGTGAGGCAAGTTTTTCTAACCAGCATTAGCACGTGTAGTAGTAACTCCTGGAGTAGAAGTTTTTCAGTCCTTCCTGTGAATGAGAAATTTTAAGCCCTCTGTAAGTGGTGATTCACAGAGCTGTTTTTCTGTTTCCTGGTTTGAGGCTGTGAAATTGTCTTCAAACCCCATCACTGGAGGTTTTTCAGTTTAGTTGGATGGAGTTCTCCATGAAAGTGTTGCTGTGGGAGACAACCCACACACTGCCAGGGTGGGGAGAGTGAGGATTTGGGGTCACTCAGGAATTTGGAGCAGTCTCAGGCATCCGGAGGTGTTGGTTGATGCCTCATGTGAGGTTGGTAGGCTGCTCAAGTGACACATATCTGAAGAATGTTGGGTTGTATGTGTGGCAGGTTTGGTGCATGAGATCTGGAAAACTGATAAATGCTCGATGAGTATTTCTTTTCTGTTGTTGACACTTAAAGTTTTAAATGTGTGGAACAGATTGTGTCTGAGCTGTGTCTAGTCCCACCTCGCCTTTCCTGCCAAAGGTGTTGTTTCAGTTGTTTATAACTTTGTCAAGAAGGTAATTTATGATCTTCCTTGCAAGGAATAAGTCAGCTGTCCTGCTTAAAACCAGTATATTGTCCCTTAAAGTGATTGTGTCATTAGCATGTGGGGAGGGTAAGAGATTTGAGTAGATCAAGGGCTGCACTCCCCCTACACCAACACACTTTGTGCACAGTCAAAATAGTGCTCATGTCTACACCAGATATTGTTTCAGTAATTGAGCAGATTGTGTAATTGACAAAATTATATTGCATGTCGAATTATGTTAGCTTTTAATATTCAAAAGTCTGCAATAGAGAGGTATTAATCCTGTCTCTGCAGCTTCATACAGAGGTGAAAGAGAATGTCTCTTTTGTTGCAGCTTTCTAGAAATAAATGTTCTCTGGGGGAAAAACCCTTTCAAACCCCTGAAATTCCAGGTAGTAGCAGGATGATTGTACTGGAGACAGATGTGTCACTGTAGACTTTCTGCTGGCTTCTTGGTATTTTACTCCTGCAGAACTCGCTGTTCCGTTTCTAAATGTGCCTGAGGTTTACATGGACTTCTAAGAAATATTGATGTATGAACTGCTTCACAATATCTTGACTGGGGTTTTTTACACTTAATATTTTGCTCTTTGTAGTTTCTGCCACTGCCTTCTACAAAGCACAACCCGTAATTCAGTTCATGTGTGAAGTCCTTGACATTCATAATATTGATGAACAACCAAGACCTCTGACTGATTCTCATCGGGTAAAATTCACCAAAGAGATAAAGGGTGAGTAGAAATGGGTTGGTTTTGTCCCAGGTTAACACAGTAAAGTTAATTCTAAAGGAATTGTTTTAACTGGAAGCCTGGTTAACATGGATCAGAAGGGCCTGGAATTGCCAAGAGACTTGTAGTATCCATGTGTGTAGCTCTAATCTTGAGAGAAACAATGCAGCTCTGCAGAAATGGGAGCTGAAAAACATTCCCAGTGGCTTAGAGGGAAAGAGGGAGCACGTTGTTCATTGCCTGGGCAGAGGTAAGTGGCTGGTGCCAGCCTCTCCTAACCCAGGGTCCCTGAGGCCACCTGGCTTTGTGTGTGAGCTCCTGTTGTTTCAGTGCTGTGGCAAAGTGAACATTGATTTCAAGGCTAACATTGATTCTTTTAACAGGGTGTTGTTATAGTGAACTCTAATAAGTGATTGCCTTGTGGAAAAATAAGTACCACTTGCAGCTGAAGGCCAAATTCCATTCCAAAGGAATTGCATAAGCTGCTGGTTTGAGTGGTTTCACTCCATATATGCTACTTGGGTTTGAATTTTCCCATATCCTTTGTTCCAGTGTAATTTGCAGAGAGAAAAGCCTTGGAGGAGCTCAGCTCTTAAACACTTGATGCAAGATTAGACTTTACTGAAATCCTGGGCAGCTAAAAAGTAAATTTGAACTGTAGTCATAAAGGGATGTGCTCACAGAAGAGTCATGACTGAAAAACCACAGGATTTATTTTGTACTAGTCCTAACATGCTCCCTTTTACATCTGTCTTCATTCTGTAGGGCAGGTAACTGGAGGTTGAGAAACTGCCTCTGCTTGATCTCGGGTGCCTCAGAGGCTCTGTTACCATAGCCAGAAAATATTGAAAGTTGTCCCTTTGCTCTCAGACTCGTCTTTGCTGCTGTAGGGTCTGAGAGCTCCAGCCAGGACGTGACCACGTACAGCAAAACAAGCCCTGCATTCCAGCTGGCTGTGCATGAGCAGCACTGGGGGAGGCACTGCCTTGGTAGTGTCCCAGCAGAGTAATGACAGAGCAGGGAATGGGTTCCAGACATCTCTGTGTTCATCAGCCCTTGTCTGTGGTCACAGTGCCCCATGGTTTCTTTTCTCTATTTTCTCTTAATGCCGTGTCAGGGCAGCGGTGGTTTATTTTTACTGTGCCATCCTCTGAGTAATACTGATGTTCTGGATGCAATTAGTGTTGTCAGGGAGCAAGGAGGTACGGTCAGTGCTTCTTTGTGATGTCTGTGTCCCCAGTAAACTAAACACAGGCTGATGTCTGGTGCCTGGGGACCTGATTTTGGGTGGTGTTCAGTCGGTGGCACACAATCCACATGGACCTCAACAGGATGAGCCATCCAATGCTCTCTCAAAGGCCTTTAGTACTGGACTTCACTAGTATTCCACTTTACTACTGGAAGTGAATCCTTTGAATACCCAGGGTTTGTTTTTAGTGTGTCCTGTGGAGCTGGGGAAGGGCAGCAGCGTGTGGATGCTGTGCACCCCCCGTGTGATAAGCTCAGCGCTCCCAGCAGATGTTGAGGCTGCTCTGTGTGAGCAGCACAGTGTGTGCACAGTCACAGCAGCAGAGCCTCTTGGAGCTGCCACTCTCATGATTATTGTGGGCAGAGATAAGTCTGGAGAGACTCTGGAGTGTAGGCTGGGTGCTTTGAGACGGGGTTCTCAAAATGCAAAATTAAATTTGGTCATTGAAATTAAAGAAAACTACAGGATGAATGTGGACACAAAGCTGGGGGAAAAGATGATAAAGTACAAACCTGGTTTTGTCCTTTTAATTTCAATTACATTGGAACTGATACTTTGGAGAGATGTACAAGATTGAGAATGTGAACACGAGGATATGGTGAAAACTGCTGTCCGAGTTCAGTCAATGCTTTTGAAATGAAATTCAGAAGACATTGAACGTTAAATATTTTACATCATGGTTTATTTGTGAGGATAATAATCAGGATTAGTCAGAACTCAAATTGTAATGAAAGTAAAAATGTTTGGCAAATAATATAATAATTTCTTTGTGCTATTTGATGCTGACCCCAAAGCTGTTATGTTCTATCATTTGAAATCTTGTGTCTCCTGTGCACATGTTTGTGTAGTCATGGCACCAGTTTTTTTGATGCTTTTCTGCAGGTCTGAAGGTAGAAGTGACTCACTGTGGGACAATGAGAAGGAAGTACCGTGTCTGTAACGTCACGAGACGGCCTGCAAGTCATCAAACGTAAGAGGCTTTTTGGCAGAGCATGAAATGTCTGATAGTTTCACACTGAGTATCAGGACCTGGTATATCATTCATTTTGGGATGATGTTATTTGACAAATAATATTTTACTAAAATGCCTGTCTTCTCAGCTTTCCTTTACAGCTAGAAAATGGCCAGACTGTGGAGAGGACAGTAGCACAGTATTTCAGAGAGAAATACAACCTCCAGCTGAAATACCCTCACCTTCCTTGTCTGCAAGTGGGACAGGAACAAAAACACACCTACCTGCCTTTAGAAGTAAGAGCCTTACTCTGATAGATCAGCTGGGTTTGGGTGGGTTCTGTCAGTTTGCAAAATGTTAAGAATCAATGCTCTTTGGAATACAAATGTGTTTACAGGTTTACATATTCATCACTCTTTAATTTCACTAAATACTCTCTGCATCCTACAGTGCTTTGAAGTGTAGAAATACGAGAAAGAACAGGCAGTTGTTCAAACGTGTTGGGGTTGTGATTTACAGTGACAGCATAGTGGCATGTGTGTACAGTGTGGTGTGACCTGAGTGCTTCTGGTGTGAATTAATGCTTCTGTTTTCCCCTGCAGGTGTGTAACATCGTGGCTGGCCAGAGGTGCATCAAGAAGCTCACAGACAATCAGACCTCGACCATGATAAAAGCAACAGCCAGGTCTGCCCCAGACAGGCAGGAGGAGATCAGCAGACTGGTGAGTGCCCCAATCCCAGCTCCATGGGACACTGCTCAGAGTGACACTGGGCTGGATTATATCCATGCAAAACTTCCTAGTCTTTTCATTCCTCCTCATCCTTTAACTGAACAGATTTTAACTACGTTTTTTAATAGAATTTATTTTAAATGGCCTGGAACAATAGCATGAGTCCATAATACAGGCTTTGCATTATCATCTCTGCACTTAATTTACTGTGAGGAAATGCTTGGAAAATGCTTTTGAATGAACAAACTGAAAATGAGCACTTGAGTAATGACGGGAACAAAACTATCTCATCCATTAGATTTCATGGTAGTAATTGTTTTCACTGGGGATGGGTTGATAGTGTTGAGCAGTCGAGTCTGAGCCTTTTTCAATGAAATTGGTGTAAGAACACTCCTGCAATGTTCCTGTTAGCCTATGTTTTGTTATATGGATTGCAATCCGATACTTCAGTAACACTGAAAATGAGACTTTTCCTAGGTGAGAAGTGCAAATTACGATGCAGATCCGTTTGTCCAAGAGTTCCAGTTCAAAGTGCGGGATGAGATGGCCCACGTGACAGGACGTGTGCTCCCGGCCCCCATGCTGCAGTACGGAGGACGGGTGAGCCTTTGGCTTCTCCTCTGCTTTCCATTTCAAGGAGAGATTTCCTGTGCACCTTGCCTCTACAGGGATGAGACTTTGAATAATAAACTCCTCTTTGTTATCTTGAAACTGCAAGTAGCACCGGCTGCTTCTTGTTTAGTCACTTGAGTGTCTGTTGCTTTTGTTTCCCCAGAACCGAACCGTGGCAACACCAAGCCATGGCGTGTGGGACATGAGAGGGAAACAGTTCCACACTGGGGTGGAGATCAAGATGTGGGCCATAGCTTGCTTTGCAACACAGAGACAGTGCAGAGAAGAAATTCTGAAGTAAGGCATGTTGTGGTTCAGGCTTTGGACTGTAAACATGAATGTAGGGTTACAATGAGCATTTTACCTGGGTTTAATGTGAGATGTTAGGGTGAGAATCTGGGCTGGTTTGCTTCCATGCTGGAAGCTACAATGAAAACACTGAACTGGGTACACTGTGGGTGTTTGTCCGGTGACATCACTGTATATAGTCCCTTCTGACATCTTGAACAAAGTACTGAAGGTGTCTAGACTGTTTTTTAGCCCATTCTGGCCTGTGGTGTTTCACAGCTGTACAGCCTTCACATAGCAAACGTTTTTAAAATGCTGCTTTAAAAGCTATTTGGAATCATCCTCTTCTGACAGTTCTGTCCCTTTGTGCTTTGGTTGTTGTGTACTCTTGCTACTGCAAAAATCCAAAAATCTCCTCGTCTGCAGGGGTTTCACGGACCAGCTGCGCAAGATCTCCAAGGACGCCGGGATGCCGATCCAGGGCCAGCCCTGCTTCTGCAAGTACGCCCAGGGTGCAGACAGCGTGGAGCCCATGTTCCGACACCTCAAGAACACCTATTCAGGGCTTCAGCTCATCATTGTCATCCTGCCAGGGAAGACACCTGTGTACGGTAAGGGCACGCCGCTGTCTTTACCTGTTCGGTCAGGTATCATTCGGAGAAATCTGCTGCCCGGCATATGTTAAAAATTACTCAGCACCATCCTTTAGGTGTTAGCCACCACTGTTTTGTGTCTGAAGATAAATCAGAAGCAGGTCTGAGTATGCAGATAAGTTAGAAGTTACTGCACAGTGTGTACACTGGAATTACTGTGACCTATCTAAGATCGAAATGCAGCAATAACCTCAAATGGACTCAAGTTGTCTCCTTGTATTTGCTTCCCAGCGGAGGTGAAGCGTGTGGGAGATACACTGTTGGGAATGGCCACACAGTGTGTTCAGGTCAAGAACGTCATTAAAACATCTCCACAGACCCTCTCAAATCTGTGCCTGAAGATTAATGTTAAGCTAGGAGGAATCAACAACATCCTTGTACCTCATCAACGGTAAGACTCTGGAGATTGCGTTGGGTTTTCTTTTAACAGATGTGGTTATGTTTGCTACTTAGCACCCAAAATTTAAATGTGGCCAAGTTTTAAATTAAAATAGTCTTCTGATAGTAGTATGTGGTATTTGAAGTAGAAATCAATTCCTTCCAGCACAGTCTTAGAATGGTGGCTGGCCTGTGCATTAGGTCTTCAGCCAAGGTTCTTGTCAAATGTTTGATCAGTGTCAAAGTTGAAATGAGGAACAGTTGTGTAAGGAAAAATATTTTAAAGGCAGTTTAAGACCATCCTGCTACTCAGGTCCTGGAGAGCAGTATAATGTGCATGCTGGTGCTATAGCTCAGTGGTGCTGAGGGGACCCCCAGGCTCACACAGGGCCTCTGAAGCCCCGGCTGGGGCTGCTCCTCACCAGGATCATGCCCCACTTCTGGCAGTGTGTTTGCAGTGTGCTTTGGTCTCTGCTGGGGAGGGTTCCAAGTTCACCTCTTGTGCACAAAGATCCCATTGTTGAGCCTTGGCCCGGGTACCTGATAAGGCTGAGACAGAAACAACCCCCACGGTGAGCGATGACCTTGTGGCAGCTCTTCAGCTACGAGTGTGACTTAGCACTTTTTTCTTTTTGAAGACCTTCTGTGTTCCAGCAGCCAGTGATCTTTTTGGGAGCTGATGTCACTCACCCTCCAGCTGGAGATGGAAAGAAGCCTTCCATTGCTGCTGTAAGTTTTATTAAATTTACATGGTGGCTTTTCATCGTGTGTAAATGTTAGAATAGTAAGTGCAACTCATGGACTATGTCTTACGTATGTATTACATATCTTTCAGGGCTTATGCCAGTTCTTTGTACACATTCCCAATGATATTAAAAATCATGTGTTTAAAAGAAAAAAGCTGCCTTATACTTCAGAGTGGTTCCTTAGCTCTTTAATTTTTAAATCAAGGTAAAATGGCATTGTTAAATAATATATTTCTGCAGAAATATTCTCAAGGAAATAACACAGCTTGGTAACATTAGCTATGGGAATAAATCACACAGGACTCCATTTTCTTCAGGGTGGAAAAAGCCCGTTCTTTATTCACATAACTCCTTTTTATACAGTTTTACAGACCTCACGTGTGACTCCAATTGGTCAGGCATTTTCTTGCCAATTACTTTATTGGTTAGGAACAAGTTGTTACCCTGTCACTCAAACTCTCCACGTGTACCTGCAGGGAAAGTTGCTTGTGAGAGAGAGTTTTCATTTCTCTATCTAACGGTGTAAAAACACTTTATGCAGGTGTTAGTTTTTTTTTTTACCCAGGAATAGATTGTTATGTTAACAAACTGCTCACACCAGGATTGCTTTCACATGGGAACCTGCAAAGTGCTGGCTTGACTTACAAGAAATGACAGGCCAGCCAGAGCAGGCCTGATTTTATGAGGCCTTTCTTTATGATTTTTCTACCTTACTGCAACAGTTAGCTAGTAATATTTTTTGGGTTTTTAAAGGAGAAAAGTGTCATTAAAGGCCTGGTTTGGCAGAAATGTTTTTGATATTTCTTACCTTTTGTGTTGGTACAATCCAAAACTCAAGGTGGTGATTGGAGGCTTAGTCAGTGCTCTCCTACTTCATCCCCTTGGTATTTTAGTTGTCATTGATTGTGGTTATGGAAACTGCATCTGTGTTTAAAGTAACTAAGGGAAGCTGAGGTTTTCCTCAGTGTTAAAAGGTGAGAAAATGTCACAGAAAAATGTCTGTCTGGATTATAAAAATATGCCTTAGTGAGAAGCCAAATTCTGTAGGTGCATTTCAAGATGCCTGGGGGCAAAAGGTGTTGAACCTGTAGCAAGTACAAGTTCCTGTTGAAGGTGTTACTGTGGTGGTTGTTTAGCACAAACATCTTGTACTTGCCGCTCTTGGCTTTTTTGTTTTTAATTGTTTTGGCACAGATTTGAGCTTGCACTGCTGCCCTCTCCCCACAGGTTGTAGGCAGCATGGATGCTCATCCCAGCCGGTACTGTGCCACGGTGAGGGTCCAGCGGCCCCGGCAGGAGATCATCCAGGACCTGGCCTCCATGGTCAGGGAGCTGCTCATCCAGTTCTACAAATCAACACGCTTCAAGCCCACCCGTATCATCTTCTACAGGGACGGGGTCTCTGAGGGACAGTTCCGACAGGTTGGTTCGGTTGTGGGTTTCTTGAAGGAGTCTCTTACTCCGTAGTAGCTGCAGGTCTTGTTTTGTACTGTTTGAGTTGCTTACATTTACACAAGATAATTAAGGAGAGAATTTCTTCATCTTGTTGGGTAAGAAGAGTTGCAGCTGTTTTCCTGTCTGGGAAGGAGAAGTCTTCAAATTTGGGAAACCACGTATCTCTAAGTACTTTCTGAGATTACCAGTTGTGTGCCAAAATTGGGCCCGTTAACTACACCGAGTTAGTAGGTGTTGTGTGTAGAATACAGCGAAAGGAAAACCTAAACTCCTCTGTTCTTGTGCTTGTAGGTTTTGTATTATGAGCTGCTGGCCATTAGAGAAGCCTGCATCAGTTTGGAGAAGGATTACCAGCCTGGAATAACCTACATTGTGGTGCAGAAGCGACATCATACGCGGCTGTTCTGTGCTGACAGAACAGAAAGGGTAATCACTGCCCTCTGAGGAGCCTTTTGGGAAAGCTACACGAGGAGCTCTTAGGCTGCTGGAGAAAATATTTGAATGGACTTCTGTCCATCTGGTTGAATGTGCCTGCAAGGGAAGTGTTGATTTGATAAAATGGGGCCCCAAATTGAAAAATCATGGACCTTAAGTCTGTTAAGAACCTCCACAACATCACTGGGGCTAAAATCCATGTGACTACTCAGGACCAATCTCCAGCAGTAATAGAAGAAAGTACAAAATGGTGGAACCTTTTTTCTGAGTTAGTCAATCCAAACTGAAGCTGACAGTCCTAAATACAAATGTCTGCAGCTTCTCAGCCTGAGCTGGAAGGTTCTGATGTGCTGGAGGTGCAGTGTTGTGTAAGGTGCTGGAGAGCCATCCAGTGTCCTTGTCAAAACTCCAAGGTCTGATGCAGAGGCACATTCCAAACAGTTCTGTGGCACTTGATGTGCCGAAACCTTGCCAGTGGTGAATAGAAACTTGTATTTTTCATTACAGTTGAGCTGTATAAACAGCTGAGGCCGCACTTACCAAACCTCTTCTCTAGGTTGGACGAAGTGGCAATATTCCAGCTGGGACAACTGTAGATACAGACATTACACACCCCTACGAGTTCGATTTTTACCTCTGTAGCCATGCTGGAATACAGGTATGGTTGCTTTGTGTAAGTAAATGTGAATTTAGAACAAATTGTTTTTCTTCTTTTTGTGACACCTGTTTACAAACGGTTGCTTAGCAGGGAAATGTTCTTTTAGCTCAGTTTTATCTGAGATAAAACATTATTGTGAGACTTAGAGGATGATTTGCTTAACAGGTGGTCTCTGCTGCACATTTAAATTTGCACTGATGGTAAGTGGTGCTTTTCAAAGTTGGTTTTTAAGAGGTCACTTTAGTTTGTGACATTAGTATTTCTGAAAAAATATTTCAACTTTTATCATACTATTGCTTAAAGTGTAAAAAAAAAAAAAATTACTCTTTAAATTTTTATCACTTGAGTCTGACCACATTGCCATCAGTTTTGTTTAGGTTGGTTGGGCATGACTTCTTTTCCAGTTTTGAATCATTTCAATGGGTTTTTTGTCAACCTTTACACTGTGTCTGAGCAAGCTGCTTTCTGTCCCTGTGGAAAAAGATTTGTATCAAATTTGAGGCAGAAATGCTGGGTGTAGTTGCAGCTCGTTGTGTTTAATATAGCAAGGCATAAAGAACCTCAACTAAATTGATACTCCAGATATATTTGTTTTAAAAGGAGAGACTTGTAGCTTGGCTAAAGCACAACTATTTACCCAATTCAGGTGCACTGTAAGATTTCACTTGAGTTTCTAGTGTTCATACTTGCAGTTAGAGTGCTCAGGAACTGGAAGGATTTAAAAGCACTGGGTGTTTCTCTGGGATGTTTCATGAGAAACAGTTTAATTGAAGGTAGGTAAAAGGAGCTGTAATTATGGTTTAGTCATGTTGGGAGCAGATGTTGATCACTGAGGGTTATGTAGAAGGGGTTTTATGCAAGCAAGAACATTTAGAGCAATATAATCATGTATATGTTAGACTTATTCATCTTTAAATACATTTAGGCCTGACATAAAACTGAACGCGTTCGGCTGCCGTTACGTAGGCGTCCACACTAGATAGCCTGGCTCTTTCTGAACATCAAAACCTGACTTGTTTATGGAAACCCAGGCAAGTGACCCTCCATCCCCATCTCTGCAGGGAACCAGCCGTCCCTCCCACTACCACGTGCTGTGGGATGACAACTGCTTCACGGCGGACGAGCTGCAGCTGCTGACGTACCAGCTGTGCCACACGTACGTGCGCTGCACCCGCTCCGTCTCCATCCCGGCCCCGGCCTACTACGCTCACCTGGTGGCATTCAGAGCACGCTACCACCTCGTGGACAAGGAACACGACAGGTACATCACAGCCTGTGCTCAGGGTTTGCTCCCTGCTGCTCTCCTCTGCTGTCAGGCCTAAAGCCGCCTGACTGCGGGGCATTCCTGCTGGTCTGGCGCTTAGCTTCTGCTGCCTCTAGGACTGATGTTAAGAGCGTCACTCCTGGCAGGTGCTGCTCTACATCAGACCAGAGTGGGTTGGTGGATTCTACTGAATAACACTCAGATTAAAAGAATTCAGTTACTGAAGTATTTTGTTATGACTTTGACGTGGTCTGAGGCAATCAAGCCAGTGATTTAATTTTTTTGCTTTAGGATCAGAGTAGTCATGAATGAACCAAATGTTAAGTGCTTCCACTTATCTAACTCTCTACGTCAGAAATATTTTATAACCTTCAAGCCATCAATGTATTTATAAAAGGCTTATTTTTAGATGAACAAGCTGAGCAGCCACGGTGAAGAGATTTGTCAAAAGGCTCGAGGTTGCTGGGTGAATACAAGAGTTGATATTTCTCAGTGTCCAGTTCTGTCACTGATGCTGTGTTGGGGAAGGGTCTGGAGAGTCAGTCCTGTGGGTGGCAGCTCTGGGGGCTGAGCCTGGAGAAAAGTGAGAGCTTCTCAGTCTCTACAACTCCCTGACAGGAGGGTCCAACCAGGGCTAGTTTGGCTTCCAGGGAGCAAGGGACAAGTCAAGGGGAAACAGCCTCATGCTGTGCCAGGGGAGGGTCAGGTTGGATGTCAGGAGGAATTTCTCCATGGAAAGGGTGGTCAAGCATTGGAAGGGGCTGCCCAGGGTGGTGGTGGAGTCCCCATCCTTGCAGGTGCTGAAGAACAACTGAACATGGCACTCAGTGCTCTGGGCTGGGTGATGAGGTTGGGATCGATCACAGGTTGGACTCGACCTTAGAGGTCATTTCCAACCTTGGTGATTCTGTCAAAGAGATGCGAAAGCAGCTTTTTGATCCAAATTAATACAATTTACAGCCCTGCCTGTCTCTCCCTCGTTCCCTGCAGTGCTGAAGGGAGCCACGTGTCAGGACAGAGCAACGGGCGAGACCCGCAGGCGCTGGCGAAGGCTGTACAGATTCACCAAGACACCTTACGCACGATGTACTTCGCTTAAGTCGATGACCCGGAGACACTCACCGAGAGGAGAACTGAGAACTTAAGCCACATACAATGTATGTTCCAGGGGGTTGGTTTAGGGGCTGTGCCTCCCATCGTGCTGGAGCTGACGCTGTGCAGGGGCGAGAGGCTCACCCTTAAATTGACACGAGGAAGATTGTTTACTTCATCCAGGAACACAGCACTATTATGCAATATGAAACCAGCCAACTGCTTTTTTGGGGCGGGCTCCCGTGGGAAGCACCGCCATAATTTTTTTTTAATTATTATTTCTCGTAGTTTAACCCTCTTCTGCCTTTACCTCAAGTTGCTCGGCAGCACAACTATTGTTGCAAAAAAAAAAAAAAAAAAAAAGATAGTAATAATAAACTAAAATCTATTGTGTAATTTAAAACAAAAAGCAAACCATCTTTTAGAAACAATCACAGTGATTGTTTGGAGAAGGGAAGTGTGCAAAAAAGAAAATAAGTTTTTAACCCCCGTGCATTGAGGAATCTTTCTCTCAGTATTGCCATCGAGCATTGGAATGTGAACATATCCAAGTGCATTGGAATGTACAGCACTAGCTAGGTAAC
The DNA here is from genome assembly GCF_024509145.1 of Vidua macroura. Classification (NCBI taxonomy): domain Eukaryota; kingdom Metazoa; phylum Chordata; class Aves; order Passeriformes; family Viduidae; genus Vidua; species Vidua macroura. Next base: position 703,092 of record NC_071595.1, on the reverse strand, counting down.
AGTGATGGGGGGGAAGATGTTTTGCACACTAATCCAATAATTTGAACCTAATTTAGCCAACGGCTGCCTTTGTGTCTTTTCTCACAGCTTTGGAGTTCTCAGCTCCAAGAGTTCCCTTTCAAAAGCAATCCAAGAAGCTCATGGTTCATGTGCAGGCAGTAGTGACCCAACTCTTCTTGCTCCCTGGGGGAATTTACTAAAGCTGCTGTTTTACCTAGTCCAAAAGTTTCAATTTTTTCCTATCTGGCAAGTCAAATCTGTTGAAGCTTCACGTGAGATCCGATGTCCCAGGTTTTCTGGGATGGCATACAGTAATCACCAGAACTGAAACTTTAGAGCTAAGGTCTTTTTGGAAAAAAAAAGAAACCTGCTACTTTACTTGCTGCCTCTCACACCTTAATGTGATTCATATGTATGTGTGTTTGAAGTTTAGCTTCCTTTTGTTTCTTTTATATTTATTAGAGTAATAATAATGCTTTAATTTAATTATTACAGAACATATGGTCAACATCAACTTTTATTTTTTAGAAATGTAATCATGTTTATTTTTAAAAAAAGAAACTGACAACTTGTTTTGCTATCTTTTAGTGCAATAAGCATTCTAAAGAAAAACTGTGTCCATTGAGCTGTACTGAAGCAGTGTCTGTACCACGGACCGTGGGAGAATGGACACCTCCAGGATTTTAAAAGGACAAAGTAAAAGCCTTAATTTTGAAAGGAAAGTTTTATAGTCAGAAGGAATCTTGAATTTTCCTTTTTTAAATCAAAAAAAAAAATACAAAAAACGCTTCTAGACTTCTGCAAGTTTTACTTGTCGCTGCAGTCTTTTGATTTAACAAAGGAATTGGCCTTATTTTTGGCTTTGAAATGTGGAGCATATTTGAATTAAATGGAAAGGGTTTTGTATTAAGATCTCAGTTTTTACATGCTTAGTTAAACCTATTTGACATCAGTAAAATGTCTGGAATTAATAAAAGTTTTTAGGATTTTTTCCTCTTTGATAGTGACTTTCCTTTTAAAATTAAGTTATTGGTAACTTCATTTCACTTTGCAAATAAAGAGGGCTGGGATAGTTCTAACATGTTAAATCACCGAAATGTGAAACAAACCAATGGGACTCTTTCATTCCACTTTAAAACCAATGTTTAAGATGTCAGAGACGAGCATTTATTCAACGAGGGGACTGGGGAGTTTTGCACTTTGTAAACTCGTGAACTGCATTTTTGACTGTTTTTATTTGCACTGGTTCATAGTATATTTACTGCAGCTGTTTGTATGGGCATTGCTGTGATCCCAGCCCTCCTGACCTCCACCTGCTCTCACATGAAAACCTGGTTGGTCTAAGTAGCTTCTCTCCTCGTTCTCACCAAATCTGCTGTTTGCCAATATACTGTATTTTGAGCCTAAAATCTGAGCCCATTTTGCTTCACCAGGCATGACCCCCCTTTTTTTTTCTGCCAGAAAAACCAAGTACTGTATTTTGTGCGTTTGTATATTGTATGGAAATGTCCGTAGTGCTGTTCACAACACTGTCTGCAAGAGCTTTACTAACAGCTGGTGTAGATATCTGTCCTATCTCTCAGAAACAAGGAAAATAATGTAAAAGGCTGACTTGGCGAGGCTCAAATTGCACTGGAAACAGTGGTGGGGGTGGGCATGGCTGAGGGTGCTCGGTGGGGGTGGCTGGGGGGCTCAGCGGGCCCCGAGGGGTTGGGGACCCCCGGAGCCAGGGGGTCCCAGCTCGGAGTGCCCTGTCCCTGTGAGTGCCTTCGGGCACACCTGGTGCAGGGAGGGAGGTGTGACAGAGCCCTGTGAGCGAGGTGGGTTCTCAGTGAGTCTCTCAGATGTTTTTCCCAGTCTGTGACCTGACACTTTTCTCCTAAAGTTCTCTCAGTATCAATGCTGTTTGAAAAAGGTTCAGCTTAAGCTTTATACAGAAATTTCTTTTGGAACGGAGAACTTTTTTTTTTGTTTTTGTAAAAAAACCTATTTTACAAAGAGTTCTTGTGGACTTCTGGCATTTAGCTGAAAATTCCTTTTTACAAAGCCTTCTAGCTCTCCTTTCAAAGCTGCTTCTCACCCTGCCCACGCTCGGTGACTCGGATTTGAGAAGCTTTTTTGCTCACTACTTTCACCAAAAACTAAAGAAACTTCATTGGCAAAGTGACTTCAGTTGTCAAGGTAACATTGTACCTGGTTTTCATGTGAAGAGTATTTGGAAGTTTTAATCTCTCTTCTTGGTTTTGCAAATATCTACGTCAAGTGCCGATACTTCTTTGTATTACGATATCAAGTTACTGACGTTGTGAGGGCCACACATTTATGATGCTGTAGCTGCTATATTTATTTAAATGGAGATGGACAATTACTGCACTAAGGAATGAGGAGAAAAGCAAGGAATCAAGGTTAGTTAGATATCTTCGTTTTTTTTCAAAAGAGAATTAATGGTGTGAAATATCAAGTGTAACAAAGGGTGCTGTCATTTTAACTGAGATTAAATAGCCAGATATTCTTCTTTTGTTTAAAAACATATATATTTTGATGTTTGCAGTTTGGGGGTGGGGGGTCGGGATAAATGGTACCTCATCTGTGGTGGCAGTTTCCAGTATATTTTCAGAGTATATGGATTTCTTTTATTTTTGTACCTGCTCTCCTTGAAAAAGAAAAAAAAAAAAAAAAATCTCAAATTTTATGTGCTGTTTGAGGAAATCTTGAGTGGCACAGCAGATCCCCCTCTCCGGCCGAGAGCTGGCTGTGGATAGTCCAAAGAGGGATACGGGCACAGGCTGATGGCTCTTCTTGCTTTGCAGACACCGGCCTCGGGTTTCTGCCTGGGAGAAAAGCAGTTCCCATCTCCTCAGACACTGCACCGAGACCTCACTTGTACTGAACAAGTGCCACTAAGTGCTCCCGTGGTGGGGACAGGCCCAGGGCATCGCCCAGCCCCTCCTCACCCAGCCAGCCCTGCCCAAACCTCCCACCTGGCCACTGCTAGATCCAGAGCTGGAGAGAATCGTAGAATGTTTGTGGCTGAGGCGTTAAACTCGCGACATTTGCCAACAGGAGGAGTGGCTCCGCTCTAAGTCGCCTTTCTCCCTTCCTAGGGACTTGAGCCGTGGCCATTTGACTCAGGATCGCTGTGTCACTGTTCCGTGTGTCATCTGGTTACACGTGTCCAAAAGTTATTTTTATAGCATTCATTCCGGTGTTCTTTTGGGAGTTTGGCCACAGAAATGGTTTTCAGGAGTAAAATGGGTTTCTGGAAGTTGTCAGTCAAATTATTTCAAGATGCTCTTGGTCCTAAATGATTTTCACTTCTTCATGTACAAATACTTGTCCTAGAAAATGCTCAACATGAGATACCATGTAGTCTGCTGTAAAAATTCCAGCTACAAATACTGGTTTTCTACTAGTCTTAAAGTTCACTCTGGTGAAATTCCAAGCTCAAGCTTAAGGCCTTTTTTTTTTTTTTCTTCCCTTTTCTTACACTTTCTTCATATCTTGTCCACTTTTGGTATTTTCCCTGTTTTGTGAACTGAGGGTTTAGAACCTTACTCAAAGCACTTTTATAACCAAGGAATCAAAAGCTCAGATTATGTGTGTTGGACCTGTAAATTCAGTTTTCAAAGGTGGTTGTTTCTAAATGGCCATCGTGGTCTCTGGTCAGGCTGGGCAGATGCTCTGTCCCTTTCAGTGCCGTGGAGTTTCATGGCTGCTACTGGCAGGTTGTTTGGGTCTAATGAAAAATTCCATAGGGGTGTCAAAGGGAAAGATTTCTGTCCCTCTTTTCTACCCAAAGATGGTACTTTAGGTTGATGCTGCATGTTTGGAATACCATTTTTGGTTTGGCACACGTTGAAATCAAACTTCACTTCGCCAATTCACTCCTTGTTTTTGTAAAATATCGTGGTTAGAGCTTGAGCTCGTCGATGCTTTCTGCTGGTAGAAGATTTTGTACTTTCTGTAGTTGAGCTATGAGCAAGATGGATACAGGATCCTACATCTTACCTCCCGAGCAGAATTTCAAAAATCCAGATCTCCGTGACACTAAAACCCAAATTGTTGTCCCCTGAGTAGACAAAGGTGCATATGGTGGGGAAGGAGTTGCAAGGGAGAGGTGTGCGAGGGAAAATATCAAAGCATTGGTTTGGCAGGAATGAGGGTGCTGGGGAGAATCCATCCACTTTCCATCCCACGTGCCCTGGCCTTTCACATCTGTCTGAGGTACCCCCTCACCTGACACGGGTTGTTACCGTAGGGTCCTTTTCAAACCAAGCAGTTCCACTGTTCAAAACTTGGAGTGACTTTTATTTTTTTTTAAGCAAGACAGTCCTCAGAAAGTGCCTTTTTAGAAGATGGTGCTGTAGATTTTTATTTTCCAGTTGTACGTGGCTGCAAATTTAAGATAAATTATTGAAAATGCCAAGTGTTTGATGGTATCTTTTAGGTACTTTCAGGCATCAGCTTCTCTGAGTCAGGACCAAGAATAACCAGGAAGGTGTTTTCCTTTGGAGGGAGAGGCATTGAGGAGCGATCACCAAATTCAGCTGGTAGGCTGGGGTTAGGTTGGGTTTGATCAATGTGATTTCCCTCTTCATATTGAGGGGACTGGGGGTTGGGGTGTGGGAGAAGCCATGGGGACGTGATTGGTGCTGAAAGGAATCCGTGGCTCCCGAAGGATGTCTTCTCTTAGGGGAAGCGCGTTCCCAAAGATGGAGACAAACTGCAGGGTGTCTTAGGAGGCTGGGAGATGGTTGGTCCTCACGTGGCTCGTGTGTGTTTGGGATGGATCAGCGGGTTTTCTGACTGCCAGCTGGGAGCTGGGAGCTCTGCACGGGAGCAGCTTGGTGGCTGGGTGATGCCACGAGGGGGGTGGGTCCCTGGTGAGTTTGGTGAGCGTTCCTGCAGTCAGGAAAAGCTGTAGACTAGACTATTAAACACTGCACCTCAGTAACCTTGTAATGCTGCATAAAGTAATAATAATAGCAAAGTTGTGCTTTGACACTGTAATGTGCTTGCACATGCCTGCAAAAAACACTTCCCTTTCCTTTGGTATCGGTCTGAGTAGCAGTTAAGGGACTTTTCTTTTATGATGAGCCTTGTCCTTTGTTGTGGTGTTTCTGTATATTTATTGGTGGTCTGTGTGCAGCTCATAGGTCTGTGTGTCTGCTCTGTGTGTTGCTTTTAACACTTATTTTTAGGCAGGAGAAGTTTCTGAATGTTTTGGTTTTCTTCTCCAAAGAAAGTTGGCTTAACCAGTCGTGTTTGAGAGGAGACAATTAACCCCCTTGCCATAGACAAGTGCTTCGTTAGTACCTTGTTTCTCTATAACTAAAATGATTTTGTGCATTTTATTACTGTTTATAGTGTTGGGCATTCAAGATGTGGAATAACTTGATGTCAGGATATTTTTGAATATCAGGAGCTTAACCACAGAACTCACTGAATAATTCCAAGTGATCTCTTTGCAGGAATATGTTCATGTCCAGACTTTTTCTAGGAGTAAGCAGAGCTTCTGGACATCATCAATGAAATACGTGGGGTTCAGAGTGCCAGCATTGGGCAGTGCCCTTGCTGAGTTGCCCACATCTCGTTGTTGAGGGGATGCTGCAGCTCCCCAGGCACAAGCTGACTCTCTTTGCTCTGCAATTTCTTCTGATTCAAGTTCGAGACATGATCCAGTGTCTCTCGTAGCTTGTACCAACTTTCTTGTCTAATTGCAGTGCCCAATGCCACTGTGTTGGTATTAAGCTTGCCATGATGTTCAATTATTTTATATTTCCAATTTCTCAATGTTACTAGGCTGGGGTTTAGAAAGCATTTTTCATTCTAAATTCTGAGCCAAAAATGTGTCTCCTGACCCTTTTAGTAGTAGCTGTTTCTATCTTTTAGACTAAAAAGGGCCAAAAATCTTGCACCATCAGCTTGTTTGCAGCAATACCCTCCATCTCCTCCCCTGCCTGTCAACCAACTGCTTTGTTTCTCTCTGTATTTAGCTGATATGGAACCTATTGAGATTTAGAAGGAAGTTGCTGCCTCTTTTTTTCTATCAAAAGGAATGAACTTGCACCTGACAAAGCAGTTTTCTGTTGGACACAAATCTCTTGCCTTGGTGTCCATGAGCTGCCACATGCGACGTTTAATTCCAGCAGAAATGTTTCTGTTGCAGTCATTGGAGGGTGCATGATGGTTTAAAGTATCCAAATTAAATAAGAGCTAACAAACTACTGAAAATAGACATTATTAAAATACTTAAAAAAAAAAAAAAAAAAAAGCAAACCAAAACTTGACAAGGAGCAGCTGCAGGTGGACAGGGAGGACCTCCTCCAGGAGATGGAGAACCTGTGGGGCATCAAGATCCTGTGGCTGTTGGAATAGCTCAACAAGGGAAAGAAAAAAAGGTTGGAAGAGGCAGAAAGGGCAGACTCAAAGTAACAGAGTGCTGTAGGAGTTACTCAAACTCCTTTAAAAATTACCAAGTGGGAACATCAAAACAGAATATTGACGCTAATGAAGAAGCAGCAGAGCCTCGTTTGCCTCCTGTAGTAAATAAAAAAGCAAAACTTGACAGCTGGTGTTTTCCTTCAGTACCTTCCAGTACTAGAAAAGGCCTGTAAGAACGATGGGGGTGAACTTTTAAGAGGGCTTGTTGCCACAAGATTTGGAGTGATGGTTTTAAACTGAGGGAGGTCGGTTCAAATTAGATTTAAGGAATTTTTTACAGTGTGTGTGATGAAACACTGGCACAGGTTGCACAGAGAAGCTGTGGCTGCCCCATCCCTGAAAACATCCAAGGATGGGGCTTGGAGCAATCTGATCTAGAGATCCCAGGTCACAGCAGGGGGGTTTGTCTGGATGAGCTTTAAAAGATCCCTTCCAACCCAGACTACTCTGTTGTTCTGTGACTGCTAATTCAGAAACTAATGTATGAGGGGAAAAGCATGTTCCTGTATATTTTTAGGGGTGGCTGTTCTTCTCAGGACTGTGCTGCGAGCAGGTGGCAGTGCCTGTGACAGCTGCCCCCTGAAATCGAGCTGTGGTTTTATCCAAACCTTGGAATCCCTCACTTGGGTGAAACACATGCAGCTTCCAGTGGCTCTGCTGGTTCAGACAGCACCAGCCCAAGGGGTTTTGTGAGCAATATGCAGCCCTTCTGTACAACACAGATGCCCTGAGAGATTCCTGGTTGCCTGGAGGTGTGCCTGGCTCCCAGAAGAGCAGCAGGCAGGTGTAGAGGTCAATTTGCTGTAGCACTGCAGTTGCTCTGCTCTTCCTCAGCTCTCACCTACCTCCCCATTCCCTGAGCAGGGTCTCTCTCCCTCCACTGCCTGTATGGAATTAGCCATGTTGAGGATGCTGTGGCTGCGTGGAGCACAGATCAGCTCTGGATGTGAGGGTGGGGGTGTGGGATGGTGACAAAAGCCTGTAGAAACAATGGACTGGGTAGGTGTCAGGTGAGCTGTGACTAGCTCACACCTTTCAGGAACATCAGACGTGAGCTTGGGTATCCTGAACTGTTTGTGTTGGACTTGAACTCACTGAGAGCAAGTATGTGCCTTTTTCTGACCAGGAACAGAGCTGGAAAAACTAGTATTTGCATTGGTAGGATGGTTAGTATTTTTCTTGAACTGTTTTTAAAGCTCAAAATCCTTGGTCAGAGTTGGTTTTGTGTTGAATTACTTTAAATCAAAGTGAGCCCTGAATTAGAACTACCCAGAGATGAGAAGCTTTTAAAATAAGTGGTTTCTGGAGAGTAATGTCATCAAATAAACCTACTTCCTGGTAGACTTGCAATTTTTTAAAATAAAATTTAACCTTGATACGCTTATCTAATGAGAATCATTAATTCTGCCTTTATTTGAATGTTGCCTGTCCAGTGATGTCCTCGCTCTTTACTGTGCTCCTGCAGGTTTCCATACACTCCATTGCCTCTCCCCTCTCTGCCCATTTGGAGGCTGCAGGGACATGGGCAATGTTGTCCAGTGAATGTCGGGGAGCAGTGCAAAGCTCTGACTCAGTGGGGGTGTGGAGGTGAGGATTAAACGTCACAGATGAGTTCAGAAAGACGTTTGCCAGCAGCGGGGGTGGCGATGTCTGGGGACAGAATCGCGTGGTCACTTGGGTGTGGGAAGAGGAACAATCCCCCATCCTCTGGCACCAGGCCCCCATTGTAGACACTGCACTGGGCAGAAGTAAGCACATGTGTGCTTAGATGCCAGTTTGGGCTTTAAGCTGCTAAAAAAAGTGGGTTTTCAGACCAAGATGGAAGAGGTTTTCCAACAGGTTCTATTTGAAGCAGTTTTGAGACATTGGCAAGCTGTCCAGCCAGGAGCTTTGGAACCTGCTGGCTCCGAAGCAGGTTCCCTTTCTGACCCGGGGGAAATGATTCTGCCTCGTTTTTAATCTAGAAAATGTTTGTGATGATTCACATCGCCTTATGAGAGCGAGTTACTGGGTGATCTGAGGGTGAGCCATGTCGTGACAGTGGTAACCTTGTGACACAAACTCGAGCAATTCTTGCACGTTTGCATCTCCCAGTGAATCCGGTTGTTTGGAGCCCATCCCTGCTGGGAGCTCTTCCCTCCCATCCCATCGCAGCTCTGCCTGAGGCTGAAGCCCCTCGGGGTCAGTCCTGTGTTTGCCATCTTGCTTTCTTTAACCCACTTGTTGTAAAACAGATGCTCGGAGGGCAAGTTTATTTAAATGAAAGGGTGGTTTTTTTTTTTTCATTGCTGAGAATTACACAGGTCTTTCAAACGCATTTGGCAGTTGGAAAATTAATGCTATAACTCTTATCTAGCAACACAAAAATATGGCTGTATGTTGAGTTTAGGGGCATGCTTGCCCATAAATCATAGATCCACAACCCATTTCAGTACAGGTGTGCAAAACTTAGCTTTCACAATAGTTACTAATAAACTTTCATTTTGCTTACACTTGCAAATCTCTTAAATATCTTCAAAACCAGTTTCTTTGATAGAAAATACATGTCTTGGTAGGTAGTGTCCACTCAGATGTAATAGCAAAGTGGTGCCCACTGGAGCAATGCTGAATTTAAAGAACTTTTGGAGGTTTTGGAACCTGGTGGTGTGCCAGCAAAGTGAAAACTTGAGTATTGCTCCTGAAGTAGTGAGGATAATTGAACACCAACAAAACTTGGTGAGAGGAAGAATGCCAGAGATGGAGTTTGGTTTCTGGCAACTTTGCAGTGCAGAATGGCTTCTTCTGGGTACTTGCTTTTGTGCATCACTTCTCTCCTGTGGCTGTAGTGTTTACTTTCTTTTTCGAACTTGATTTCTGTTTTTCAGTGAAATCTCATTTTTGCAGTTTTCAGTGTTGAATCTCTCCTTGAGCTACACATTGTTTTCCTGTAGAAAAAAACCCGCTTCTAGCTCATTGTGTTTGGTGTCTGTTTGCAGGCAGGTGTGAAAAGTGAGCTGCAGCACAGCAGTGGGGCGGGCAGAGCGAGTTTTGGGTCAGAAATGTTGGTTTTACAGGCACTGGTGTACAGATCAGCGTTCCAGGGGAGCAGTGACACTTTGAGCTCCCAGGGGACAGACCCTCCTTCCTGTTGTTCTTGTCTCTTCCCTTGGTATAAGCAGTTCAGCTCCCCAAGTAGCCTCATGGTGGGGAAAAAGTGGGCTGTTCACCTGGCTGGAGGTGTATGATCATGGACAAGGACATAGTCAGCAGGTGTTACTCCAGAGCTTTCACAGTAATTGGTAGCATTTAGTTACGAGCTAATATTAAAGGATTTTCAGAAGAAAAAATCAGGTGGCATTGTGTGTGCTCACTGGCCAGTGAGCTGTGTTAGTTTTGGAGACTGCTGGAAGCAATGTCACACATAGAAATTTTGTGTATTTAATACCAAGGGTTTAAATTGTTCAAAAAAAGAAAAAGTCGTGCTGTTTGGGATTCCTTTTCTGAATAAATTTCTAATAAACCAGTCTGGTGGATTGATCCTGTCCCATGTGTCTGCTCTTTCTCAAATGCTGGTAACTGCTCCTCTGGTTTGGTGTCCCATTGCTTCGGCAGGAGCGTGAATGTGTTCCCACCGTAAAGGTCCTGGGGGCTTTCGAAGCAAAAGGGAAATGTTTCAAGAGTAAAGCAGAGCTGTGACTTGAGACGTTGCACAAATAGATTGTAGATGGATGGCAAACAAACTGGTAAAAGCCTTTATTTTTACTTAACCATCTTGACCATGTGTGCCTCTTTGTACCGTGGGCTGCAGCCGTGCGGGGTGGGAGGGAACGTGTCGGTGTTTGAGATGTACTTGCTAAGCAGAAGCCGTGTCCTCTGCCCCTTCTCCCTTTCCGGACAAATTGTTCTTGCCAAAATTTTCTACCTGTTGCAAGAGTTGCTTTCCTTCCAGCACAGTAAAATGTCGACTTCTTTCACTGTTCCTTCCCTCTCGTAGGCATCTGTAACCTCTGTACGACTGTGTATAGGACACAGCAGTCATCGATCTCTGCTGGCTATAGATACCATCAACTTGAGTGTATTGTAAACGAACTGTATTCATTTGAAAAATAAATTTTTTTTGAAATGCACGTGGGTGAGGCTTTATTTATACTTGCATCGTTTTGATTTATTCCCAAAGCAAGAAGCAGATGTTGGTCTGGGTGGGGGGATGTGGAGGGAGGCACCAGGCATATCCAAGGACAGAAAACCATTTACTTTTGGTCTTTTTTTGTAGTTTAATGCCGTTTCACTAAATTTTTTAAAAATCATTTTAAAAATGCAAGAGCTTCTTGAAGTGCCCACAGCCATCCTGGGGCAGGATGGCTGCTGTGGAAATGGGAAAGGGCTCTGGAAGTGGGCAGCCCTGGCTCCTTCCTGCTTTATGGGGCATTTCGTGAGATTTTTTTTTTTTAAAACAATATTATCTGTCGCTGATTTGGGCGCCGCTTTGCTGCGGTTTGCGGTGTCCCTGTCACCGGCACCCGCCCAAGAGCCGCCACCGGGGCCGCCCCGCAACGGCCCCGCGCGAGCCCGGGGCGAGAGCGGGGAACGGTGAGGGGACAGCGGGAATCGGCCGGGAACGGTGAGGGGAGAACGGGAATCGGCCGGGAACGGTGAGGGGAGAGTGGGAATCGGCCGGGAACGGTGAGAGGAGAACGGGGGATCGGCCGGGAACGGTGAGGGGAGAGCGGGAATCGGCCGGGAACGGTGAGGGGAGAGCGGGAATCGGCCGGGAACGGTGAGAGGAGAACGGGGGATCGGCCGGGAACGGTGAGGGGAGAGCGGGAATCGGCCGGGAACGGTGAGGGGAGAGCGGGAATCGGCCGGGAACGGTGAGGGGAGAGGGGGGAATCGGCCGGGAACGGTGAGGGGAGAGCGGGGATTGGCCGGGAACGGTGAGGGGAGAGGGGGGAATCGGCCGGGAACGGTGAGGGGAGAGCGGGGGATCGGCCGGGAACGGTGAGAGGAAATGAGGGACTGGGGGGGATCGACCGGAAAAGGTGAGGGGAGAGTGGAGGTCGGCTGGGAACGGTGCGTGCACAGGGGGGAAATCGGCCGGTAACGGTGAGGGGGGAGAGCGGCCCCGCCATGGCCCGGCCCTGAGGCGGGACGGGAGCGTGGTCGGCTCGGAGGCGCTGAGTGCCCCCACACCAGCCGCGGTGAGGCCGCTTCCGAGCCGGCGGCTGAGCCTTTTCCCCTCTTTCTCTCTTTCCCCTCCACCTATGGTCGGGCCCCTGTGCCCCGCGGCCCTTTGAGCCCTCTCTCCGGCCTTCCTTCCCTTCAGGAACTCTGGGCTGCACGTCCCCGCCAGCCCTTGGTGTCGGTGGCTGTGCTCGAGGGGCTCCGGCCCAGCGCCCCGTGCCCGCGGGGGCTGGGGCAGACTGGGGATAGATATCCCGCTGCCAAGGGATTCTGTCCCAGAACTGCCCCCGACCATGGGTTTGGGCACCTGCAGCCCCCTCGGGAGCTCCTCGGACCTTCTGGAGTGGGGTCTGCAGTTTCTGCCCGTTGTGCAGGCTGTGCTGGGTAAAAAAGGAGAAGCCTAAAAGCTCTGCTGTTCCTTGAAAGCCTTGGAGTCCCGAGGGTCACAGCTTTGGGCTAAGCCTTCAGTGGTAGCACAACAGAACCGATCACATCCTCAGCCATTTTTGTGCAAGCTCAGTAAATGCCATGTGGAAGCTGGTGCTGTGAGCAGCTCCTTGTCCCTGCAAACAGTTACATTCCTAGGGAGGGACAGATGGGACAGGTGCATAGCATTTTTCCCCCTGGCCTGGGGCAGAGGATGGCTCCCATCACCTGCCCTTGTGCTCCCCTATTTTAAGGACATGTATCTGCATTAGGCCAGGTGCTGGGTTGCAGCTTGCTGCTGCTTTTCTCCGGAAGAGCTCTGTAGTTTTTGGCTGCAGCTCCATTTCAGGTGTATTTCCATGAATAAACACATAGATCTTCTGCTCCCTTTCTGTCACCTGTTCAGCGAGATGGCCTCACTGAGTGTAAAGCCGGGCCAGCGCTTCACCTTGCCGGACTGGCAGAACAACTCCCTCCTGATCTCGGCCAACGCCGAACAGCAGCGTTATAATTCCCATCACATCCGGCAGGAAGGACGAGCTCTCCGCAATGAAACCGGCAACCAGGTGAGCCCTCTGCCAGGGGGGCTGCTCACAGCTTTGTCAGGATGGTGGGCTGAGAGCGGGGCAGAGTGTCTAGATTTGGGTGTATGGATGAGGGAATAACGGGCTTCACCTGTACAGAACATGCTAAGTATGGACATTTACTCCCTGTAAACGCACCTGCAATGACGTATCTGTTCTGTCACTAAATCCCCATGTGTGTTTCTCACATTCGCTGCCACCGATGTTGTCCTCTGTGCTCTCCATTTGTGTAAATGACTGTGATTCCAAATGGCAACGCGTTGTATTCCTGTGAGAGGCTCGGTCCGTCCTGAAAATGGGGAAACGCCTCAGCAAGATTCACAACTACAATTTTAAAAAGAGTAATGGCATTTCTCCCTAATTCCAGGCAAGATGGGACGAGCACAACAGCCAAACCTGCCTCAAAGATCGTATCACCAGCGTGGACAGATGGAGACAGGCCCTGGCCAAATGCCTCGCAGACACAGATTTGGAAATTGATGCCTTAACCAAAGTATGTTGGGCAGGCAGATGGCTGGAAATGAACTTACACTCTCAACATGGGATGTGAAATAATTGAGGCTTGTCTTGTGCAATGGGCAAGCCCATCTGGAGTTCAAGGGGGGCTCTCACTAGATAAATTTTTATATATATATATGTATATTTTATACTGAGATCCATACTTGATGGAATGCCTTCCTGGAAAACAAACCACTGTGTACTTGGCTGAGCCAAGCCATGTCATGCAGCTGTATATTGCACGCTCCTGTTTGGATTTCTGAGTGGATTTTGTTATTTGGACTTTTTATAAAGCTCTGAAGGATAATAAGAAATATGTTAACACCATCCTTCTAAAATGTTTGGGTTTAAATAGAGAATAGTGGTGGGAGATACCTGATACTGTGAGTTTTAAACCCAGAAGTTGCTGCTGCTTCTGGAGTTGTTAACCCCCAGCAAATGGCAGGTGTAGAGGACTAAGGTGTTTGGCTTCCAGACTTGATAAAAGGTTTCAGAACTGCAAAGACAGTGTGAGTCCCTCTTAATGATGGCATGGGTGGGTTCCCCTTCCTTTCTCTCTCCCATCCCTTAAAGATCCCCCACACGCCTGCCTGACTGATTGCTTCTTCCAGGTGAAGGAAGCAGCAGAAAATGCCCTTCAGGCAAAGAACTTGTGTTTGGATGTTGCCATTGAGTGCCTGACATTCCGTGAGAGCCGTCGTGACATCGATGTGGTGAGGGACCCTGTGGAAGAGGAACTACTCAGAGAGGTGAAGGTGATTGAGAAAACCAAGAAGGAGCTGCAGCAGCGAGTGGACGATGCCTTCAAACAGCTCTGGTGAGGACTGACAGCTTTTGGCTGATGACCCTGCTCTCCTTGCTGGGCCCCAGATACTTCATGTGCCACACTGAGATGGGCAGGCAGGGAACCACACAGGGACCCTGGATGATTTTCAAGGTCCAGGATTTGGCAGGGAAGGGTGTGTCAAGGGCGACTTCACAAGCACCATTTGGAAATTTTGTCCCAGATCTCGTACCACCTGCCTTGGTTTAGGAGTCAGTGGCCATGAGGTGTTAAAGCTCCCAGGCCCTGGTACTCTGGGAATCCTTCACAGCTCCGTTCTCCAGGGCGACACCAGCGCACAGCCCGGGGCAGCCAGGCAGGCAGTGCTGGGCAGGTCAGGCCCAGTTCCCAGGGAGGGTGAGAGCTCATCATTCATTTCACTAAGATGACTGACATGGTGATGAAGGCTTTGGGAATTGTGAGCTGCCCCTGCCCTGGGCCTGCTCCCCACTGACTCCAGCCTGGCTCTCTGCAGCCTCTTAAAGGAAGCTCGTCAGCAGCTGAGCTGTGACCACCGGCACAAGGTGGAAACGCTGGAACTTGATCGGCAGTGCGTGTCCTTCAATCCCACCTCTAGCAACATCTCCTTCAAGGTCAACCCAACACGGATCCCAGACGGGTAAGGAAAGAATCTGCCCTTCTGTGGTCAAATCTGCCCGGAGCCCCGGGGTGCTTTTTCCTTCCGTGCTGTGTCCAGGCTCGATGGGTACAGTTTTGGAGAGAGCTCAGAACAAACAGAAGTTGGTTGTGGCATGGGGAAGCTACAGATTTTTGGGAGATAGCTAAATAGTCACCAGAAACCCCGTGGGGGCCAGGTGCCCTGCCTCCCTCCTGTCTAGCTGTAAGTGACATTCAGCAGTGTGGTGTCACCTCTGGCACAGCTCAGGGGGACCTGCTGCACATTTTCACTTGCCTGGCATTCCTTTCCATGGTTTGGATGTGTCCCTGGTGGAGCAGATGTTGGGCCTGGTGGGGTTCAGTCTCTAAGGAGATCAGGGAAGATGTGACCCCCAGCTTTCCAGAATCCTTTTGTGCTGCCATCCTGGCCTGCAGCAGGTGGTTCCTTTAAAATATCTTGCAAACACTCACTTTATTTTTGAAACTGATTTGTTCACAGAACAACTGCACTTCATGAGTGGGAGCTGAACAGCCAGTGCAACAAGGAACGTGCTGAGGCAGAAATGAGAGCCTCGGTTGATCTCCGAGGAGCAATCACACTTAGCATTGCCCAGGTAAACTGCTGCTCCCTTGGCCTGGAATCTGTGGTGCCATTCTGGATCTGGTGTGGGAGAGTGGCAGGCATGTCTGTGGATCTGTCTGGGAGCAGCTGCCCTCCTGGTTTAAGCAGGAGCTTGGTTATGCTGCAGAGCTGGCAGCAGTCTCAGCAAGCTGGAGGACATGTCCCTGTCCATCAATCCCCACCTTTTGGCTACTGGAGAAGTGTGACGTGCACATGTGGCAGCAGCCAAACCCAGCTGGTTTTGCTCCTGGGCTTGTCCCAGCCTTCTAGGCACAGCTTGGGGGGACAGAGACACTTCGCAGCCATGTGTGACTGGAGCTGTTCTCTCCTCAGACAAACAATGAGCTGGATGCTCAGCGTATAGCTACAGAGTTTGCACTGAGGAAGAGGATGAGAGACATGGAAGGAGCCCTTAGTGAGCTGAGATGGCAGGAGCAGAACGTAAGTGTTGTTTCTTTGGTCATCGACTGCAACCCTGGCTGGGAATGGAATCTCAAAGACTGTTTGTTACATGGGAAGTGACTTGGCCTGAGTGTAGTTTCCACAAGTTTGCTGTTCAGTGGCACACATACAATCCCAGCAGTATCCCACCTCTCACAAGTGCTTCTCTGGCGCTGCTTGGCAGCACTGCCAGGTTTCAGCCTCTTTATTTCACCCCTTGTCTCAGCAGCACCATCCCGGTCCATGTGAAAGCAGAGCATTCAGTCCTCAGAAGCCCTTGAGTAAAATCTATCCCCAGCACAGCAAAATTCCCAGAGACACGGGGGCAGTTTCCCAGTGTGCATCCCCGGCTGTCCCTCATGACACGTGTCTGCCCTCAGACCTTGGAGGAAATTGCCGAAATGGAGGAGGAGATCCGGCAGCTGGAGGAAGATATCCGGAAGAGAACACTGGATCTGAAAGTGGCTCACACCCGCCTGGAGACGCGCACGTACCGGCCCCACCTTGACCTCTGCCGGGATCAGGTACCTCACCTGGCGTGGTCCCTGCAGGGAATGAGTTCCTGCAGGGAAGGGGGCTCTGAAAAACATCCATGAGTTTTGGAGCAGCTGAGCAATGGATCCTACAGTGACATAGCAAAGCAAGGGAATAATGTCAGAGCTGGGGGAGAGGGGAAGGAGGGAACTGTGGCCTTTTAAAAGCCCTGTTAAGTGCTGTCCCCTCCCTGCAGGCTCAGTATGGACTGACAGACGAGGTCCAGCAGCTGGAGGGGACAATCCGTGCGCTCCAGCAGAAGCGGACAGAGTCCCAGTGAGTGTCCTGCTGTGCAGGAACAGCAGTGCCCAGCGCTGCCCCGAGGGGATGTGGCTCTGGGTGTCCCTGCTCGGGGCACACCTCCAGCACCTGCCTTTGGGCTCACGAGGGGCAGCAGTGTTTGGGCTTGGTGGGTGTGGGGTACAAGGGCTCCCACAGCCCCTGCTTGACTCTGAATTCACCCAAAAGGGACAAAGAAGAGAGTGACAAGGAAGGAACAGAAGGGCTGGCAGCTCCCTGGGTGCACATCCCTCCCAGAGCAGTGTGTGGGCTGGCTATTCACTGCCCCAAAACAATGAGTATCTGATGAGTTTGCTCCTTGTACAGGGCCAAATGCCGCCAGAAAAGCTGGGTGCTTCCCGTCCAGTTTAAAATCATGGGATATCCTGAGTTGGGAGAGACACGCAAGAATCACTGAGACCAACTCCTGGCCCTGCACGGGACGCCCCAAAAATTCCCACCCTGTGCTTGAGAACATCTTCCAAATGTTCTTTGAGCTCTGGCAGGGTTGGGCCTGGGGAGCCTGTTCCTGGGAAGCAATGCAGCATTTGATCCCAACTCCTGTCCCTTCTGCTCATTCCCAGGGATGCCTTGGACGCTCTTTACAGACAGCTTCACCGCATTCAGACCGATATTGGCTACAAAACCAACTCTCTGCAGCTGGACAAGAAGTGCATGGACACCCGGAGAAAACTCGTGATCCCCGTGGAGAAGTTTGACCCAGAGGTCGACGCTGTCAACCGCACCAGGAACCTGCCGAGGAACAGTCAGCTGGAGCTGGCTTAGAGCGCCGCCGGGAATTGTGCGAGCGCGGGGAGGGAGGAAAACTCCCGGCGATTCAGTCCCCATAGCGAGGAAAAAAGCGACATCTGCGTCGCGTCCGGGGGGGGAGAAAACGGAATTCTCCTCCCGGTTTGTTTCATAACCGCCTGGCCCTTGCATGATGCTTACAGCCTCCCGCGCTCCGAGGAGATTTATAAACAATAAAGGGCCTGTCCCCGGTTGTCATCCGCGGTGATTAAATCCAGCTGGATTCCAGGAGGGATTTTTTTTTTTTTTTTTTTTGAGGGATTTTTTTTTTTTTAAGGGATCAGGCTGGGTGTGCTGTCGGCACCTCGGTCCTCCGGGCCGCTAGGGGGCAGTGTGCGCGGAAGCGCCAAAGGCGCTTCCGCGCACACTGCCCCCTAGCGGCCCGGAGGAAGAAGACGCCGCTCGCTGCAAAATGGCGGCGGCGGGTCCGGCCTCAGGCCCCGGGCGGCTCCCGGCTCGTCCCCGGCCCGGCCTCGCTCGGTTCCGAGGCTGCTTGGCCGGGGCGTTGTTGGGGGATTGCCTGGGAGCTGTTTTCGAAGGCAGGAGCGTCGTGAAGCTGCCGGAGCTGCTGAGTTTCCTCAAAGGGCTGGAGCCGGCGCCGCCTGAGGAGGGAGGGGAGGCGGCGGGGAGTGCACGCGGAGGTGCGTGTGGGTGAGAGGAGCGCGGCACACACCCCGCTGTGCACGGCGCTCGGCGCCCCAGAGATTCGGATTAGACCCCAGCACTCCCCTGGCTTTGGGGTGTTTGTGTCCTTCTCCCTCAGTACCACCAGGACTGGGCTTCGGGGTGCGCGTGTCCGCGTCCCTTAGCACCCCCAGCTGCTGGGCTTTGAGGTGTGCCCAAGCTGCAGATTCCCAACCAGATTTGTCTGCCCAACCTGCAGATTCCCAACCCCTCTGCTCCCCCGAAACGTGTGTGCCCCTCGGTCCTTACCCCTCACCGGCTTGTGGGGCATCTCCGCTGTGACTGCCCTGTGCCCCTGTGCTGCGGGCGTTCAACACCCGTTCCTGATTCCCTGGGGATTCCTTAGGGACACCGCTGATGCTGAGGGACCCGCGGTTTGCTCGGCTGGCTCCTGCTGCTCCTGCTCCGGGGAGCTGCGGTGGAGTGCGCTGTGAATGGGTGTGGCAGTGCTGGGGTGTCGGCAGGGAGCACAGGTACCAAAACTTGAGGAGGAGAAGAGCGAGAGAAGCGCAGAGTTGTTAATTAACTCTTAGGAAATGATTGCAGCCTTACAGCGCCTGAGGGGAGTCTGCAGGAGAGATGGAGGCTGTTGACAAGGGCCTGGAATGACAGGACATGGCAATGGCTTCCCACTGCCAGAGGGCAGGGTTAGACGGGATTTTGGGAAGGAATTGTTCCCCCTGAGGGTGGTGGCACCCTGGCACAGATTGCTCAGAGGAGCTGTGGCTGCCCCTGGATCCCTGGTAGTGCCCAAGTCCAGGTTGGACACTGGGGCTTGGAGCACCTGGGATAATGGAAGGTGTCCCTGCCATGGCAGGGAGTGGAACAGGATGGGCTTTAAGGTCCCTTCCTGGAAATCTGTGATTCTGTGTTGGGCTGACTCTCTTGTCCATATGTACCTCTGGATGTCAGACATCTCCTGGCTCTCACTAATCTTGAAGTATATTCTGTGTCATTATAGGTGTGGATGCAGCTCCCTGGCTGTGTCTCCTTACTTTGACAACCGTGGCAGTGTCAACCTCAGAGTGCCAGGGAACTTAAATTCCAGACAGGTTTGGGTTGGAAGGCACCTTAGAAATCATCCAGTGCCACCCACTTTCCATGGGCAGGGACCTCCCACTGTCCCAGGCTGCTCCAAACCCCGTCCAACCTGGCCTTGGGCACTTCCAGGGATCCAGGGGCAGCCCCAGCTGTTCCAGGCTGTGGCAGCCAGGCCCTGGAGAGGAGGGTGGTGCTGGCAAAGGGCAGGAGCAGTTTGTCCCTGGCTGCTGGTGTGACTCTTTGCCCTCCCGTTGCAGAGTCGCTGCCGTACACGGACGACACGGCCATGAGCAGGTCGGTGGTGCAGTCACTGCTGGCCAAGCAGGAGTTCGATGAGGTTGACATGGCCAAGAGGTGAGCATGAGGCTTCCTGAAGGTGTAACCATCACTGACTGTCCGTGGAAGGGGACAGGGGCTGAGGCAGACTAATTCTAATTACTGATTTTTGCAGAGGAAAGAGTTAGGAAAGAGGTGGTTAATCCTTTAAATTGTTGTTGCTTTGCCGTGCCTTGGACTGTGCAGCAGGGTCAGCTGCAGTGTGGAGTCTGAAGCTGCCTTGACAGGGCAGCACTGCTTTGTGCCAGCCTTGTGTGTGTTCACCTTTGGGGAGGAGAATGTTTGGAGATGCCAGAAACATTTTGTTTCATGTTTATTTGTTGCTATTTATGTTTGCGCTGCCCTTAATTTAGTGAGGGAATAGGAGTGAGCTCAGCTTGACTCTGTTTATGATCCGTTTCCCTGTTGAATCCCCAGCCCTGAGAGCATTTGGTTCCACTTAAGGGAAAGCATTTCTTTGTTTAGAAAACTCTTCCATTGAACTTGAACAAAAGACTTTCCTTGTGGTTGTGACCCACGGAAATGCTTCTAGTTTGCTTCTATTTTGAGGCAGAGTTGAGAGGGAAACAAGTGGGTTATGGAAGGTGATGTTTATACATCCTTCTTTCACGCTGTTCTTTGGGCACGTTTCCCTGCAGCACTGAGTCACTGAGCCCTGCCGCTGATTTACGTGTGCGTTATTAATTCACTTCAGCAAGAGGTTTCATCCAATCGCAAACCCCAGTAACAGACCAAACCCCCCGGCTGTTTTCCCCCCTGCCCACACCAGGTTTGCTGAGGAGTACAAGAAGGAGCCCAACAGGGGCTATGGGATGGCCGTGGTCAACGTCTTCAAGAAGCTCCTGAGCCCCAAGTGCAACGACGTGTTTGAGCCCGCGAGAGCCCAGTTCAACGGGAAGGGCTCCTACGGGAACGGCGGGGCCATGAGGGTGGCCGCCATCCCCCTTGTCTATTCCGACGTCCAGGATGTCAAGAAGGTAACGGAACATTCTGGGCTTCTCTGGGTGTCCCTGCTGCCAGGGGAGCGTCCCGGGAAGCTTTGCTGACACGGGGGTTTCTCTGGCAGTTTGCGAAGCTGAGCGCGGAGCTGACCCACGCCAACTCCCTGGGCTACAACGGGGCCATCCTGCAGGCCCTGGCTGTGCACCTGGCGCTGCAGGAAGGGCTCAGCAGGGAAACCTTCCTGGAGCAGCTCATCAGCCACATGGAGCATGTGGAGGCGGATGACAAGTCTCTCAGTGATGCCCGAGCGTGAGTAGCTTGGGGAAAGCCCCAACCCTGCTGTGGTGGTTTGTTCTGGCTCTTCATGTTCTCTCCTCTTCACTGCACTCTCTGTTTGCAGGCTGGGATTTGAGGATTTACCATTTTCCAGGCGTCTAAAGAAAATCAAGGAATTTTTGGAGCTCAGCAGTGTTCCCAAAGCAGATGTATTGTTTGAGTTGGGTGAGTACCTTTCCTAGGAAAGCTGGAAGCAGGACTAACTCAGCAAGCCTGGGAGCTGTGTGTTCCCCTAGATTCCTCTTCAGCTTGTGCTGCCTGTCAGGCACAGAATATGCTGGAAAAGCTGCCTGTGCTCACCAGTCAGGAATTCTGAGTCTCAACCCAGTGATTTTCTCTATGTATTGAGAGGAAAAAAAATTATTGCTAAGGGAAATTTACCTTGCATAATGTTTCTTAACATTCCAAGATCTCTTAAGGGCTATTGGGTCATATGTTGAGTGGGAATGAGTGGATGTGTATGGCCAGGCTATAGTGGGGTAACTGGGAGTTGCTCTGCAGGATGTGAGTGCTACTGGGGAACTGGGGGGTTTCTGAGGGACAAACTTTTGCACCTTTTCCTGGTAAAATCCGTGATATCATTATGGAGAGTCACTGGCAACAGCAAGGTGCAGTAGGAAAGGAGAAGGAAGGAAGCTCAGAGGGTGCTGACGGGTGTGTTCCAGGCAATGGCATTGCTGCGCTGCGCTCCGTCCCCACTGCCATTTACTCCTTCCTGCGCTGCATGGACGCTGATCCTGACATTCCTGACCACTACAACGCCCTGCAGAGAACCATCATCTACTGCATCTCCCTGGGGGGGGACACGGACACCATCGCCACCATGGCGGGGGCCATCGCCGGCGCCTATTACGGGGAGGAGCAGGTGCCCCCGAGCTGGGAGCAGAGCTGTGAGGCTTTCCAGGAGACCCAGAGGATGGCCAAGAGCCTCTATGAACTCTACTGCCAGCGGCTCTGAGCTCCAGGGCAGCTCCAGGGCTTTCCTGAGGGCAAAGGGATGGTCAGCTGTGCCTCTGTGGTCAGACCCAGCGGTGGATCCGCGCCACCGGCCGACGCCGGCGAGCCTCGCTGGGAAGGGTGCCTGCTGCTGTCAGCTGGGAGCTGGGAGCTGGAGCCAGCCTGGAAAAGAGGGGACATCCCCTTCAGTCACGGATCAGCTGGGAAGTGGCTGCACTTGGACAGTGGGTGCAGCTCCCCCAGTGTACACGAGTGTCTCATTTTCCATAGGATTTCTGCTGCTTGCTTCGTCCACCATTGTGCCATTTGTCATTGCAGTCACTGGCGGGTGTCTGAATCCGTGGACTTTCTCCCTGTTTTGCTCTGCTCCTGTGTCCATGGGCTGTGTTTTGGTGGTCAGTGGCCTGTCCAGTCTCCACACCCCTGGTACAGCAGCAGGTCATTCTCAGCTGGCCAGATAAGGGATGTCATGGGAGTCACCAGAGAGGCCTGGTGGCCCAAGCTGTCACCTGTGCTGAATCAGGATAATGGAGCGCAGATTTCTGGGGAGGATTGTTGCCTTAAAGGCAGAATGAGAAGGACCAGAGAAGGGAGAAGGGATTTCTTTGCATTGCTGCTGGCTCTGTGGGAGACCTTTGATGGCTGCAGACAATCCCAGCTGGCTCATTGTCCCTGCTGGGAGAGGGTGTCACTAATTGCTGCTCCTCCTGTGTCCTTGGCCTTGTGATCCAACAGGCACCTGCTGCACTTTGTGCCCCCTTGCACAGCCACTGTCACACTGCTGCAGCCACTCTGGCTGCTCCTGTATTCCTAATCTATGTACCCTGTATTTTTAAAGCCCTGTATATGCCCAGAGCACCAAGTGAGATTCCTGTTTAAATCACAGAATACCCCAAATTGAAAAGGACCCACAAGGATCATGAGAGTCCAGCTCCTGTGGAGTGCAGATCTGGGAGTGGAAGTAGTACAGGGATAGAATGCCTGGTTCTACTGCAGTCAGTCACAAAAGTGACTTTAGCAGGATGCAGGAGTTAATTTATCACAGTCTCAGCCTCTGTACTTGGTAAAAATTGCCCCAGAATTAAAGGGAAAGGTAGGTTAACTGGGGACATCAATATTGAAAAGAAGCTGGTGCTGGTGGCCAAGAACATTCTAGCACAGCTGTGTTCCAGAACTT
This sequence comes from Vidua macroura, assembly GCF_024509145.1. NCBI lineage: Eukaryota > Metazoa > Chordata > Aves > Passeriformes > Viduidae > Vidua > Vidua macroura. The sequence continues at coordinate 680,380 of NC_071595.1, read as the reverse complement.
CACATTTAAAACCTTTTCCTACTGGAGCTGGTCAGAAAGGGAGAAACAGCTTGGGAATGGCACATCTAGAAAGGGTTGGAAGTTTTTTAATAATTGAAAACAAAAAGTCATTATATGGAAATGTTTATAAACTTAAATGTGACAGTGTAACTCTTGTTATTTCTCCAGTATGTCTTGTGGCACTGGGAAGTGGCTGTGGTGCTCCCCAGTGGTGTCAGCACGTGGTGGCTGTGTCAGGCTGCATGCACATGTGGGAATCTGGCTGCCACAGGTCCTTCCAGTTTCCCCTGTTGTCTGCTTCTTTCAAGTGCCAGTCTTTTGTGTGATGCTATAATGGGTTTTCCTTGTATAAATGGATTCTTGTCCTGGGAACATGTGGAATTTTGGTCTGTTGTATATTTTTGTATTGTGCTGCAGATCTGAGCTGTAAAATATCAGTTTTCCACATTATTCTGCCAGAGGGACAACCAGATTCATGTAATTATTTAAAAGAAGATATTTTTCTTTTAAAGCAACTTTATAATTTTAAGTGTTTGGAACTCCTGACAAGCAAAGAGCTCTTGTTTAAAGCTCTTTGGGCCTGAATTTAGATGTGTACCAAACCATTTAGTTTCCTTGGAAAGAAGTAAAATCCCTCAGTTCTCTTTGTTAAGTAGCCACTGCTCCTGTGTTTTCACTCAAGTCATGAAGCTGGGCATCCTCAGTGCCAAGAGGACCAGGAGTGGTTCTTGGTACAAGGGTGAGTAGACCCTGAGCGTTGCAAGGAGGGCCTTTGGAAAGGCCCCTTTTCCTTCTCAGCCTGTGGAAGGAGGTCAGGTGCTGGAATGCAGCACGTGATGATGGTGCAGAGACCTGGGAATTCACTGGGAGCCTCGTGAACGGCAGCAGGAGGATGGCTTGCTCCTTGGAATGAGCTTTTGAAGGTGCCTGTGTGTCAGCCAAGCTTCCCTGCAAATGTTTCACCTCTGCCAGGTGAGATCAGGTGGGAAAACACATTTCCTTCTCTTTGGACTGTGAGCCTGTGAAGGTGTTTTGCAAGTGATTCACCAGTCCTGAGTGTTCCTGACTCGCTCAGGGTGGAGGCTGGCTGTGCACAAGGTGTGTGATGTAGGATAAAAAACTCATGGGAAAAAAAAAACCACATGGAAGGGAAAGGGTATCCCTAAGACTTCAATTTGAGTCCCTGAAATTAATAATCACCAGGCTGGAAGGATCTGGGTGTCAACCTTTTCTAAAACTGAACTTCTGGAGATGGGAGTCTTTTCCTTAATCACAAGAAATGTGCAGTAATTTTTGCATAAGGATATTATGGAGTCTGCTGGGAATGAGCAAGATGATTTGAGGTGGAAATGGAGTGTAAGAGCACTGTATGAGGCAGAGCAAGACTCAGGACAAAGCACAGCTGAGCCCACCTCTATACAATAAGTTTTATTGATGTTTGTCAATACAATCAAGTACTGCAGTTTTAGTTGTGAAGAGCAGGTCAGTTTTGGGTCACAAAGAGTGCATTTTAAACCAACTTTTACTAGGACAGTGCATGTAGTAAGTATTTACAAAACTAAAAACCTCTATATACTAGGTTAGAAATGAAGATACTAGAGGCAAATTTAAAAAAAATAGTAAGAATTTGTATATAAAAATGCACATTGTAATGCCGTTTTCAGCATTAAAAATAGACATACCTCATCCAACCCAACCTTTTTTATTCTTGTGATTGAAACCAAAATCCCACGCGCTCACACACACGACAGAAAATAATCCTTTCTGCTGGCTAATATGTACTCAGTATTCCAGAAAAAAAAAAAAATCCTTCTGGAGAGTGAACAGCCTCCCTCATCCTGTGCATCGTTTTTCTTTTTAGCCTAACTATGTGCATGTAATATCTTTGCTTTCCATTAGTGTGTAAATGTAAGAGGTTAAATAGCTGCAAGGGGTGATTATGGGTTTGCTCTGCACGTGATAGGAAAGTGGAATTACAGAACAGTATCTACAGCACACACTTAATCTGGGGGTGGCTACAGTGAGGAGTTTGGTCGTTGCTTTTTGCCAGCTCGAACAAGAAGTTTGGAATGAAGCAGAACAGAACAAGAAGAGATGGGCTGTAGATTAGGCACAGTATAAATAAGTTGCTTTGAGGAGCAGGACGAAGCTCCCACCAGGCGTGGCAGCTCCTGGCCCTGCATGAGGCTGGATCGGCTCAAATCCCTCTGTTCTCCACAGGAAAGGAGACAAGTCCCCTCCCAGCATCCTCTCCTACCAAACCTGGGCTTGGAAAAATCATCTGAGCTTCCACTTTTAATTTAAGGGACTGTTCCTGCTGGGAAATAACCTGTTAGGATCACAACCCAAATGGTCCTGACCACGCCCTCAGGAGTTTAAAATGTCCAGTGGGATCAGGCACCTTCCAGCTTGAGGAGTTTCATCTCTGCATGAAACTTGTAGCTTTAAGGAGAGAAATTCACAGGGAAAAGATCCCAGGGAAGGGACACACAGCCCCAAGAGGCAGTGCCCAGAGCACTGGCCTTCCAACTGCAAATTTCCTTCTTGTGTTTCTTAATTTCAGGGATAGGTGAGTTTTAAAAAGGAAGGCCTGTATGGCAAGAGGCAGAAATACAGGACAGGCTTGAGGAGAAAACAAACAAGCAAAACAGAAATAGGAAAAGTTGTTTAAATATCTCATAGAGTCCATCTGGAAAACAAGCCCAGTCCCAGTCTTGCTACGTTTCTTTGGCCATCAAACAGGCTTTGGGAAAATGCAAAGGTCAGAGCTGGTGACCAAATTGTTGCTGTTTCTCAGGGATGTGCCTTTGCAGAAGGACATGCAGTGGGATATGCACGTGGATTGACTTCAGCAGCATGCTCCTGGCCTGGGATGAGCAGCATCCCTGTCCTGGAAGTGGCAGTGACTGTTCTACTGTGAGAAAACCTGCAGAGCCATAGGATCTACGTGGGGCAGTGCCATTGTGCCTGGCCCAGAGCCCCTGCAGCTCATGCTCAGGTCAGTAACGCTCCAAGCATTTGAGGGACAAAGTGGTAACAACAGGTAAATGTTGATTTCTTTAACCTAAGTCACAGAGTGGCCCCGGGGCTGGTGCCCTGTCACAGGTATTGCACTACACTTGTAAGTGATGTTCTTAAATGGGTCATAGCACCGTGGTGAAATCACTGTGTGGAAAGTTAGAACCAGCACTATTTTTTCTTAATTCCAAGATCCCCAGGGAACGAGGGGGGGGACACCAATGCAAGAGTTCACACATCCCGAAATAGTGAGACAGGAAAAGCAAGTTGTCCATCAGTGGCACTTCCTTATGTCACACCAGCTGGCAGCAGCGTGAGCTGGGCTTGCACTGTGTCCTTGTGTGGGCAGAGATGCTCCTGAGGCCAAGCAAGTCTTTGGGCTGCAGACACAGACGGGACAGGACCAGCCCTTGGACTTCCCAGCAGGTGGATGGGGAGAGCAGATCGTTGTTCATCACGGGGGTCCCAGCTTCCCTCACCGCCTTTGGAACCGGTCATGGCATCCTCCCAGGTACCAGTGCCTGGATGATTTTATTCCTAAAGGTGCTGGGGGGGAGGGTTAAAAATAATATTTACTTCTTAGAAGAAGGTGCTTATGCAAAGTGTTCCACTCTTTAGGATTAAAAATCCAACCACACTGAATCTGGAGTGAATCGGAGAGACTGCCCCAAAGCAGAGTCTGGAAAAACAGGCGTCAGCGAGCCTGGAACTTGGGCATCTGATGGTTTGGAAGGAAATTTCTCAATCCAGCGTGGATCCCTGCTGCTGTACGGGTTTGTGTAAGTGCCTGGGACCCTGTATTGGTTACCAACACATCAGCCATGACACAGCTGGATTTATTTATCTAGCATTCCAAATGGGAAACGAGGGCACTTGATACAGACCACGGGGGTCTGGTCTTCCTCTCTGGATCACACAGCCAGATCCTTGCCATCCCAAGCGTGTTCCTGTGTTTGATGTCCAGTCACTGGGGTACTTATTCCAAATATGCTTTGTTGAGGAAGTCGCTCCCCTCCCTCCCTTCTCCCTTCCCCAAAAAAAGAAAGATAGATGGATAGATGTCTCCTTCCCGATTACCCTCTTGACTCATGGATCAAACAGTGTGAAGCAAGGTCCCATGACAATGTCTTGCGCGTTCTTCCCAGTGATTTTTCTTTTTTGTATTAATTTTAAAACACTTTTTTTATCAAAAAAAAAAAAAAAAAAAGTTTATGGCTAAAGTGGGTGAAAAGGAAACGTGCCCAACAGCTGTTATGTGGGGCAGAGCAGGAACCCAGAGAAGGAGGAGTGGATGTATTCCGTGGAGTACAGCCCATTGGCCTGGTCCGAGGGCATCTGTACCCAGACCTGGTCGTTCTCCTTGAGTTCAAGCACGGCACTGCCCGAGGCCTGGTCCAGGTACCCCTTTTTGTACTCATCGTAGGTGTAGGTGGCCGGCACGTTGTTCTTATACAGGGCCACCCAAACGTTGGTCCCTTTGACGTGCACATGGTAGGCAAAGTAGTAGATTCCGGATACGGGGCAGGTGAAGATCCCGGTGACCGGGTTGTAGCCGTTGTGCCCGTTATACAAGGTCCGGTCAAACTTGACGGGCATGCCGGATGCGGGGAAGGGGGAGGTGAGGATGGCAGTGAAGGCCGGCGCGATGCGGGCAGCGAGCTCTCCTCGCCCATACTGCGGCTTGCCCGGCTTCCCGTTGCCCAGCACAGCCCCCTCCACGCCGCCGTCCGGCAGGTGCAGCCCCGCGATGCCCGTCTCGTCCAGCACTCCTGGCGCTCCTGGTGGCCCAGGTGGCCCCGGTGGCCCTGGTGGCCCGTTCAGCCCCGGCGTTCCTGGCATTCCAGGTGGGCCGATGGGTCCGGCCATGCCAGGCTCGCCAGTCTTCCCCTCGCCGGGAATGCCAGGGAGCCCGGGCTCCCCTTTCAGGCCTGGTAGCCCCTGAGGCCCCATGGGACCAGCAGGTCCTTGCAATCCCGGGATGCCGGAGGGGCCCCTCAGCCCCGGCTGCCCCGGGATCCCACCGTCCCCTTTGGGCCCGGGGCCGCCCGTTAATCCAGGCACCCCCGGAAGGCCGATGAACCCTGGTTCACCTTTGGGGCCCGTCGGGCCGGGAGGTCCCAGTGACCCGGGCAGGCCTCTTTCTCCCGGCACCCCCGGCTTCCCTGCGAAGCCGTTCGGGCCCTGGTCGCCGCGTATCCCCGGCATTCCCGGGGGCCCGCTCGGCCCCACGTCCCCCTTGGGGCCGGGCAGCCCGTGCTTGCCCGGCAGCCCCATGGACCCCGGCGGGCCCGGCGGGCCGATGATGCCGGCAGGGCCTGGCTCGCCCGGCTCCCCGTCAACGCCGGGCTCCCCCTTATCGCCGATGGCTCCCTGCGCCCCGGGCTGCCCGCGGTCTCCTTTCATGCCGGGCATGCCTGGCTTCCCATAGCCCGTGGGGCCTGGCATGCCAGGGAGGCCGCGGATCCCGGGCTCTCCCTTCGGTCCCATGGGGCCCTGTATCCCCGGCACCCCCGCGACTCCCGGGACACCGATCCCATCGATCCCGGGGGGTCCCCGTGGCCCCACAGGGCCGGGCTCCCCGGTGACACCCGGCCCGCCCGGGGGACCCATGTCGCCCTTGTCGCCGGGCGCGCCCGGCAGCCCATCGAGGCCAGGCTTCCCAACGCCGGCGGGTCCCGGGGGCCCCGCGGGGCCGGGAGGGCCCCCGTTCCCCCGGGGCCCCGGTAAGCCCGGCTTCCCCACGCCGTTTTCACCCTTCATCCCTCGTTCTCCGCGGGGACCCGGCTCTCCTTTCGGGCCAGGCTCTCCCCGAAAACCGGGCAGGCCGGGGCCGCCCTGGGGACCCGGCTTCCCATTGACAGAGAGGCCGGCTGGCCCGGGCAGCCCCGGCGGGCCGGGGAGTCCCCTGGGCCCTTGCTCCCCACGCATGCCAGGCTCGCCCTTGGCTCCGGGCATCCCCTTCATACCCGCCTTCCCGGGGAGTCCTGGGATGCCGGGTTTCCCAATGCCTGAGAAGCCAGGGGGCCCAGCTGGCCCAGGCTGGCCGTGCATTCCCGGCTTCCCGGTGCCCGGTTTTCCCGGGTAGCCGGGGGGCCCGGGAGGTCCACGTGGGCCAGGCTTCCCTGGCGGTCCTGGCTCCCCTTTGAGGTCCATGGGCAGCAGAGGCGGCATGTCTGTGGAGAGAGGAGACACAGGGCGTCACTAGAGCTGGCCGTGGGCAAGGAGTGTCCTTGGGATGTTGGGGCCGGGGTCTCTCAGTGGCCTGGGCTGGGCTTGAAGGGGACCCTTCCACTGAAACACGGCCACAGCATTCCTGGGCCCCCACTTCAGAGGGCTGTCCTGAGGCAAGGCCAAAGCCCAGAGTTCTCATTCCAGCTTCACATCCCTCCATGATGTCAGGTGGCACCATGGAAGGTGCCAGCGCTTGCTGTCAGCTCTGGCAGGGCTATTTTGCGATGAGTTACTGCAGGGTGGTTTTGGAGCTGGATTCAAACCTCCTGCTGCCTCATTTCCCAGCGGCCTCGAAAGCACCGTGGGATTCAGTCGCTCCTGCCTGGGCTCAGCTGCGAGGATGGCGACAGAGCGAGCCAAGACTGAGGATAATCCCTCACCCCGTCCCGCGAGTCCAGGGCCTCGGGAGACCTTTAATCCTTTTGGATTAAAAAGAAAACTCTTGGACATGTACTCGAGAGCCTGAGGAGGCGATGGATGTGTGGGTTGGGCCATGCCTACAGTGCTTGCTGGCACAGCTCCCGAGTCCAGCAAGGCAGAGAAAAACCAAAAAGCAAAAAAGCTCTGGGGATGGAGGAGAAGCCAAGAGCTGGGAGGGAAATGCAGCCTCAGCTCCGTCCAAATGAGTCAGCCCAGCTGGGAATAGGCCGCAACCACTTGACATTTCAAGAATTTATTGAGGTCTTTTGCAAACGGATATAAGAAAGAAACTAATGGGCTGAGAGACTCCAAAGGCAAGGAGAGGCAGATGACATGCCCACCACAGCTCAGCATGGAAAGCACAGACGTGAGCATAAATAACTCCTCGAGGCTGGCCCAGGCAGAGTGTCACCTCCCACGTGACACCAGGAAAGGGTGAGAAAGAATAAATCTGACAAACTCTTTTTTGGGCAGTTTGAAATGAAGGAAATGCTCGACAGTCACATGTACACGCGACAATGATGAGAAATGCGAAAGGCAGAGGAAAGGGCTGTGACATCTTGGGTGAATTGAAATCAAACCTGCCCGAGGGAGATCATTCCAGGTGGGAAGAGATCTATATGAACAAGTTCCTGGGATGGGGATGGATCCTGCCTGGGCTGGGAGCGGGATACAAGGTCTGCCAGGCTGGCCCCTCAGTGAGCCAAGCTGGGCTTTGGGAGCACGGACACACGTGGTGCTGGGATCTGCCAGCACGGAGATTTCCTCAGTCAACGGGAAAAGCTTATGGGAGATTTGAGACACGTGAAAAGAATAACTGTGGCAGCAGCAGGCACGGCTCCCAGAGCATCAGAGGTGGCTTTGCCTGTCCTGAACACAGCAATTAGCTCTGGCCCTTCCCAGCCCGGTGCCGCTGTGTTTTCCTTGGGTAATGGAAACATTTTTAGAGCTTATCTATAAATCAAAGCCTGGCCCACATCCTCAGCTGTAGCTGCGGTCACTTGGCTCTCTTGATGAAGGAAATACTTGTCTGTCATGACACTGCCACTGGATTTCTGCAAACTTCTGCTTCTCACCCCGGAAAACGGTGTGGAAAAGAGGGCAAGGGAGCTGTGCAGTGCTGCACTGTTTCTGGGGTTTGGATTCTGGAAAAAAATTCTCCAGTAAATTATTTCAATGTGTTTTCTCCCACCCACTTTTTAATTTTTTATTTTCTTGCAATGGTTTGAAATGAATTCGTTTTCTAGGTCATTTTGCATGGAATCAGAACAAGGATCTACAGCTGAGCCCACGAAGGAAGGAAAAAGCACACACACACTCTCTCACACAAGGCAGTGGAGAGAAACGCCAGGCGGGAGCTGCCAGCTTGCAGGCGGCCAAAAAAGCAGACGGGAAAACCAAACTGGGGCCGTCAGCGGAGAGAAACTGGGACACTGCAGCCCCACTGGTGTCCGATTTCAAAAGGCCATGTCTTACCACAGACACATGTCTCGGAGCTCTGCGCTTCGCAGCACCAGCGTGGGGTTCGTGTTCCCCTCGACGCATGACCTGAGCTGCCGTGAGCTGGGGCAGCGGGAAGGGGACGGGGCAGGAATGATCCCGGGAGCTCCCACCTGGGCACCACGGAGCATTCCACCTCCTGAGGAGCATGGGCATGGGTGCTGCAGCCCCTCTGGAGCTGTGTTCATCCCGGTAAGGACCCCTCCTGCCTGGAGAAGGGACCCAGCAGCGCAGACCGGCCAGCAGAGGAATAATCCAGCAGGATGGGAAGTGGTTCCCAGCCACGAGCAGCCAGCAGCGGGTCTGGCCAGCACGGCCAGATGACACTGCAGGAAGGAGAGGTTGGCTGCTCCGTGGCGGAGCCTGGCCGAGCTTGTTCCAGAGCTGCTGCCAAGCTCTGTCTCGTGAGAGAGTTTCACAGGCTCACGGGGATGTTGCGTGGGATCAGTGCTTTAGCACCTCTCATACTGTCTCCCAGCAGTGGGTGCCCCAGCACAGCACTCACTCATGGGTTTACCTAGCTGCAGGGCCATCGACATGGTGTAAATTAAGCCAAAATAAACCCCCAGTGTGCAAATCTCTGCTTCAGTGTTCTGAGCATTTCAGCATTTAGCAGCATCTCCTCCCCTCAGCTCTCACTGTGCTCTGAGGCAGCTATTTTGGGGTGAGAAAAGGTGTCTGGCACCCTGAGGAAACCTGTCACTCACCGGATGGCACCTGGAGGCAGGAGGGAACCCCCCGCCCCCCAGCCGGGGGTCCCAGCCCCGCGGCCCGGCCGGGGCAGCCCGGGGGCCCCGCACAGCTCCCAGCGGGTCGGGGTAACCCGCAGGGACACGGCACAGCCCTGCGCCGTCGCGGCGAGTCAGCTGAGCTCCCCGAGCAGGGCAGAAGGCCAGCAGGGATTTTCCTTGCCAAATTAGAGGTTAAGCAGAGATGGGAGCTCGGTGGGATCCAGGAGGCACCGGCTTCCCCAGCTGGCTCTGTGCAGCCCCACAGCCGGTGGCTCGGGCTGCAGCTGTCCCTGCGTCCCCCTCTCCTGTCCCCCACCTGTCCTCTCCTTCCCAAGGGTTTTGAGGAGTAATATCCAAGGGACTTCTGTGCTCTGCCCTGCCTCAGTGTCCCCTCTGCCTGGTCTAACCTGGCAGAGCTTGTCCAAACCCCTCCTTGCCCCAGCCTGGCACACTCACTGCTCTCCCCACCATAGGCAGCATTGCTCAGAGGCAAAGCAAGCCGCTCCCATGCATAGGAAGAAGGGAAAAAAGAAGGGAGGACAGCAGGGAGAGATTTGAATCCAGTCCCACCAGCAGCTGAAGTGTTCCTGTGCTACGCTGGAAGGTTTTGGCTCTGGCTGGGATTCAGGGAGCAGCTTTACAACAGCTGGGAAGGGGGCAGGGAGGGGGGGCTTGAAGCACTCTTCGGCTCCAGGTTTTCTGTGTGTTTTCTGACACATGTGCTGAGCTGAACTCCTGATAAGCCATTCAGCCCTCCAGTAAGTCAGCCACCGGTGGCCCAGCCTTCTCCAGCTTCTCCTCCCAGAGCCAAGACTTCAGCTCCTGGGAGGGTCCAGGTCCATGACAACCCGTGGGGAGGCTCCGGTGGCTCTTCCCAAGGGCAGAGCACCGAGCTGGCAGGTCTGGATACCCGAGCCCAGCAGCGCCCCATCCCATGGTGGTGCCAGCACTGGGATGGGTGCAGGCAGGGCAGCTGGGGACAAGGGATTACAGAAGGCTGGGGGTGCTGGAGCGCTGGCTGTGCAGAGCAATGACCCTGGTGCCTCTGCCCCTCTGGGTGCACATCACTCAGTGGGGAGCAATTTAACACGTGTGGAGTTTCTGGTCGCTGCTCTCTGAGAGAGGAAATGTCTCTCTCCTGCTCTTCCCTCGCCAGGCTGGGTCTCAGCTCCAGCCTTGGCACTCTTTCCTTTCCCAGCTGGTGCAAAATGCAGACAGGGAAACGGAATAGGTGGAGGAGTGGAAAAAGCCTTGCCAGGACAGCTCAGGTTTAGCAGCAGGGGAAAGGCAGAGACGGTGAGTGCTGGGGCTTCTGTGCCTCCCGCTGTTGGGGATGGGAGCCAGAGGCTGGAGAGTCCCCTGTGTCCCCTGGCTCCCAGACCAAGGTGCCCTCCCAGCCCCAGAAAAGTTTCACTTCCCTGCTGAGCCTCTACCCGTGCCCACCCTGTCCTTTTGCACTGGGTTAAAGACCCAAATGATCTGGCCATGCTTGGCCAAAAGTGTTTTGGACAGCAGCACCCTCGGCTGTGCCAGGTGGCTTCCGGGAGCTCTGACCCTGAAGGGTCGAGGGTGACAAGTGCCCAATGGCTGTGAGGTGCCGTGTCCCCTTGCCGTGCCCCGTGTCCTCGCACAGAGTGCATCCCTTACCCAGGTACTGCCCTTTGCCTTCACGGAACGGGGGTCCCAGGGGTCCCTTCACCATGGGCTGCATGTACTTGACTTGAGCGTAGCCCCCCACGCCGCCTGCCGCGGCCGAGCCAGGGCCCATCACCATCACCATCGTGCCCAGCATCACCAGCGGCGCCGCGACGTCCGGCAGCATCCTGCTCCCACGGCTCCTGCAGACAAAGCAACAGTGACATTGGGTACTCACCCCCACCTCCCGGGGACCAGCTGGGAGCCTGAGAATGATCCCCGTGGGAGCGGGACTCCCTTGAACTTGACTTTTTGCGGAGCAGATATCCTGAACATCTTGCCCTTCCTGACACACCACAGCTGGGAGATGCACGGTAAATACAGTTTGTAGAATAGAATCCCACAGTCACTCAGGTTGGAAAGGACCTCCAAGACCATTGAGCCCAACCCGTGACTGATCCCCACCTTGCCAGAGCACTGAGGGCCACGTCCAGTTGTTCCTCAGACACCTCCAGGGATTGGGACTCCACCACTTCCCTGGGCAGCCCCTTCCAATGCCCGAGAGCTCTTTCCAAAGAGAAATTTTTTCTGATGTCCAACCTGAACCTCTCCTGGCACAACTCGAGGCTCTTCCCTCATCTTGCACTGTAACCAGCCACAGGGGTGCCCAGTGGAGTCTTACAGAAGCTGCCCTGAGTGTCTGTGGTAACTCTCACATCCCTTATACATTTTAAAACAACTATAAGGGGGGGGAAAGGCAGATGAGACCTGCAGCCCACTGAGCCCAACACTGCTGTCACATCCCTCAAGCGAGATGGGGCTCCTCTCACGAGAGCCTGTGGGAGGCACAGGCTGCCACTGCCAAGCCCTGCCTCCCCTGGGGGCAGCCAGTGGGTGCTGAGCCTCCCGAGTGGGTGCTGAGCCTCCCGAGTGGGTGCTGAGCCTCCCAAATGGGTGCTGAGCCTCCCATATGAGTGCTGAGCTTCCCGAGTGGGTGCTGAGCCTCCCGAGTGGGTGCTGAGCCTCTCGAGTGGGTGCTGAGCCTCCCAAATGGGTGCTGAGCCTCCCCGAGTGGGTGCTGAGCCTCTCGAGTGGGTGCTGAGCCTCCCGAGTGGGTTCTGAGCCTCCCAAAGGGGTGCTGAGCCTCCCAAATGAGTGCTGAGCCTCCCGAGTGGGTGCTGAGCATCCTGAGTGGGTGCTGAGCCTCCCATATGAGTGCTGAGCCTCCCAAAGGGGTGCTGAGCCTCCCAAATGGGTGCTGAGCCTCCCGAGTGGGTGCTGAGCCTCCCGAGTGGGTGCTGAGCCTCCCAAAGGGGTGCTGAGCCTCCCGAGTGGGTGCTGAGCCTCCCGAGTGGGTGCTGGGCCAAACCCACGCTGTGGGAGCCGCAGACTTGCCGCGTTTGTGGCTCCACTACGGCGCTTCGCGGGCAGCGCCGGGAGCTCGCGTGCAGGACAAGGGATGGGACACGGGAGCAGCAGCCTCAGCCTTAAGTGCCTGTTTATTTAAAATAAACCCCCTTTATAAATACTCTCTTCCTCCAGCAATTCTCCCTGTCAGCTCCACGTGCAGAGCTGCAAACAGATTGATTTGCAAAGAACATTTATTTTCGGAAGCTTAAACAGCACGTGACACCAAAGTGCTTTTTGCTGGTTTTCCTCCTTCTCGCAATAATTGACCTGTGGTGGTTATTAATGAGAATTAAGCTCCTGGCCTGTCCTGCCAGGGAGCAGGGGCAGGGCTGCTGCATGCCGGGATTTCATCGGAATTTCCTGAATTGCTTTTGCTGAAGCAGCAGTGGAAAAAAAAAAAAAAAAAAGCTGCAGCCTAGAGAAAAAACAACCCAAATTAAAACAAAATTAAAGCAAATTAAGTCAAGGGAGTGGAGAGCCCTGGCATGGGATTGTTCCTGATGCCACAAGGGCTTGGCAGGTTTTTGGAGTCTCCAGGGATGAGGCAGCCTTGACAGCTGCTCTTGTGCCTGGAAAATGGTCTGGGAGTCAGCTGAGGGCTGGAGGGGACAGGGATGGCCCTGCATTAGCAGCACGATGGACCCTGTGGGGATGCAGGTGGCTGTGGCAGATGCTGGAAGAGGAGCTCTGCTCTGCCCATCCCACCAGAGCCGCGGGCCTGGCGCGGTGCCATTCCCACCGCGACACCCGGAGCCGTGGCTGTGGGTCGGGTGGCACTGCCAGGGACACGGGTGACAGCCACCCCCGGCCTCCTTGGCAGCACGGCCGGGGCCTCGCTGGCATTATTGTTTTTCTGTCTTCAGGGTCGAGGAGAGGAACGCTTCTTTTTATGAAGCATTATTTTAGAAGGATTTGTTTAAGGGGAAAAGAATCCCATTTTAAGGGATTGCAGCTGTAAAAATACAGTTTCTGTTAAATAAAAGAGGAGAACAAACCCCTGAATCAGCTATTTACTTGTTTTCCTTACCTGGTATGACCCCTGTGCCTCTGTCTCTACCTCCCTCCCTTCATAGCTCTCTCCTCTCCCACCTGGGCTGGATTCACCTCTGCTCCTCCCCTCCACTGTGTTGTTTTCTCAGGATGCTGCCGCGGGAGCAGCACCCCGGGGTGGTTCAGCCCCTTGCTGCTGGGCACTGCATCCTCCTTCTGTGAGACCACAGCTCTCAGAGAGATGTGGGATGCAGGGAAAACAGAGCCAGAGGGAAGAGAGAGGGAGGAGAAGGGAATCTGACCACGGTTTCATTGTGTATTGGATGTGAAACTGAGTTCCCTGCTCTGTGTCCTCTGTCACCCCCTTGATCCAGCCGGGTCATTCCAACTGCCCCAGTCTCTGCAGAGGAACAGGGGGAGCCTGGCCTGAGCCCCCCAGGTCCCTCAGCAAAGGGGTCTCTGGTGCTGTGCTGTCCCCCCGGCCGTGCCCGGCACTGGGGCAGGAGGCCTCCTGCTACCCGCGCTCTCCAGGCAGTGATTTAATAACAATAAAATGGAAACATCTGGAGTCTCATATGATGGATAAAGTGTGCACAACGTGCTTGTGGAGAGGCTCTTTCATGCTTGAAATCTCCTGTGTTATGAACTGATAATTAATCACACGGAGCAGCCACACGACGCTCCCATCTCGCCTGGCAGGTCGTGACTGGTGGCAGATCCATCATGTGCATGGGGTGGCTACAGACAGACAGGGCTCACCTGCCCATCCTCCTGTGGGCCACCTGCCTGTCCTCCCGGGGTCTGGGAACCTGCTCTTATATGGCCAACAGAAATCCCATGAGATTTTTTTTTTTTTTTTTTTCCCACTTGGAGCAGGGGAGATGATTTGGGGGTCCCAGTTGTAGCCCCTCCTGGCTCACTCCACTCTGCCTGGGCACTGCAGCCAGCAGACTGGGCACTGCTGCAGCTGCAGCTGCAGCCCCCCCCGGCACACTCCAGTACGACCAAAACCATCCCTTGACGCAAAGCCAAGCCCAGCAGGAGCTGCTGAGCCAGGAGGGTTCGTACAGGGGCAGCACTTGAGGGGTCCATGCTGTTCTCTGGGGATGCTGGAGCAGGATGGGGCCCAGCAGCCCCGCACTGCTCTGCTTTGTGGGGAGCAGGGCCCCGACCCAGCAGCGAGACCCCTGGCACGGCTTCAGAGCCGCCGCCGCCACGCTGACGGTGCGAGTGTCGGCTCCCCTGGCAGGCGGCGAGCAGACGTGTTAAAAACCCTTGGCACGCCATGAAAGCACTGGGAACAGGGAAAAAATCTCACACTCAAACCATGAGAAAAGAGACAAGAAATGTCACCTTGTTCTTGCAGGAAAACAACCAGCCCGTGCTGCCTCTGTCGCTCCGGAACCGCTCGTGGCTTGTGCTGGGCAGCCGGGTGAGCTCCCAGTGTGTTCCTGGCGTGCTCCTGGCCATTCCCAGTGGAAGAGGGCTGCTGCCCCCTGCACTGTCCCACTCTCCCCACAGAGCCCATGTCAGCACTCCCATGCCTGTGGACTGGGCAATGTTCCCGTGAACACCACGGCCCTGCTTCCCCACGGACACGGCCAGGGCTGTTGGCTGAGCTGCAGCTGATTTATGGCCCCTGTTACTTCAATATTAATGAAGGGCCTGGCCGGCCCCGCGCCTGCTCCCTTTGAGGCTAATTATTTTTTAAGTCAATATATGTGATCCACGGGGGATCTGCCATTGTGACTGAAGGTCGGCACAACGGGGAACTTGTTTAAACCCGGCAGTCAGAGCGTGGTCAGTTTGGGGCACAGCATGTGCTCTCTGGCACTCACCCCGGCTCCGGCCCCACATCCATCCCAGGGCTACGCCAGCCCCACAGTGGGGTCAAGGATGAGGCAGGATGGGGAATTTGATGCACTTCAACTGCATGCCCAGGCTCACTGAGCCTCATCCCATCCTGATCCCTGTCCCCGTGCCCATTGCTATCCCCATCCTCTTCCCCATGCCCAGCCTGTGCTCTGGGATCACAAGGCACAGCCACCACCTCTGGAAGCCGTGGCAGAAGCTGGCCCCGGGCTGGGGGGGAGCCGTGGGAAGCACCTCGCACTGGCCCGGGGCGTGGGGACGCAGGGGAAGGGAAGCACCGGGAGCAGCCGGCGCGTGTGGGTGGGCTGGAGCAGGCGGCTTGGCCGCCGCCGTGTCCCATCGAGCCGCTCCATCCTCCGGTCATTTACAATAAAAAATAAAGCAGGGAGGATTTCCAAGCCCAACACGGGGCTGGCCCGGCTCCAGCGGGAGGTCGATGATTTGCTTTGCGCTACACATGCTTTAAAAATAATAATAAACCGAGTCAAAAACGAAAAGTGAGCTATGAAGAGGCAGAACAGCACGTTGTTTCCGCAGGCCGGGCTGCGAAAGCCAAAGGCATCGGGGAGCAGCTCGGCTGAGCAGCGCCGGAGCGCGGGGGAGACTTGGCACCAGCCTGTCCTTAACTGCACGACACCTGATCCCGTCCAAGGCTGCTGTACGCGCTGCCGGAGCCGGAGCCGGAGCCGGAGCCTCGCCCGCCAGCAGCCCAGGGAACAAGAAAACATTTTCCTTGACGAAGAAAAAACACCCCACCCCATCTGCAGGGACCTGCTCCCCCTCACAGTGCCCACGCCTGGCCCTGAACGGAGCGGGATAGGCAGGGCATGGCATGGCACAGCATGGCACAGCGTGGCACGGCATGGCACAGCATGACAGAGCATGGCACGGCACGGCACGGCCATGGGTGCAAGCTGCCCATGGCTCACGCTGCCTGGAGCCGGGGACCCGGGGGTCCCGCAGCGATGCCATCACCAGGGGCGGTGCCACCGCTCGATCCCGCGGCCGCCGGGTCAGGGCTCAGCTCAAGCGGATTAGTGACCCCGGGCGTGTGCGCCGGGAGCGCCGCCGCAGGTCACGGCTCAGGGCTTAATCCCTCACCTCCAGCTGTCAAAACTCCTCGGGAGCGCGGCAGAGCCCCGGCGGTCGCTGCCCGGGGTGTGCGTGGGGCTGAGGACGGCCCTGAGAAAGGGTGGGCACCCAAGAGCCAGGCGGACACCCCCGGGTCGGCACTGGCACGGGTCTGGGTGGAAAACCCTGGCTCGGAGCTGCAGGAACACCAGGCTCCTGCCTGGGGCAAGGTTCAGCCTGGCTCTCGGCATCCCTGGGGCGCTGCAGTTCTCTCACCCATATACAGCTGGGAGGTCGCCCACGGAGGTGAGTGAGACCCAAGGGACGTGTCCCCCCTTGCTGTGGCCCCAGCGGAGGGTTTCTGCACCCCAAATCCCCGGTCCCACCCCCCCGCCAGCCTCCACTCCACCAAAATACCAGAGCTGCAGCATTAATAGCAGGGTTCCCTGCCAGGTGCATAGTTTGACCAGTCGAATCACACATGCCAAACCACAGGTATTTTATGAGACGTTTCCTGTTATGAAGACATTTTTGTGGGGATTCGATTATTTTCTTCCCTTCGTCTTCCCCTCTCCTCCTCCTCCTCCTCTTCCCAGTGGGATGGTGGCCTGCCCGGGGGCAGCTGTGACGCTGTCCCTGAGGGCTGGAGGAGCAGAGCAGCAGCCAAGCTGGGCTGCAGGAGGGATGAGGGTGCTGAGGCTGTTGGAGGGTTCCATCCCCTCGGTTGGAATCCCTTTCCAGGGGACTGCACAGGGGCTGTGCAGGGTCCAAACTGCTCTGTGAAGCCAGGCCCATGCCATGATCCCGGATCCTGGTGTGGGATGTGGAGCAGGGAAGGACAGGGGCTGCGAGCCCCAGGGAGCTGCCGGGGCATTGGGCATCACTCTCCAAGGAGCCTGTGCTGGCCGGGCCAGCCCTGCCCCAGGGACAGGTAAGTCCTGGTGGGAGCAGTGGGAAGCAGTTGGAGTTTTCCCGAGGTCTGCAGGTCAGACCCACCTTGCTCCTGTGCAGAAATAATGTTTTCTAAGGCAACAAGTGTTTTGCAAAGCAATCTGCTAAGCCTGGAGGGACCCGCGGAGAGCGATTCCCATCTCAGGGAATTTGCAGGCAAGAGGCCATCAACCGCAGACATTTAAACTTCCAGCCTCGTGCTGGGGTCACTGGCTTCATTATAATGATCCTTCTGGGGCAGGGTGCTCAGGGCAGCTCCCTTTGGGGGGCTGCAGGTTGGGACATGTGGGGCAGCAACGCTGTGGCTGTTCCAGCCCTGCCCACCCATCCCACGGGAAGGGGATCCCTGCTAAGGGAGATGCGGTGGGAGCCCACAACAGCTCCTGGGGAGCCCACGGTGGCCCCGGGTGCAACGAGGAGCCTCAGCAGCAGCACCTGTCCTCCAGAGCACTGGGACAGCATGGAGCTCCCGAGCTGGCTCCCAGTGCCCCAGGACTGCTGGTGCTACAGGTCAGCAGCTCAGTCCCTGGCACAGCATCCCCGCCACCGTGTCCCCACCCTGTGGTTTTCCCACCTGAGCTCTCCACGCCTCCCTCAGCACCTGCCCAGGTGTGACAGCAGATGTGTGAATTGCTGTGAAAGCATCCCCTCCTGTCTCAAACACCCGGAACATCCCCAGCTGCTCAGACAGGAACCTGTCTTGCAGCGCTTATCCTAACAGTGATTTTATTTTAACGTCAGAGTTCGAAATTCTGTCTCCTTGCTTTTGCTGGGTCCTTTGATCTCCATTTCCTCTCCTCTTACAGCTTTTTAGCAACCCCCCAGGTGAGCCAGCACCGCTGCTTGTCCCTGCCCCCGCTCCCGCACATCCTCCACAAAACCCCTCTGACAAATCACCCGGTGAGACCCGCTTCGCCCTCGGAGCTGCATTTCCCTGGGGAAGACTCCAGAGCTCGGCTCCTGAGCCCCAGCAGGGCAAGAGCCTGGTTGGGGCACCCCCGGCTGCACCAGCTCCTCCCCAACCACTGCAAGCCCTCCCGGCGTGGCCACTCCCCGGTCGCCACCGCTCTCTGTCCCGCCGGGTCGGTCGCAGCCCTTGGGGACAGCGGCGTGGCCGCGGGTGCCGGGACCTGCCCGGAGCGGTGCCGGGGAGGGTCAGTGTCCCCCCGGCGCCGTGTCGCCGAGCCGGCCCCTGCGCCGCTCCTGGGGTTAACGGGGGGAAAAAAATATTGTTTATGCTTCTCTAATATCGGCCTTCTGTTTCGCATTTGCCGTTTCTTCAAAGATAGGGAGCCGCCTCTGCCAAGATTCCAGAGGAGATATCCTCAGCAATGCCGACCGCGCTCCCCACCGCACTCAAAGAAAACAAATGTCAGGCCAAGGATTGATATGAAATAGTTTAAAAATGAGAAAAAGCTGCCTTACAGCTAGGTTTACATTAAAATAAATTTCAGGAGCGGGAGCCTCGGCTGCGTCCCTCCCTGGCGGGCGGCGCTGGGGGATGGGGTTACCTGCCGGGGCGGTGCCTCGGTCCTGCCTTCGCCTCGGTAAATCGCGGCCCCGCGCCAGCATCGGCTTCCCCATCCCCTCGCCATCCCCCTCATTCTATAGCCATCCCCTCCTCATCCTCACCCCCATCCCCACCCCCATCCCCATCCCCTGCTGCCCCCAAGGCCATGCACCACAAAGGAGCGCTCCTGGCACGGCAGCCATGCGCAGCTGCTTCCCCATTTCCACACCCAGGGAAGGGGATGGAGTGCACGTTTCAGGCAGTATTTATGTTATTTAATTTAATTTAATTTCTGCGAGCTGATGCGAGACCCCAGCCAGCCCGAGGTGTTCAGTGGAAACTCTGACAAGACACTCCCGTATCCCACGCTCCCGTCTGGCACAGCCTCATGCTCCTGGGTGGATTTCAGATTTCCCCTGTGCCCTGTAATCCCCATTTTAGGGGGCATCTTGTCTGCCAGGCTGCGCTCCTGGGGCCCCACAGCACTGTGGGGCTCCACGCCCCCATCCCAATGAACACCCCCCATGTGCCTTTCCACTGGGACACTTGTGGGTTGTGCAAAATCAAGCTGATTTTTTTTCCCAGAATTTTGTTTGGAAATAATTTGCCTGATGCTGTCACAAGATGTTTCACCATTGCTGAATCAGCTGCTTTGATTTTTCAATTTGAAATTTCTACTTTTTTTTTTTTTTTTTTTTTTTTAATTTCCACATTTCTTTTGTCTTGCCGTCAACAGCCTCACAGGGAATTCCAGAGGCCCTGCTTTCCTGAGGATTATGCCAAGCCCCCATGCCCCAGGACCCCGTGCAGAGGCAGCAGCGTCCCACAGGACAGCACTACTCTCGGACAGGGGGTGACATGTCCTGGGGACCATGAGGTGCCACCCAGTGTCCCCATGTGCACCATCTCCGTCGTTAACCCTCTTCCAACATCGCTTTGCCATGACCCAAAGCCACACTCTCCTTTCCAGGCTCCAAATTTCCAGTTCAATCAAGCATCCCATTGATTTTGCTTCAAAGGGTTCCAGACCACACCCCTTAG